>NC_058519.1:458882315-459216815 GCF_904849725.1 Hordeum vulgare subsp. vulgare | reverse complement strand
ATAGCAAACTATGGATTTCTTAATACAATGGTTTCTTTGAATAAATAACACAATTTTAAAAATACCCACGTCTAAAATTACTATGGATTTAAATTACTAAGGTTTTAAATTACTATGGATTTGAAAACACTACATTACCAAACTAGCACTAAACCTTTTTTCACAATATTTAAGATTGTAATATTTTACATAAAAACTATCTAAAAAATAACACGGAAAATTTCCCTCCAATTCTTATCAAAAAAGAGAAAATTTCCCTTCCCACGCGCCAAACCCCATCCCACGCGCCAAACCCCATTCCACGCGCAAAACCCCGCACCCCTCGGGCGCGGGGCAAAAACCGGCGGCCAAAAAAATATTCCTCCCAAAAAACCCTTCACCGCGGCCAAACCCCATTCCCCTCTCCACGTCCCTTCTCCACCCGCGGCAAAACCCTTATCCACTTTCCCCAAACGGCTCGCGACGACGCCCGACGACAGCGACGACGCGCGGAGCGGCTACTAACGACGGCGACGACGCGGGGCGGCTACTGATGACGGCGACGACGATTCTGCGAGGAGACGACGCGGGGAGACGACGCGGGGCGGCTACTGACGACGGCGACGACGCGCGGAGTGGCTCTCGTCGACGGCGACACCTTCTTCCTCAAGATCTTCCCCGGTCTTCTCTCAGTTGGACTCTCAGCCTTCAGCTCTCGATCATGGTGTTAGGGTTAGGGTTTGGGTCATGACGTTAGGGTTAAGGTCTGGGTCATGACGTTAGGGTTAGGGTCAGGCTCATGGCGTTAGGATTAGGGTCAGGATCATGGCGTTAGGGTTAGGCTGGGGATGAGGAGTCTTCCTCTCGGCGTTAGGGTTAGGCAGGGTCATGTAGCACGAAAATAGAGAAAAATAGAGGGTCTGTGGAACTTTTTACTATTGTGTCTGCTTCACTTTTGGTTTTGCCACAAGTGTTTGAGTGCTTCACTTTCGGTTTTGACACAACAGAATGATTCCTGTGATGTGGCCTAATGTGGCAATTGATACATACACTTGAGTAGATCCATGAAACTGTATACAGTACTATGGTATTACTTGTTGTGGATGTTAGTGTTCAGTTTGGTTCGTTAAAATTTGGTTCTTATATGATGCTTTAGTTTTCCTCAAGAGTCTGACTGATTCACTTTCAGTTTAACCAAATGAGTAATCAAAGCTTCTTTTTAAGCTTGCAAGTATCATTCCAGTAGTATTTAAATCACTTGAGTTGCTTCTCTGAAGCTATGTGCCATGGGAGTTGTGTTACTGCTCTGAAGTTCCTTCTCCTGTTCTGCTGTGAAGCTCAAGTTCCTTTTTCCAAAAAAAAATTATTTGCCTCTAGTTATGTTTTGGTCTTGCCTTGCCCTGTCATGCTACGGCTACTGGAATTCTATGTGCGCTTGCCATATATTATATTGTAGTAAATTACGCAAGTCTGACGTTAGTTTGGGATATGACGAAGGATAATTGCTCCATGTTTCTGATAATCATGTGATGATCTCCATTGAAACACCTTGTACTTCTAATTCTATAAAAGCATAGGATTGAGTTACTCTCCATTCTGTTTATTTTATCAGGCCTTGCTGTTTTGTTCTCCATGTGCACACAACATTTCTATGTACTAATGAGCCGATTGCTCACTTAATTCAGTATTGCTTTAGATTTCTAGCATGGGATGTGCCTTAGATATGTAAACTGTTGTGATAGTGTATATCAGGCCACTACTCTTATTTTGAGAAGACGGAATGGATAGATCATCGTGTTAGTCAAGTCTAATTTAGTTTTCATTCTATGTTAGATCGACTATAGTTTGTATTCATGCATCTTTAAAATATGTCATCTTAAGCTGCACATGACATCTTAAAATATGTCATCTTAAGCAACAAGTTTTCATTCTGCGTACTATATATAGCAGCTATTTTGGGAACGTCTGATCTTTTTATTGTTACTTAAGAATAAAATCTGCAAATGATTGCTTGCATTCTCAGTTGAATGTAGCTTGAGTTTTCGGTGTCAACTACTAGCCATTTTATTCCCTGAATGCTTAATAATAATGCTTAAACAAATTGTTTGTGGACATTTTGCAGCTGGGTACTTAGTAATATTTCTTATTCCATTGCAGGTGCCAAGTTTTGGAGTCAAGCTACTGTGACCGTGTGATATTGTGGTTATCTCGCTTCCCTAATATTATGTTACTTGTGATTCTATAAAATTTATGGTGTGGAACACTTATGTAAAGTTGTGAACTTATATGGTAGTCTATGCTGTATACGGTAGTGCTGATTGCCAGTGCTCATCACCTTGTAAATAATAAAATCCTGGGAGTAATTTGTTTGTTGTAGGTTTCGATTTGTGCATCTACTAATTCTTGTCGATCTGAACACAATTGTGGATCTGAAGCAAGTGGTCATGTGGCTGGTAGGCCGGTAGTTTTAGTTAATCTAAAGAAAGTGTATATGGTTGTTGGTTTGTTATTAACTATTAATGTGAATAGTCTATTCTTAGGAACTCATCTTTTACTTTAATGTATATTTTGTACGGCATCACTAGCCTGTTATTGCATCAAGCATGATTGGCCATGTTGTATAAGCTTGTTATATAAGTGCTTCTTCCTAGATATTAATTGTATCTGTTGAGTTCTTGGCCCTGTTAATGGTGGTTTTGTTCCTGAAATTGATTGATAAAATATTAGTTCATTGGAGGATCATTCTACTTTATCCCCATTGTATCTCATTCGTGTTCATTTTGTTTTGCAAGCTATTAGGGCAACTTGATACCATCAGCACAATCAGCACATATACAGCCCCTCAAGATTAGCCTACAGCCCCTCAAGATTAGCCATGACAAGGACGAAGCAGCCGTCGTGTGGTATACAACTTGCTACTTATTGTACAGCTTGTATTATCAGCCATGTTAAGCTACGAGGATGCATGGGACATTGGGTGCAATACTGTTTGTTTGTAAGTTTCACACAAAATATAGTATTATGCGCCTGGGTGTGTCTATGTACTAACTATAGAAATGTGCCTAGCTCATGCTTGTAATCTGGTAATTGAAATGTATTGTTTTAGTCCAAACAATTGGTTTATATTTTGCTTGTGCCATTAATGCTAGGATTAAATAAAACTAAGATCTTATAGGATACCTTAGTTGTTTGAGTTGTCTTGCTTCCCAATGCATTTCAACCATTCATCGAATGGTTATGTTTTCTTATTCATGTAAAGAAGAACCCATGACTGAGATCGAGAAGATTAGGGCTAGAACTATGATGAGGAACAACCACATGTTCCAATCGCTAGGTATTGGTGTGATAGTATCAATGATTAGGAAGTCAAATGCACGTGAAGACAGTAGTGCAGCTACTTGTGATGAATCGGCATCTGCCATAACACAAGCTGGAAGCTCAGACTACAACCCTAAAGATGATGAAGTTATTGATGGAGAGGAAGTTGATGACAAATTAGTGAAGAAGAAAGGAAAGGTGCAAACTCTATCTTGTTTGGGGTGAGAGTTGTATGTTGTGTGCTTTTTTCGTACATTGCAGAATTTTCTTGTGATCTAATTCTGCCGTCCTTGCCTTTTATACGACACCCTGTAGGTTTCTAGGAAGAAGAAGTGTGCTAACAGAAACAGGAGGAAAGTTTGATAAACATCTAGTCCAATGGCTCCAGGAAGGGTGTTAGCTCTATCTCCAGAAGGATCAAAGAGGCTTTTGACACCTGATGAACCAGTTGTGGCTAGACTCACTAGGGAGAAAATAAGGGACGATGTTGACAACAGCCTGCTGCACAAGGGTCAAGGACCACTGCGAACTGATGATGAGTTGGCCTCCATTGAAGAAGGAAGAAGGATGTGCATGGACCTCAGCCTCGTTGCACCTTCTGTGGTCAGCAATCATGGCCATGAGTTGAACTTGGCAGTCCTTTCTAGAGAACCTGAGCAGCCAATGGGTGATGAAGGCATGTTCATCTAGTTTTCTTTTCTTACTAGTTCATTTTCTAAATCTAAGCAATGTATGTATGGGTGACTACTAGTCTTGACTAATGTTTGAATGTATTCTTTTCAGGCGCTGTTGATGTGGTCAAGAGTTCTAGGAATGGCAAAGGGCTAGAAAAGTTGACACGTGTAATGGGAGCAAAGGTGAGAATTGAAATCGCCGAAGGGATGAGGCGTCCGAAGAAGCCCGTGCAGGCTGCAAAGCTAGCATCTGAGGGTGGCCTCATTGCGAGAGCTCATATGATGCTGCTTCCTCACTTCAAGGAGTATAAAAAGACCACAAGTCTTGTGCAGAATTATATAGGAAAAGTGTCTGTAAGCTAACTATCTTGTTGCTGAATGTGGTCTTTATTCCCTGGTATTATACATATCATATGATGGTTAATCTTGGTACTCATCTTTTTTGATGCCTTTGTAGGCAAATTTTGAGATGGACACGGAATCAAGTGTCATTGAGTATGCATGCACTGATATCTTGAAGAATTCGTTGAGGAACAGACGCCATCATGTCAAGAAGGAGTACTTTGACAATGTCGAAGCAAGCAAGGTTAGCACCAAGTCCCCTGTTTCTGACATAATGGATACTGAATGGCAAAGGCTGGTGGAGCTGTGGTCAACTCCAAGACACAAGGTATGTAAATTCTTGACTGTTGCTTTACCTTGCCCATGCAAACTGTGTGATTTGCTTTATTGTATGGAAATGATGATATGGTGTGCACATATGTAGGAGACATGTGCCAATAACAAGGTTAATCGAACCAAAGTCAAGTTTGCGCAGAAAACTGGTTCAAGATGCTATGTTGCTCATGTTTATGCAACTGTAAGATGAACATTGTTGTTCCTTTAGTTGTTTTCCTTTAGACATAAGCATCAATTTGTTGCAAAAGCTAATGATTGGGTTGTTGTTGCAAAACATTTTAGCAAGAGCATACAAAGGGTGAAGTGTTATCTGCATTCGACATTTTCAAGGCGACACACAACAGCACCAAACATGGATTCTCAGAGGATGTTCAAGTTGTTATAGTAAGTAATCTTCCTTGGATTTGTTTCTAGCCTCATGTGCTATACCGTTGTATGCTCTAGGAGTGAAAAACATGGATTTGTTTCTGGATGAGCCACTATAAGGAGTATATGCATCAGCTCCTTTTGTGTCCAACATTTTATTGTAACAACCAGTAAAATGCCTGTTTGACTTTGTATTATTATCCAGCTAAGTGCTGATACATGCTTATACATGTAGTTTGCTGAGTCTAAAATAACAAACAGCATATGGTTGAGTCTAAAATATCTTGATTGCTCGGCTTATCACAATATGGAATACCACACTTTTTATGTGCTGATACATGCTCCTCTCCCTGGTTCTAGTAACATGAAACAAGTATTGTTGATACATGCTTGATTTGAGGAAAACATGTTCCTATCTTAGTTTCTGGAAGCATATGTATAGCATTATTCTTCATTATTCTTCATTAAGTTTCTTTATAAGTAGTTTTTGTATGTAGTTTCTGTATAAGTAGTTTCTGTATGTAGTTTCATTATTTCATTAGTTTATGGTTTTATGTAGTTTCTGGTTTCATTAGTTTCTTTATGTAATTTCTGTATAAGTAGTTTCCTCTCCCTGGTTCTATTAACATGAAACAAGTATGTCTGCTTATGTTCCTATCTTAGTTTCAGTATAAGTATTCCCGATACATGCTTTCCTCATTTTTGGGCGCTTATTTTGCTTTCTTTCTCATGGATTTAAACTATTTCTCAATGCATTCATTAATTTTCAGTCTGAGATGGAAGAGAAGATGACTGCTCCTGTACAAGAAGGCGAAGAGCGAAAGTCTTCTGTTTCCGTTGTTGCGGAAGTTCTGACCAAGCATCGCCCATCAAGCAAATTCTTGAAGAATGTTGGTCTGCAGCCAAACTCTACTAACAAGTCCAGCAAGTCAAATGAAGTTGTCAATGCTCGTGTGCTGGATCTACAAGAGCAGCTCGAGATGTCGCGTCAAAGAAGCGAAGTCATGCGTGAACAGATGGATGCTATGAAGAGGAAGGCAGAAGAAGCTGAAGCTGCACAAGCTGAAGGCGACAAGTCCTATGAGATGCTGCTCAAGAAGGCGGAAGAAAACGATGCGAAGTACGCTCAGTTGATGGCATTGCTTGGAGCGAAAACAGGAAACTAGTTGGTTTTAGAATTAGATTTTGGTAGCAGTTCTTGTGCACTTGATAACTATGGTGTGGGATGAAATTTATTTTGGCTGTGCTACATATTTTGGTAGCAGTTCTTGTGCTACAGATGTATGGTGTGGGCTAAAATTTGTGGTTGTGCTTCATACTTTGTGATGTGGGCTATATAATATCTGATTTTGGTTGTGCTTCATAGTTTGTGATGTGGGCTGAGATGCTTCAGAATCTATGTATCGGATTCAAAGTTCCATGGGCTCAAATTTATATGTATGGGCTTCGAATCTGTATGGGCTCAGATTTATTTGGACATAAAAGAAAAAAAGTTGTTGAATTCAAAAATGAAAAAAGGCCAAAACTGAAACTGGATCAAATGTATTTGGGCATGGAAAGGCGAGGGCCCAAATTAGAATGATAAAAAAAATTTGAAAAAAATACTAAAGTGGCTGTAAATAGGCCAAGGCCCCAAAAGAAGCCCAAAGAAAAGCCCAAAAAAATAAAACGAGCCCATGTGATCAATTGAAATGGGTTGGGCTGATTTCAACCATGACGTTTTGATTTCGTCGTAATTTTGCCACGTAGGACTGCCATGTAGGACTGGGTTTGATTGTCAGCGACGATTTAGGATCGTCGTAAAGGTTGCGACAATCCAAGAATCATCGTAAAAGTTACGACGATTTTGATCAAAACGTCGTTGTTGTTCATTTGTGACGCTCCGTTTTCGACGCTTGGTTTTTCGTCGTGAGATCGTCGTAAATGAAAAACCGTGACGATGTAGCGACGAAAAAATAGAGTCGTGTATTAGCATATTCCTTGTTGTGATTTTTCATTTTTATTCAGAAAGAGATTTTGAGTTGATTCTTTTTGCTGCTGATTTATATGCTTTTTCCCCACACCGTCGTAATTGTTCAGATTTTTTGAGGTACCAGAAGTATACGAAGTATACAGATTGCTACAAACTGGTCTGTTTTGACAGATTCTGTTTTTGTTGAGTTCGTTGCTTGTTTTCATGAAACTATGGTTAGTATCGGGGAGTACTAGCCATGTGAAAGTGAGAATACAGTACCATCATCAATATAGATAGAATTCAAGTTTCCTACAGTACCAAAAGAAGTGGTAGTTTGTTTTCTTGTACTAATGTTATCACAAGTTTCTGTTTAAGTTTTGTGCTGTGAAGTTTTCAAGTTTTGGGTGATGTTCTCATGGACAAAGAGATAAGGAGTGGAAATAGCTCAAGCTTGGGGATGCCCAAGGCACCCCAAGCCAAATTCAAGGACACCAAAAAGCCTAAGCTTGGGGATGCCCTTGAAGGCATCCCCTCTTTCGTCTTCATTCCATCGGTAACATTACTTGGAGCTATATTTTTATTCACCACATGATATGTGTTTTGCTTGGAGCGTCTTGTATCATAGGAGTCTTTTCTTTTTGTTGGGTCACAATCATCCTTGCTGCACACCTTTTTGAGAGAGAGACATGCACTGATCGTGATTTTGCTAGAATGCTCATTATGCTTCACTTATATCTTTTGAGCTAGATACTTTTGCTCCTGTGCTTCACTTATATCTTTTGAGCTAGATACTTTTGCTCACGTACTTCAATTATATCTTTAGTGCACGGTGGTGCGTGATTTGGTAGTTGGCTTATGCTATGAAAGTAGTCCCTTGTGCTAGGTACCCAAAGAGGATGCAAAAACCTCCATCTTCATGTGCATTGAGTAGAAAGAGAAGTTTCGATTCCTCTCAATTAGTTTTGAGACATGGATTCGGTAATATTGAGAGTTATGTTAGTAGGGTTTTGTGAATCTATAAATACTTGCGTTGAAGTTAGTGATTCCCGTAGCATGCACGTATGGTGAACCGCTATGTTATGAAGTCGGAGCATAATTGATCTATTGATTGTCATCCTTTGTGTTGAGGTCGGGATCGCGCGATGGTTTACACCTACCAACCCTTCCCCTCGGAGTATGCATTTAGCACTTTGTTTCGATTACTAATAAAAACTTTCACAACAAGTATAGATGCACTTTCACCTTCCGCCATTGCTAGCCTCTCTAGTGCCGCACAATTCTCGCCGGTGCACAAACCCACCAAATTCCTTCCTCAAAACAGCCACCATACCTACCTACTATGGCATTTTCATAGCCATTCCGAGATATATTGCCATGCAACTACCACCGTTCCGTCTCATGACTTTTGTCGTCACTCTCATATTGCCATTGCATGATCATACTAGATTGTTGCACATCCCGGTACACTGCCGGAGGCATTTCCTATGGAGTCATCATCACTGTGATCTTCGAGCTGTGAGTAAATAAAAGTGTGATGATCATCATTATTAGAAAATTGTCCCATGTGAGGAAATAAAAAAAAGGCCAAAGTGCGCAAAAACAGAAAAAAAAGAAAAAAGAAAAGAAAAGAAAAAAAGAGAGGCCTAAGAGCCCAAATGAAAAAAAAGAGAAAAAGAGAGAAGGGACAATGCAACTATCTTTTTCCACACTTGTGCTTCATGATAGCACCATGTTCTTCATGATTGAGAGCTTCTTGCTTTGTCACTACCATATGCTAGTGGGAATCTTCACTATATAACTTGGCTTCTATATTCCAATGATGGGCTTCCTCAAAATTTCCCTAGGTCTTCGTGAGCAAGCAAGTTGGATGCACACCCACTAGTTTCCCTTTTGAGCTTTCATATACCTATAGCTCTAGTGCATCTCTTGTATGGAAATATCTACTCATTCACATTGATATCTATTAATGGGCATCTCCATAGCCTATTGATACGCCGAGTCAATGTGACCATCTCCTCTCTTTTTTTCTCGCAACCACCACCACACTCTATTCCACCTATAGTGCTATATCCATGGCTCGCGCTCATGTATTGTGTGATAGTTATAAAAAGTTTGAGAAAGTAAGAGTGCGAAAACAATTACTTGGCCAATTCCGGGGTTGTACACGATTTAAATTAGTTGCGTGGGGATGATGGAGCATAGCCAGACTATATGATTTTGTAGGGATAACTTTCATTGGCCTTGTTATTTTGAAAGTTCATGATTACTTTGCTAGTTTGCTTGAAGTATTACTGTTTTCATGTCAATAGAAAACTATTGTTTTGAATCTTACGGATCTGAACATTCATGCCCCATGAAAGAAGTTGCAAAGGAAAACTATGCTAGGTAGCATTCCACATCAAAAATTCATTCTTTATCACTTCCCTACTCGAGGACGAGCAGGAGTTAAGCTTGGGGATGCTTGATACCTCTCCAACGTATCTATAATTTTTGATGGTTTCATGCTATTATCTTGTCAAACTTTGGATGTTTTGCATGCATTTTATTTATTTTTTGGGACTAACTTATTAACTCAGTGCCAAGTGCGAGTTCCTATTTTTCCATGTTTTTAACCCCTTTCAGAGGAGATTTTGAAACGGAGTCCAAACGGAAGAAAATCCCCGAAAAGATTTTTTCTGGAACGGAAGAAGATCGGAGAACTTGGGAGCCAAGACAGAAGAGCCCCAAGGGCCCCACAAGCCCCCACCCCGCGGCTAGGGGGGCGCCATCCAGGCTTGTGGGCCCCCTAGAGGTCCCCTGACCTAGATCTCGCGCCTATATATTCCCAAATATTCCCAAAAAAATCGGGAGATCATCGCAATCACTTTTCCACCGCCGCAAGCTTCTGTCTCCGCAAGATACCATCTAGGGCACGTCCTGGCGCCCTACCGCAGAGGGGATTCGGACATGGAAGGCTTCTCCATCAACACCATGACCTCTCCGATGATGCGTGAGTAGTTCACCATAGACCTACGGGTCCATAGCTAGTAACTAGATGGCTTCTTCTCTCTCTTGGATCTTCAATACAAAGTTCCCCATGATCTTCATCGAGATCTATCCGATGTAATCTTCTTTTGCGGTGTGTTAGTTGAGATCCTATGAATTGTGGATTTATGATCAGATTATCTATGAATCTTATTTGAGTTTCTTCTGACCTCTCTTATGCATGATTTCATATCCTTGTAATTCTCTTCGAGTTGTGGGTTTTGTCTGGCCAACTAGATCTATAATTCTTGCAACGGGAGAAGTGCTTGGTTTTAGGTTCATACCGTGCGGTGACCTCACCCAGTGACAGAAGGGGTAGCGAGGCACGCATCATGTTGTTGCCATCAAGGGTAAAAAGATGGAGTTTTCATCATTAGTTTGAGATTAAACTTCTACATCATGTCATCTTCCTTAAAGCGTTACTCTGTTCGTCATGAACTCAATACGCTAGATGCATGCTAGATAGCGGTCGATGTGTGGAGTAATGGTAGTAGATGTAGAAAGTATTGGTCTACTTGTCTCGGACGTGATGCCTATATGTATGATCATTGCCTTAGATATCGTCATGACTTTGCGCGGTTCTATCAATTGGTCGACAGTAATTTGTTCACCCACCGTAATACTTGCTATTTTGAGAGAAGCCTCTAGTGAACACTGTGGCCCCCAGGGTCTACTCCACACCATATTTTCAGCCTTACACTTTTTACTTCGTTGCACTTTCTGCCTTCAGATCTCACTTTGCAAACAATCTTGAAGGGATTGACAACCCCTTTGAAGCGTTGGGTGCAAGCTTGTTTGTGTTTGCGCAGGTACTCTGGACTTGACGAGACCCTCCTTCTGGATCGATACCTTGGTTCTCAAACTGAGGGAAATACTTACTGCTCCTGTGCTGCATCACCCTTTCCTCTTCAACGGAAAAACCAACGCAAGCCCAATCTCCGTCAACGTGTCAATTTCTGGCGCTGTTGTTTGAGAAGTAGCAGTACCCTTCGAGCTCGGGTGATCGTTATCGACCGAGAACCCTGTTGTAGGCATTCTTCGGCGATCTCCCGATTGCCGGACACTGTAATTACTCCTTTTGGCCCTGGCATCTTAAGTTTAAGATACACGTAACATGTTCGGACCATGAAACACGTGTGGGTAGGCCTACCCAGGATGGGGTGATAGGCGCTTCAGAAGTCAACTACCTCAAAGGTTAGTCTTTCTTTCCTGTAATTCTTCTCACCGCCGAATACGACATTTAGGGTGATCTAACCGAGTGATTCGGCCTTCTTCCTGGGCATGTTACTCTTTCTCAACTAGGATAATGGAATGTCCATCGCCTTGAGTGTGTCGACATAAATGATGTTGAGGCCGCTGCCGCCGTCCATGAGGACCCTTCACAGTCGGACCCCGTTGACAACCGGATCGATGACCAACACCTACCTCCCAGGGGTGGCTTTGTTGGCCGGGTGGTCCGACTGGTCGAAGAGACGGGCGTCTTTGCCCAATCGGGGTACTATGTGGTAGCCGGAGCCACCATGTTTACCTCCTGATTGATGACTTTCAATCGGCTCTTGCTCTCGACATCGGACAAGATCATGAGAACTTTCACTATGTTCGGATACCCAGGGGTAGCCTCTTGATCATCCTCATCAATTTTATCCCCGTGGGGTTCTCTCCCATCTCATGCCGGAGTAGGCGACAGCCTCGATTCATGTGTTTGGCAGGGACGATCTCCCTCCCCTTGTCCTTCCTGGCATGAAATGGACACGGCTGATCCAACAGGTGGCTTTTGGACTCGGCCTTCTTCTTGCCCGCCCCATCCTTCTTCTTCTTCATGGACTTGCTTTGGCTCTGCCCTGGGACAGAAGCTACTTCCGCTTTACCCGATGGGTCTCCCTTTCGCTTATGTTTTTCCCAGCTTTCCTGAGTGAGGAGCTTCGCTGGCTCGCCCGTTGCCGTTGTGGAGGCGATCTTCTTCTTCGCCATTCGCATACCTATTGGCGATTTGCATTGCCCGACTGAGAGACAAATCCCCCGATTGGCCAACCTTGAAGATGAGTTCCCGAGACCGAGTGACCACCTTGAAAGCGCACATTCCCTGATGCTCAGTGGCGTTTTCCATCGTGTTGTGCAACGTGGTCCACCGCTGGATGTACTCCCGGAGGGCCTTGTTTCTCTTCTGAACACAAAATTGTAGCTCAGTTAAGCCACCTGGCCGCTTGTAAGTGCCCTCGAAAGTTTTGACAAACCCTCGGGCCAAATCTCCCCAGCTGTGGATACTGCTGGAGGGAAGCTGGTTGAGCATGCCCTTGCCGATCCCTCTAGCATGAGGAGCAGATGATTCATTGGGACGAAGTCATCGCCACCGCCTATCTGGACGCTCACTCGGTAATACTCGAGCCATGCCTCCGGCTTGGACTCATCGTTGAACTTGTCGATCCCCGTGGCCAATCGGTAATTGGAGGGGATCTCCGCTTCACAGATGTGTCGGCCGAAGCACTCAAGGCTAGATACTCCATATCCCACGCGCCATCGGTTGACGATGTTTTGCGCGATTATGGACCTCACGTTGAATTGAGGGGTCGGGTTGCCGTCGTCCCCATAACCGTTGTGTCGATTGGGGCTTGGCCTGCGGTCATGGGGTCGGTTTCCGAGTGAACCACTCCTCGTAGGAGGTGTTCTATTACGAACCGGATGAGCATGCTGCTGACATCCATGCGGCCTCTCCTAGGAGGAGCAAATCTTTCATGTCTTCCAAGTGCATGCGGTCTATGATCCGATTGCACTATGTCCGCTGGACGAACCTACTATGGATACGATGTCGGCACTGCGACACCGCGTAGTTTTGCTGCATGGCGGTCTTGAGCAGAGCCTGGATCTGCCGAATGCCTTCCCCGGCCGCATACTCACTCGCCTGAAAGGAATCGGCGATCCAAGTGGCCATGACCAAGTTTAGCATAGGTGTTTGCATCACCTCAATATGGTGTGGGTGGTTGTTCAGAAATAGCTCACGGCGACTGCGATTGGAGACGAGCTGATCCCTCGTGGCCCTAGCGTCGAGCGACTGCTGGAGCCTCTCGAGATGCTCGCACTCAGCCAAAGTGGCCTGAAGCACGTTCTCCAACTCTATGTCCTCCGGGGCGACTCCGGAAATGGGGGTATGAGGAGCTTGCTCGCTCCTCCACCGAAGTTCCTCCCGTTGCTTCTCCATGAGCGGTGATACGTCTCCAACGTATCTATAATTTTTGATGGTTCCATGCTATTATCTTGTCAAACATTGGATGTTTTGTATGCCTTTTATATCTTTTTTGGGACTAACTTATTAACTCAATGCCAGTTCCTGTTTTTTCCGTGTTTTTGACCCTTTTCAGAGGAGAATTTTAAACGGTGTCCAAACGGAATAAAACTTCCGAAAATATTTTTTCCAGAACAGAAGCTACGTAGGGGACGTGAGAACGAAGGCAAAGGCCACTAGGGGAGGCCACAAGCCCCCTAGGCGCGGCCAAGGGGCCCACGCCTAGCAGGCTTGTGGGCCCCTTATGGCTCGTCTGCCCTACCTCTTCCGCCTATAAATTCCCGAAAAATCCAAAACTGCGCGAGAGATCCACGAAAATACTTTTCCGCCGCCGCAAGCTTCTGTCTCCGCAAGATCCCATATGGGGCACGTTCTGGTGCCCTGCCGGAGGGGATTCGGATACAGAGGGCTTCTTCATCAACACCATGGCCTCTTCGATGATGCGGGAGTAGTTCACCATAGACCTTCGGGTCCATAGCTAGTAGCTAGATGGCTTCTTCTCTCTCTTGGATCTTCAATACAAAGTTCTCCATGATCTTCATGGAGATCTATCCGATGTAACCTTATTTTGCAATATGTTTGTCGAGATCCGATGAATTGTGGATTTATGATCAGATTATCTATGAATCTTATTTGAGTTTCTTCTGATCTCTTATATGCATGATTTCATATCCTTGTAATTCTCTTCGAGTTGTGGGTTTTGTTTGGCCAACTTGATCTATGATTCTTGCAATGGGAGAAGTGCTTGGTTTTGGGTTCATACCATGCGGTGACCTCAGCAAGTGACAGAAGGGGTAGCGAGGCACGCGTCGTGTTGTTGCCATCAAGGGTAAAAAGATGGGGTTTACATCATTGGTTTGAGTTTATCCCTCTACATCATTTCATCTTGCTTAAGGCGTTACTCTGTTCGTCATGAACTCAATACACTAGATGCATGCTGGATAGAGGTCGATGTGTGGAGTAATAGTAGTAGATGCAGACAGTATCGGTCTACTTGTCTCGGACGTGATGCCTATATGTATGATCATTTCCTTAGATATCATCATGACTTTGCGCGGTTCTATCAATTGCTCGACAGTAATTTGTTCACCCACCGTAATATTTGCTATTTTAAGAGAATCCTCTAGTGAACACTATGGCCCTAGGTCTACTTCACATCATATTTTCAGCCTTACACTTTTACTTCGTTGCACTTTCCGCCTTCAAATATCACTTTGCAATCAATCTTGAAGGGATTGACAACCCCTTTATAGCGTTGGGTGCAAGCTTGTTTGTGTTTGCGCAGGTACTATGGACACTTGGCTTGATTCTCCTACTGGATTGATACCTTGGTTCTCAAAACTGAGGGAGATGCTTACTGCTACAGTGTTGCATCACCCTTTCCTCTTCAAGGGAAAAACCAAGGCAAGCTCAAGAGGTAGCAAGAAGGATTTCTGGCGCCGTTGCCGGGGAGGATCAAGTCAAGAATAGTCTCCCGTCAACGTGTCAATTTCTGGCATCGGGGATTATTCTAGGTGAAACTCATCCAAGTAAGTGTCGCAAACTCATCTCTTGCATTTACTTTTTTGCCTCTCGTTCTCCTCTCTCCCACTTCTGAAAAACAAAAATTTTAAAAAATAGTTGCCTTTTTCGTTCGCCCTTTTCTCTTCCTTGCTTTCTGTTTGCTTGTGTGCTTGTTTGCTTGTTGAAGTCACCATGACTGAAAACACCAAACTTTGTGACATCTCGAATACTAATAATAATGATTCTATTAGTACTCTGATTGCTCCCTCCACTAGTGCGGAATCATACGAAATCAATGCTGCCTTGTTGAATCTTCTTATGAAAGAGCAATTCTCCGGCCTTCCTAGTGAATATGCCGCATCCCATCTTAATACCTTCATTGAGATTTGCGATATGCAAAAGAAGAAAGATGTGGATAATGATGTGATTAAATTGAGGCATTTTTCGTTCTCGTTGCGAGATCGAGCAAAAACTTGGTTTTCATCTTTGCCCAAAAATAGTATTGATTCTTGGAACAAGTGCAAAGATGCTTATATATCCAAGTATTTTCCGCCGGCTAAGATTATCTCTCTCCGTAATGATATCATGAATTTTAAGCAACTTGATCATGAACATGTTGCACAATCTTGGGAGAGAATGAAATTGATGATTAGAAATTGTCCCAATCATGGCTTGAGTCTTTGGATGATTGTACAAATCTTCTACACTGGTTTGAATTTCGCTTCTAGAAATATCTTGGACTCTGCCTCAGGTGGAACGTTCATGGAAGTCACATTAGGAGAATCCACAAAACTCCTAGACAATATCATGACAGACTACTCTCAGTGGCACACTGAAAGGTCACCTACTAGTAAGAAGGTACACGCTATAGAAGAAATTAACACATTGAGTGCTAAGATGGATGAGTTAATGAAATTGGTTGCTAGTAAAGGTGATCCTTTAGATCCTAATGATATGCCCTTGTCTTCCTTGATTGATAGTAGCAACGAAAGCTTGGACGTTAATTTTGTTGGTAGGAATAATTTTGGCCACAACAATGCTTTTAGAGGAAACTATGTTCCTAGGCCTTTTCCTAGTAACCCCTCTAATAACTTTCGCAACTCCTACAACAATACTCATGGAAATTACAATAAATTACCCTCTGATCTAGAGAGTAATATCAAAGAGTTTATCAACTCGCAAAAGATTTTCAATTCGTCCATAGAGGAAAAACTACTCAAAATTGATGATTTGGCTAGGAGCGTTGATAGAATGTCTATTGATATTGATGCTTTGAAAGTTAGATGTGCTCCTCCCAAGATCAATATGGATGAAACTTTGAAAGCTATGCATGTTTCCATGAATGAGAGCAAAGAAAGAACCGCCCAAATTTGTGCTAGACATGAGTGGCTTAAAAAGGCGTGTTCTCGGGATAAGAATCACGAAGATCTTAAAGTGCTTGCTGTGACTCCCATTGAATCCTTGTTTTCTAGTGTCAAACCTAATGATGATGGGGTTGGATATGAATCCACTTTGGTTGAAAAATGCCCTAATGATTCAGAGTCCATCTATCTTGATGCTAAAAGCATTGACAGTGGAGTAGAAGATATCAAAACTTTGAGTAATACTGAAACTACTACTTTGGATTTCAAGGGATTCAATTATGACAGTTGCTCTTTGATTGAATGCATTTGCTTGATGCAATCTATGCCAAACTCTCCACACGCTTATAGCCAAAACAAGGCCTTTACCGATCATATTGTCGATGCTATGGTAAAATCTCTTGAAGGGAAAATTGAGTTGGAAGTTTCTATTCCTAGAAAGCTTCATGATGAGTGGGAACCTACTATCAAAATCAAAATCAAAAACTATGAATGCAATGCTTTGTGTGATTTGGGTGCTAGTGTTTCCGCGATTCCAAAGTCTTTATGTGATGTTCTAGGCTTTAACGAGATTGAGGAGTGCTCTCTTAATTTGCATCTTGCGGATTCTACTGTCAAGAAACCCATGGGAAGGATCAATGATGTTATTATTATTGCAAACAGGAACTATGTACCCGTGGATCTCATTGTGCTTGATATTGATTGCAATCCTACATGCCCTATCATTCTTGGTAGACCTTTCCTAAGGACTATTGGTGCTATCATCGATATGAAGGAAGGGAATATTAGATTTCAATTTCCTTTAAAGAAGGTCATGGAGCATTTTCCTAGAAAGAAAATAAGATTGCCTTATGAATCCATGACGAGGGCTACTTATGGTTTGAGTACCAAAGACGACGATATGTGATTCCATCACCTTATGCCTCGCTAAGGGCGTTAAACAATAGCGCTTGTTGGGAGGCAACCCAATGAATTTATCTTTTTCTTTCTGTTTTGTTGCGTCCACACCATCATAATTCTGTTATGATTGTGTATTTTGTGTTTCTTCTTTTGTTTGAGCCAAGCAAAACCTTTATGACTAGTTTGGTGTTGGTTGTTTGATCCTACTGGAAAAAGACAAATATTTTTCGCTCACGTAATTATTTTTCATTTTTAGCCAGAAAGAGATTATGAGTTGATTTTTTTGCTGCTGTTTTATATCACTTTTTCCCAGGCTGTCGTAATTGTTCAAAAAATTTGAGGTACCAGAAGTATACGAAGTATACAGATCGCTACAAACTGGTCTGTTTTTGACATATTATGTTTTTGTTGTGTTGGTTGCTTGTTTTGATGAAACTATGGATAGTATCGGGGGGTACTAGCCATGGAAAAGTGAGAATACAGTAATCGAACACCAATATAAATAGAAATCAAGATTGCTACAGTACCTCAAGAGGTGGTAGTTTGTTTTCTTGTGCTAATGCTATCATGAGTTTCTGTTTAAGTTTTGTGTTGTGAAGCTTTCAAGTTTTGGGTGATGTTCTCATGGACAAAGGGATAAAGAGTGGAAAGAGCTCAAGCTTGCGGAGGCCCAAGGCACCCCAATCCAAATTCAAGGACACCAAAAAGCCTAAGCTTGGGGATGCCCCAGGAAGGCATCCCCTCTCTGATCTTCAATCCATCGGTAACATTACTTGGAGCTATATTTTTATTCACCACATGATATGTGTTTTGATTGGAGCGTCTTGTATCGTAGGCGTCTTTTCTTTTTGTTGTGTCACAATCATCCTTGATGCACACCTTTTGAGAGAGACATGCACTCACCGTAAATTTGCTAGAATACTCATTGTGCTTCACTTATATCTTTTGAGCTGGACAATTTTGCTCTATGTGCTTCACTTGGATCTTTTAGAGCACGGCGGTGCGTAACTTGGTAGTTGCCTTGTGCTATGAAAGTAGTCCCAAAGGTTATAGGTATCCAAAGAGGATACAATAAAACTTCCATCTTCATCTGCATTGAGTAGAAAGAGAAGTTTGATTCCTCTCAATTAGTTTTGAGACGTGGATTCCGTAATATTAAGATTTATGTTAGTAGGGTGTTGTGAATCTAGAAATACTTATGTTGAAGTTAGTGATTCCCGTAACATGCACGTATGGTGAACCGCTATGTTAGGAAGTCGGAGCATAATTGATCTATTGATTGTCATTCTTTGTGTTGCGGTCGGGATCGCGCGATGGTTAACACCTACCAACCGTTCCCCTAGGAGTATGCCTTTAGCACTTTGTTTTGATTACTAATAAAAACTATCGCAATATGTATGTGAGTCCTTCATGACTAATGTGAGTCCATGGTATAGATGCACTTTCACCTTCCACCATTGCTAGCCTCTCTAGTGCACAAACCCATCGTAGGCCTTCCTCAAAACAACCACCATACCTACCTACTATGTCATTTTCATAGCCATTCTGAGATATATTGCCATGCAACTCCCACCGTTCCATCTCATGACTTGTGCCATCACTCTCATATTGCCTTTGCATGATCGTAAGATAGCAAGCGAGATGTTTCAACGTCATACGCCAAGCTAGATCGTTGCACATCCCGGTACACTGCTGGAGGCATTTCCTATAGAGTCATCATCGTTCTAAGCTTTGAGCTGTGAGTAAATAAAAGTGTGACGATCATCATTATTAGAGCATTGTGCCATGTGTGGAAATAAAAAAAAGAGGCCAAAGTTGCCCACATAAAAAATAAAGAGATATGGAAAGAGGCCAAAGAGCCAAAACAAAAAAAAGAGAAAAAGAGAGAAGGGACAATGCTACTATCTCTTTCCACACTTGTGCTTCATAATAGCACCATGTTCTTCATGATAGAGAGCATCTCGTTTCATCACCACCATATGCTAGTGGGAATCTTCATTATATAACTTGGCTTGTATATTCCAGTGATGGGCTTCCTCAAAATTGCCCTAGGTCTTCGTGAGCAAGCAAGTTGGATGCACACCCTCTAGTTCTCCTTTTGAGCTTTCACATACTTATAGCTCTAGTGCATCCGTTGTATGGAAATCCCTACTCATTCACATTGATATCTATTAATCGGCATCTCCATAGCCCTTTGATACGCCGAGTCGATGTGACCATCGCCTCCTTTTTGCCTCACAACCTCCACCACACTCTATTCCACCTATAGTGCTATATCCATGGCTCACGCTCATGTATTGCGTGAGAGTTGAAAAAGATTTGAGAAAGTAAGAGTACGAAAACAATTACTTGGCCAATACCTGGGTTGTGCATGAT
The DNA here is from genome assembly GCF_904849725.1 of Hordeum vulgare subsp. vulgare. NCBI lineage: Eukaryota > Viridiplantae > Streptophyta > Magnoliopsida > Poales > Poaceae > Hordeum > Hordeum vulgare. Next base: position 459,197,402 of record NC_058519.1, on the reverse strand, counting down.
TTATATTCATTGTGTGGGGATGATGGAGCATAGCCAGACTATATGATTTTGTAGGGATAATTTTCTTTGGCCTTGTTATTTCAAAAATTCATGATTACCTTGCTAGTTTGCTTGAAGTATTATTGTTTTCATGTCAATAGCAAACTATTGTTTTGAATTTTACTGATCTAAACATTCATGTCACATAAAAGAAGTTACAAAGGACAACAATGCTAGGTAGCATTCCATATCAAAAATTCAGTCTCCAACGTATCTATAATTTTTGATGGTTCCATGCTATTATCTTGTCAAACATTGGATGTTTTGTATGTATTTTATATGTTTTTTGGGACTAACTTATTAACTCAGTGCCAAGTGCCAGTTCCTGTTTTTCTGTGTTTTTGACCCTTTTCAGAGGAGAATTTTAAACGGTGTCCAAACGGAATAAAACTTCCGAAAAGATTTTTTCGGAACAGAAGATACGCAGGGGACGTGAGAACCAAGGCAGAGGCCACCAGGGGAGGCCACAAGCCCCCTAGGCGTGGCCAGGGGGGCCGCGCCGAGCAGGCTTGTGGGCCCCTGTGGCTTGTCAACCCTACCTCTTCCGCCTATAAATTCTCGAAAAATCCAAAACTACGCGAGAGATCCACGAAAATACTTTTCCGCCGCCGCAAGCTTCTTTCTCCGCAAGATCCCATCTGGGGCACGTTCTAGTTGCAAAGCATCAAGTCCAGAGTACGTACACAAACACAAAAGAGCTTGCACCCAATGCTATAAAGGGGTTGTCAATCGCTTCAAGATTGATTGCAAAGTGAGAACTGAAGGCAGAAAGTGCAACGAAGTAAAAGTGTAAGGCTGAAAATATGGTGTGAAGTAGACCCGGGGGCCATAGTGTTCACTAAAGGCTTCTCTCAAAATAGCAAATATTACGGTGGGTGAACAAAATACTGTCGAGCAATTGATAGAACCACGCAAAGTCATGACGATATCTAAGGCAATGATCATACATATAGGCATCATGTCCGAGACAAGTAGACCGATACTTTCTGCATCTACTACTATTACTCCACACATCTACCGCTATCCAGCATGCATCTAGTGTATTGAGTTCATGATGAACAGAGTAACGCCTTAAGCAAGATGACATGATGTAGAGGGATAAACTGAAACCAATGATGAAAACCCCATCTTTTAACCCTTGATGGAAACAACATGATGCGTGCCTCGCTACCCCTTCTATCACTGAGTGAGGTCACTGCACGGTATGAACCCAAAACCAAGCACTTCGACCATTGGAAGAATCATAGATCAAGTTGGCCAAATAAAACCCACAACTCAAAGAGAATTACAAGGATATGAAATCATGCATATAAGAGATCAGAAGAAACTCAAATAAGATTCATAGATAATCGATCAGAAATCCACAATTCAGTGGATCTCGACAAACACACCGGAAAATAAGGTTACATCGGATAGATCTCCATGAAGATCATGGAGAACTTTGTATTGAAGATCCAAGAGAGAGAAGAAGCCATCTAGCTACTAGCTATGGACCCGAAGATCTATGGTGAACTACTCACGCATCATCGGAGAGGTCATGGTGTTGATGAAGAAGCCCTCCGTATCCGAATCCCCCTCCGGCAGGGCACCAGAACATGCCCCAGATGGGATCTTGCGGAGATAGAAGCTTGCGGCGGCGGAAAAGTATTTTTGTGGATCTCTCTTGCAGTTTTTTATTTTTCAGGAATTTATAGGCGGAAGAGGTAGGGCAGACGAGCCACAGGGGGCCCACAAGCCTACTACGCGCGGGCCCCCCTGGCCGCGCCTAGGGGGCTTGTGGTGTCCCTTGGTGCCTTCTGCCTTGGTTCTCACGTCTCGTGTGTATCTTCTGTTCCGGAAAAAATCTTATCAGAAGTTTTATTCCGTTTGGACACTGTTTAAAATCCTCCTCTGAAAGGGTCAAAAACACAGAAAAAACAGGAACTGGCACTTGGCACTGAGTTAATAAGTTAGTCCCAAAAAAGATATTAGAGGCATACAAGACATCCAAAGTTTGACAAGATAATAGCATGGAACCATCAAAAATTATAGGTACGTTGGAGACGTATCAAGCATCCACGAGCTTAACTCCTGCTCGTCCTCGAGTAGGGAAGTGATAAAGACTGAATTTTTGATGTGGAATGCTACCTAGCATATTTGTCCTTTGTAACTTCTTTCATGTGACATGAATGTTTAGATCCGTAAGATTCAAAACAATAGTTTGCTATTGACATGAAAACAATAATACTTCAAGCAAACTAGCAAGGTAATCATGAACTTTCGAAATAACAAGGCCAAAGAAAGTTATCCCTACAAAATCATATAGTCTGGCTATGCTCCATCATCCCCACACAACAAATTTAAATCATGCACAACCCCGGTATTAGCAAGTAATTGTTTTCGCACTCTTACTTTCTCAAACCTTTTTCAACTCTCACGCAATACATGAGCGTGAGCCATGGATATAGCACTATAGGTGGAATAGAGTGTGGTGGAAGTTGTGAGACAAAAAAGAGGAGATGGTCACACTGACTCACGTATCGAAGGGCTATGGAGATGCCCATTAATAGATATCAATGTGAACGAGTAGGGATTGCCATACAAAGGATGAACTAGAGCTATAAGTATGTGAAAGCTCAAAACGAGAACTAGTGGGTGTACATCCAATCGCTTGCTCACGAAGACCTAGAGCAATTTTGAGGAAACCCATCATTGGAATATACAAACCAAGTTATATAATGAAGATTTCCACTAGCATATGGTGTGACAAAACGAGCGGCTCTCAATCATGAAGAACATGGTGCTATTATGAAGCACAAGTGTGGAAAGAGATAGTAGCATTGTCCCTTCTCTCTTTTTCTCTTTTTTGGGCTCTTTGGCCTCTTTCCATATCTCTCTTCTTTTTTTGGGGCAAATTTGGCCTCTTTTATTTATTTATTTCCTCACATGGGACAATGCTCTAATAATGATGATCATCACACTTTTATTTACTCCTAGCTCAAATCTTAGAACGATGATGACTCTATAGGAAATGCCTCCGGCAGTGTACCGGGATGTGCAATGATCTAGCTTGGCGTATGACGTTGAAACATCTTGCTAGCTATCTTAGGATCATGAAATGGCAAGATGAAAGTGATAGCACATGTCATGAGACGGAACAGTGGGAGTTGCATGGCAATATGTCTCTGAATGGATATGAAAATGCCATAGTAGGTAGGTATGGTGGCTGTTTTGAGGAAGATCTATGATGGTTTTGTATACCGGCGAAAGTTGCACGGCACTAGAGAGGCTAGCAATGGTGGAAAGTGAAAGTGCATATATACCATGGACTCACATTAGTCATGAAGAACTCACATACTTATTGCGAAAGTTTTTATTAGTAATCGAAACAAAGTGCTAAATGCATACTCCTAGGGGAAGGGTTGGTAGGTGTAAACCATCGCGCGATCCCGACCGCAACACAAAGGATGACAATCAATAGATCAATTGTGCTCCGACTTCCTAACATAGTGGTTCACCATACGTGCATGTTACAGGAATCACTAACTTCAACACAAGTATTTCTAGATTCACAACTCCCTACTAACATAACTCTTAATATTACCAAATCCACGTCTCAAAACTAATTGAGAGGAATCAAACTTCTCTTTCTACTCAATGCACATGAAGATGGAAGTTTTATTGTATCCTCTTTGGATACCTATAACCTTTGGGACTACTTTCATAGCACAAGCCAACTACCAAGTTACGCACCGCCGTGCTCTAAAAGATCTAAGTGAAGCACATAGAGCAACATGGTCTAGCTCAAAAGATATAAGTGAAGCACAATGAGTATTCTAGCAAATTTGCGATGAGCGCGTGTCTCGCTAAAAAGGTGTGCAGCAAGGATGATTGTGACACAACAAAAAGAAAAGATTCCTACAATACAAGACACTCCAAGCAAAACACATATCATGTGATGAATAAAAATATAGCTCCAAGTAATGTTACCGATGGATTGAAGACGAAAGAGGGGATGCCTTCCCGGGACATCCCCAAGCTTAGGAGTTTTGGTGTCCTTGAATTTGGCTTGAGATGCCTTGGGAATCCCCAAGCTTGAGCTCTTTCCACTCTTTATCCCTTTGTCCATGAGAACATCACCCAAAACTTGAGAACTTCACAACACAAAACTTAAACAGAAACTCGTGATATCATTAGCACAAGAAAACAAACTACCACCTCTTTAGGTACAATAGAAATCTTAATTTATATTTATATTGGTGTTATATTACTGTATTCTCACTTCTCCATGGCTAGTACCCCCCGATACTATCCATAGCTTCATCAAAACAAGCAACCAACACAACAAAAACAAAATCTGTCAAAAACAGACCAGTCTGTAGCAATCTGTATACTTCATATACTTGTGTTACCTCAAAAATTCTGAAAACTTACGACAGCCTGGGAAAAAGTCATATCAACCAGCAGCAAAAAGAATCAACTCAAAATCTCTATCTGGATAAAAATGAAAAATAATTTCGTGAGCGAAAAGTTTCTGTCTTTTTCCAGCAGGATCAAACAACCAACACCAAACTAGTCATAAAGGTTTTGCTTGGATCAAACACAAAAAGGAACACAAAAGACACAATCATAACAGAATTATTATGGTGTGGACGCAATGAAACAGAAAGAAAAAGATAAATTCATTGGGTTGCCTCCCAACAAGCGCTATTGTTTAACGCCCTTAGCTAGGCAATGATAATTCAATGATGCTCACACAAAAGACAAGAATTGAAGCACAACGAGAGCATCATAAAGCATGTAAAAATCACATCTACGTCTAACATACTTCCTATGCATAGGCATTTTATAGGAAAACAGATTGTCAATACAACCAATAGTTACCATATGCAAGGAAGAAGAAAGAGACAATATCAATCTCAACATAACGAGAGGTGAATTGGTAACATGAAAGTTTATACCACAATATTTTCCTCTCTCATAGCAATTACATGTGGGATCATAATAAAATTCAAGAATATAGCTATCACAAAGGATATTCTTTTCATGATCCACATGCATGCAAAGTTGATGCTCTTCAAAAATGGTGGGATTATCATCAACTAAAGTCATGACTTCTCCAAACCCACTTTCAATATTATTGCAAATATCATATTCATCATGAGGATTCAACAAAATTTCAAGATCATAAGAAAAATCATTGCTCCAATCATAATTATTGCAACAAGTAGTGGACATAGCAAAACTAGCATCCCCAAGCTTAGGGTTTTGCATATTTTTAGCATGAGTGTCATTAATAGAATTTATAATGAAATCATTGCAATCATGCTTTTCATTCAAGGAGCCCTCGTGAATCACGATTTTCAGATTCACACATCTCAAGCAAAACTCCATAGAGAAAGTCAAGTCCACTCAACTCACTAGCAATTGGATCAACATAATTGGATCTCTTAAAGAGATTAGCAAGTGAATGAGGATCCATATCAATAGATTTTCAGCAAGCGAAGATGCAAGCATATTGAAGGCAAATAGCCCACAAGCAAAGGAAAGGCAAACGAGAAAGGCAAATATTTTTGTAAATTTTTGTTTTTCAGAAGTGGGGGAGAGGAAAACGAGAGGCAAAAAAAGTAAATGCAAGAGATGAGTTTGCGACACTTACTTGGATGAGCTTCACCTAGAATAATCCCCGGTGCCAGAGATTGACACATTGACGGGAGACTATTCTTTGACTTGATCCTCCCCGGCAACGGCGCCAGAAATCCTTCTGCTGCCTCTTGAGCTTGCGTTGGTTTTTCCCTTGAAGAGGAAAGGGTGATGAAGAACAGAAGCAGTAAGTATTTCCCTCAGTTTGAGAACCAAGGTATCAATCCACTAGGAGAATCAAGCCATGTGTCCAGAGTACCTGCGCAAACTCAAACGAGCTTGCACCCAACGCTATAAAGGGGTTGTCAATCCCTTCAAGATTGATTGCAAAGTGAGAACTGAAGGCAGAAAGTGCAACGAAGTAAAAGTGTAAGGCTGAAAATATGGTGTGAAGTAAACACGGGGGGCATAGTGTTCGTTAGAGGCTTCTCTCAAAATAGCAAGTATTACGGTGGGTGAACAAATTACTGTCGAGCAATTGATAGAACCACGCAAAGTCATGATGATATCTAAGGCAATGATCATACATATAGGCATCACGTCCGAGACAAGTAGACCGATACTTTTTGCATCTACTACTATTACTCCACACATCGACCGCTATCCAGCATGCATCTAGTGTATTGAGTTCATGACAAACAGTGTAACGCCTTAAGCAAGATGACATGATGTAGAGGGATAAACTCAAACCAATGATCAAAACCCCATCTTTTTATCCTTGATGGCAACAACACGATGCGTGCCTCGCTACCCCTTCTGTCACTAGGTGAGGTTACCGCATGGTATGAACCCAAAACCAAGCACTTCTCCCATTGCAAGAATCATAGATCAAGTTGGCCAAACAAAACCCACAACTCGAAGAGAATTATAAGGATATGAAATCATTCATATAAGAGATCAGAAGAAACTCAAATAAGATTCATAGATGATCTGATCATAAATCCACAATTCATCGCATCCCGACAAACACACCGCAAAAGAAGATTACATCGGATAGATCTCCATGAAGATCATGGAGAACTTTTTATTGAAGATCCAAGAGAGAGAAGAAGCCATCTAGCTACTAGTTATGGACCCGAAGGTCTATGGTGAACTACTCACGGAACATCGGAGAGGTCATGGTGTTGATGAAGAAGCCCTCCGTATCCGAATCCCCCCTCTGGCAGGGCACCAGAATGTGCCCCAGATTGGATGTTGCGAAGACAAAAGCTTGCGGCGGCGGAAAAGTATTTTCGTGGATATCTCTCGGAGTTTTTGATTTTTCAGGAATTTATAAGCGGAAGAGGTAGGGCACACAAGCCACAGGGGGCCCACAAGCCTGCTAGGCGTGGGGCCCCCAGGCCACGCCTAGGGGGCTTTTGGCGTCCCCTCGTGGCTTCTACCTTGGTTCTCACGTCTCGTGTGTATCTTCTATTCCGGAAAAAATCTTTTCAGAAGTTTTATTCCGTTTGGACACCGTTTAAAATCCTCCTCTGAAAAGGGTCAAAAACACGGAAAAAACAGGAACTGGCACTTGGCACGGAGTTAATAAGTTAGTCCCAAAAATGATATTAGAGGCATACAAAACATCCAAAGTTTCACAAGATAATAGCATGGAACCATCAAAAATTATAGATACGTTGGAGACGTATTAATGACTGCCATCATCGTGGAGACGCTCTCCAACTTCACACCTAGGAGAATTCTCTGCGGAAAATCCAGGTCCATCTCCCCTGGTCATGTCGGCCATCAAGACCTCCGCGATGTCTCCACTGCTTTCGCAGTTACAGTCGCCGAATGGCTCGTCGCTCAATGACGGCAAGAGGTTGATGGTGGGCTCATCGGAACTGAACATAGCCAACTGTCCTGAAGTGGCCTGGTGGGACACACCATGCTCTATCCACCGCTGCAACCGCGAGCAGCCGGAGCGCTTGCGATGAACAGCAGCAAGTCGTGAGGGTAACGAGTGGTACGACACCGATGGTTGCCAGATCAGGACCCCATGCGCAACTGCACTAAAATGTGACGTACCGCGAGCTGGAAGGACATCGGTGTCCAGCTGCGCGTCCTGCAGCTGTGCCGAGTCATCATGACAAATCTGAGGGGCCGAAGAGGATCTCTCTGCCAAGTGTCATCGTGATGACGAAAAAAGGCAAAACTCCAACTGTGTTGGATTTTCTAAATGCGCAGCCCCACGATGGGCGCCAACTGTCGTGGGAATGATCGTGGCAATAATACCGGGGTACGAACGAGGGGCAGAGCCTAGCTTGGGAGCAGTGGATACACTCGCATGTACGAGTTCGGGCCCTACTTGGGAGTGGTAAAAACCCCACGTCTCGAGCCTCGGGGGCTGGTGTTTGCTTATAGAATATGTGATAGTACAGAATGTTGAACCCTTGGTCAGGAGCCCGGGGGTGTCTTATATAGAGTGCGCCACGACCAGCCGGATCTCATTACAAGGGCGACTAAATGCTAATAACTATGGGAGTTACTAGTAACGACATCCCTAACTTCAGCGTTACTGGTAACACACGTTTTCACTTCACTTCATACGATAGTTTAAGTGTGTAGGCATTAGAGTCCCTTTGGTGCCCACGACTTGCTGCAACGAGAGTGTAGAGGTACATCTGACTGATCTGAGATGGTCCAAGTGATCTCATGCGGGCTGAGTGAAGCTACACTTGTCCGAGTGAAGTCATGACTCCACAGGTGGCTCTTGGGACGCTGATGTCCATGTAGGATCTTGGGCAGGCCTAGGGATGCACGTCCATAGGAATACCCCTAATGTACAACCTCGTCACGTAGTTTTCTTGGTCATGCTGGTTTCTATAGGAGGTTTATTAAAGACTTCTCTAAAATTTCTAGGCCTCTTACCAATTTATTAGAGAAGGATGTTCCTTTTGTTTTTGATGATGATTCTCTAGAAGCCTTTGACACACTTAAGAAAGCCTTTACTTCTGCACCTATTGTTCAACCACCTGACTAGAACTTGCCTTTTGAAATTATGTGTGATGCTAGTGATTATGATATTGGTGTTGTTCTAGGACAAAGAGTTGATAAGAAATTAAATGTTATCCATTATGCTAGTAAAACTCTATTCATTGCCCAGAGAAATTGTGCTACTACTGAAAAAGAATTATTAGTAGTTGTATTTTCTTGTGATAAATTCAGATCGTACATTGTTGATTCTAAAGTAATTGTTCACACTGATCATGCTTCTACTAAATATCATATGGAAAAGAAAGATAACAAACGTGGACTTATTAGGTGGGTTGTCTTGTTACAACAATTTGATATGCATATCATTGATAGGAAAGGAGCTGAGAACCCCATAGCTGATAACTTTTTTAGGTTAGAAAATATTCTTGATGACCGACTACCTATGGATGATAGCTTCCCTCACGAACAACCAGTTGTGGTCATTGTTTCTCATAACACACCATGGTTTACTCATTATGCTAATTACATTGTTCCTAAATACATACCACCTAGTTTCACCTATCAGCAAAATAAAAAAATTCTTCTTTGATTTAAGACATTACTTTTGGGCTTACCCACATCTTTATAAAGAGGGAATAGATGGTATTATTATACATTGTATACCTGATCCTGAACAGGAACAAATCCTTCGGAAGTGTCACTCTGAGGCTTATGGACTACACCATGCGGGAGATAGAACTGCACACAAGGTAATACATTCCGGATTTATTGACCTACTCTTTTCAAAGATGCTCGCAAGTTTGTCCTCTCTTGTTACGAATGTCAAAGAGTTGGTAATATTGGTAGATGTCAAGAAATTCCTATGAATTATTCACTTTTTATTGAACCATTTGATGTTTGGGGATTTGATTATATGGGACCTTTTCCTTCTTCTAATGGGTATACACATATTTTGGTTGCTATTGATTATGTCACTTAGTGGGTCGAAGATATTCCAACCAGTAGTGCTGATCATAACACCTCTATTAAAATGCTTAAGGAAGTTATTTTCCCACGTTTTGGAGTCCCTAGATACTTAATGACTGATGGTGGTTCACATTTTATTAATGGTGCTTTTCGTAAGTTGCTTGCTAGATATGTTGTTAACCATAGAATTGCATCTCCCTATCATCCTCAGTCTAGTGGTAAAGTAGAACTAACCAATAGAGAAATAAAGTAATATTGCAAAATATTTTCAATAGGTCCCGAAAGAATTGGTGTAACAAAGTAAGAATTGGCCTACAGAACCGCTTATAAAAATCCTATGGGTATGTTTCCTTATAAAATGGTTTATGGAAAAGCATGACATTTACCTCTTGAGTTAGAACATAAAGCTTATTGGGCAATTAAAGAACTCAACTATGATTTCAAAATTACTGGTGAAAAGAGGTTATTTGGTATTAGCTCATTAGACGAATGGAGAACCCAAGCTTATGAAAATGCCAAACTATTCAAAGAAAAAGTTAAAAGATGCCATGACAAAAGAATCCGAAAGCAAGAATTCAAGGTTGGTGAATATATTCTATTTTGCAATTCTTGTCTTATATTTTTTGCAGGAAAACTTCTCTCCAAATGGGTAGGACCATATAACATCGAAGAAGTTTATCGATGTGGATCCATTAAGATCAATAATACCGAAGGCACTAATCCAAAGGTGGTTAATGGAATAATAATAAAGCACTATATTTCAGGTACATCTATTAATGTTGACAGAAATATTATTCAAACCGTGGCACCGGAGGAATACATAAAGGATACCATCCAGAACACTCCACAACCCTTAAAAGGAAGAGGCATGTGATACGTTAAGTAAACAGACTTCGAAAAATCCACAAAAAAAATTTCTGTTAGTTTTAGAATATTAGAAAATTTTAAAAATTTATAAACACATGGGAAGGCAACCCAGGTTCCCACTAGGTACTAGGGCGGGCCAACCCACCAAGCGCGCTCCGGTGGGTAGTGGGACCCTGGGGCACCTTCGTGGCTCCGTTTTCTTGTAGGACAAGCATTTACTTATATAGAAGTCCTTTATATATATACCATGATGATTTGACCCTAGTGCCACGAAGAAATCCTCTGTTCGTGTTTCGTGTTGTTTTCCTGGCAGATCTGAAAATATGTCTTCTCAAGATTCGGAGGGAGAGAGCTATGTCGTTGATTACATCGCAAACCCTAACGTCTACGGAGAGGTTGATCACTATGATTGAACTACAGAGGAGGAAGATGAAGACATGATGGAAGCAAAGGCGGATAGCTCCGAGGAAGAATAAGATCCACTACCTCAACCTGGAGATATGCACGTGGAATTCAAGAAGTCAAGCCTTCCTAACAAGTACAAACCTAAGGTCCAATTTATCCCTTCCCATTTTATGTAGGAGAGAAAAGAGGAATTATGTGAAAATATATTAAGGCTGGAGTTGGAGAATGATAATCTGATGGAGGATAATTTTAGCCTCACACGCAAGTTGGAGAAGAAAAATTCACCACAACCACATTCATCTTCATCACCAAAGAAGGAGACTTGAGTACACGAGTATGGGCACTCCCCTTGGCTTGTGCCAAGCTTGGGGGAGGTGCCCCGGTATCGTATCACCATATTATATTTATCCATCTTAGTTCGATCTTCAGTTATTTCGTGATTGTTGGGGAACGTCGCATGGGAAACAAAAAATTTCCTACGTGCACGAAGACCTATCATTGTGATGTCCATCTACGAGAGGAGATTTGGATCTATGTACCCTTGTAGATCGCACAGCAGGAAGTGTTAAGAAACACGGTTGATGTAGTGGAACGTCCTCACGTCCCTCAATCCGCCCCGCGAACTGTCCCACGAACCGTCACGTGATCCGCTCCGGTCTAGTGCCGAACGGACGGCACCTCCACGTTCAGCACACGTACAGCTCGACGATGATCTCGACCTTCTTGATCCAGCAAGAAAGGCGGAGAAGTAGATGAGTTCTCCGATAGCATGACGGCGCTCCGGGGGTGGTGAAGGATCTACTCCTACAGGGCTCCGCCGGAGCTCCGGAGAAATACGATCTAGAGGTAAAACTATGGTGTCTAGATCTGAGTTGCACCTGGAAAAGTTGTCTCAAATAAGCCCTAAATCACCAATATATATAGGAGGGAGCGGGAGGAACTTGCCTTGAGGGCCAAGCCCCCAAGGTGCGCCGGTCAAGAGGAGGAATAGGACTCCTACTCCAATCCTAGTCAAAATCGGATTGGAAAGTGGAGTCCTTCTCTTCCTTCCCACCTTTTTTTTCTTTCTTTGGTTTTCTTTACATGGCGCATAGGCCTTATTGGGCTGTCCCACCAGCCCACTAAGGGCTGGTGCACCACCCATAAGTCCTTTGGGCTTCCCCCGGGAGGATTGCCCCCTGCTACGGCGACAGAAATCTTCTGTCGTCTCTTGATCTTGTGTTGGTTTTTCCCTTGAAGAGGAAAGAGCGATGCAGCACAGGAGCAGTAAGTATTTCCCTTAGTTTGAGAACCAAGGTATCAATCCAGTAGGAGAATCGCGTCAAGTCCAGAGTACATGCACAAACACAAAAGAGCTTGCACCCAACGCTATAAAGGGGTTGTCAATCCCTTCAAGATTGATTGCAAAGTGAGAACTGAAGGTAGAAAGTGCAACGAAGTAAAAGTGTAAGGCTGAAAATATGGTGTGAAGTAGACACGGGGGCCATAGTGTTCGTTAGAGGCTTCTCTCAAAATAGCAAGTATTACGGTGGGTGAACAAATTACTGTCGAGCAATTGATAGAACCGCACAAAGTCATGACGATATCTAAGGCAATGATCATACATATAGGCATCACGTCCGAGACAAGTAGACCGATACTTTCTGCATCGACTACTATTACTCCACATTTCGACCGCTATCCAGCATGCATCTAGTGTATTGAGTTCATGACAAACAGTGTAACGCCTTAAGCAAGATGACATGATGTAGAGGGATAAACTCAATCAAATGATCAAAACCCCATCTTTTTATCCTTGATGGCAACAACACGATGTGTGCCTCGCTACCCCTTCTGTCACTGGGTGAGGTCACCGCACGGTATGAACCCAAAACCAAACACTTGTCCCATTGCAAGAATCATAGATCAAATTGGCCAACAAAACCCACAACTCGAAGAGAATTACAAGGATATGAAATCATGCATATAAGAGATCAGAAGAAACTCAAATAAGATTCATAGATAATCTGATTATAAATCCACAATTCATCGGATCTCGACAAACACACCGCAAAAGAAGGTTACATCGGATAGATCTCCGAAGGTTACATCGGATAGATCTCCGTGAAGATCATGGAGAACTTTGTATTGAAGATCCAAGAGAGAGAAGAAGCCATCTAGCTACTAGCTATGGACCCGTAGGTCTATGGTGAACTACTCACGCATCATCGGAGAGGTCATGGTGTTGATGAAGAAGCCCTCCGTATCCAAATCCCCCCTCCGGCACGGCACCAGAATGTGCCCTAGATGGGATCTTGCGGAGGCAGAAGCTTGTGGCTCCAGAAAAGTATTTTCGTGGATCTCCTCATTTTTTCTCGGATTTTAGGGAATATATAGGCGAAAGACCTAGGGTAGAGGAGGCCCAGGGAGCCCACAAGCCTGGGAGGCACGTGCCCCCCTGGCCGCAGCTAGGGGGCTTGTGGGGTCCCTGGTGACCCTCTGCCTTGGTTCTCAAGTCTCCCAATCGTCTTCTGTTTTGAAAAAAATCTTTTCAGAGGTTTTATTCCGTTTGGACTCCGTTTAAAATCCTCCTCTAAAAAGGGTTAAAAACACGGAAAAAACAGGAACTGGCACTTGGCACTGAGTTAATAAGTTAGTCCCAAAAAAGATATAAAAGGCATACAAAACATCCAAAGTTTGACAAGATAATAGCATGAAACCATCAAAAATTATAGATATGTTGGAGACTTATCACACCCCTCATGGTGAACTTCCGGAACCCATTCGTCACTCCTGGTACATTCTCGGTAACCAAATGAAGTCATCCTATATATCAATCTTCGTCTCCGGACCATTCCGGAAACCCTCGTGACGTCCGTGATCACATCCGGGACTCCGAAGAACATTCGGTAACAACGCATATAACTCAACTATACTAAAACATCGCCGAACCTTAAGTGTGCAGACCGTGCTGGTTCGCGAACTATGTAGACATGCCCCGAGGTACTCCTCGGTCAATATCCAATAGCGGGACCTGGATGCCCATATTGGTTCCTACATATTCTCCGAAGATCTTATCGGTTGAACCTCAGTGTCAAGGATTCATATAATCCTGTATGTCATTCCCTTTGTCCTTCGGTATGTTACTTGCTCGAGATTCGATCGTCGGTATCCACATACCTATTTCAATCTCGTTACCAGCAAGTCTCTTTACTCGTTCCGTAATACAAGATCCCGTGACTTACAGTTAGTCACATTGCTTGCAAGGCTTGTGTGTGATGTTGTATTACCAAGTGGGCCCCGAGATACCTCTCCGACACATGGAGTGACAAATCCCAGTCTTGATCCATACTAACTCAACGGACACCTTCGGAGATACCTGCAGAGCACCTTTATAGTCACCCAGTTACGTTGTGACGTTTGATACACACAAGGCATTCCTCTGGTGACAGTGAGTTATATGATCTCATGGTCATAGTAACAAATACTTGACACGCAGAAAACTATAGCAATAAAACGACACGATCAATATGCTACGGTCATAGTTTGGGTCTAGTCCATCACATGATTCTCCTAATGATGTGATCCAGTTGTCAAGCAACAACAATTTGCACATAGCCAGAAAACCTTGACTATCCTTGATCAACTCGCTAGCCAACTAGAGACTTGCTAGGGACATTGTTGTGTCTATGTATCCACACATGTATCTATGTTTTCATTCAATACAATTATAGCATGGATAATAAACGATTATCTTTAAACAAGAAATATAATAATAACTATTTATCATTGCCTCTAGGGCATATTTGCAACAGTCTCCCACTTGCACTAGAATCAATAATCGAGTCCTCACATCGTCATGCGATTTACATTGTAATAAATCGAACACCCATACAGTTCTGGCATTGATCATGTTTTACCCGTGGAAGAGGTTTAGTCAGCGGGTCTGCTACATTCAGATCCGTGTGCACTTTGCAAATATTCACGTCCTCTCCTTCGACGTAGTCGTGCATGAGGTTGAAGCGTCGTTTGATGTGTCTGGTCTTTTTGCGAAACCTTGGTTCCGTTGCTAAGGCAATGGCACCAGTGTTGTCACATAACATAGTCAATGGATCTAGTGCACTTGGCACAACTCCAAGATCTGTCATGAACTGCTTCATCCAGACACCTTGCTTTGCGGCCTCCGAGGCAGCTGTGTACTCCGCTTCACATGTAGAATCTGCTACGACGCTCTGCTTGGAACTGCACCAGCTTACCGCACCCCCATTAGGAATAAATACGTATCCGGTTTGTGATTTAGAGTCATCCGGATCAGTGTCAAAACTTGCATCGACGTAACCTTTTACGGCGAGCTTTTTGTCACCTCCATACACGAGAAACATTTCCTTAGTCCTTTTCAGGTACTTCTGAATATTCTTGACCGTCGTCCAGTGATCCACTCCTGGATTACTCTGAAACCTGCCTGACATACTTACGGCCAAGCTAACGTCTGGTCTAGTGCACAACATTGCATACATGATAGAACCTACGGCTGAAGCTAGGGGACGAAACTCATTTATTCTCTATCTTCCGCAGTTGCTGGGCACTGAGTCTTACTCAATTTTATACCTTGTAATACTTGCAAGAACCCTTTCTTGGATTGATCCATTTTGAACTTCTTCAAAACTTTATCAAGGTATGTGCTTTGTGAAAGTCCTATCAGGCGTTTTGATCTATCCCTATAGATCTTAATGTCTAGAATGTAAGCAGCTTCTCCTAGGTCCTTCATAGAGAAACTTTTATTCAAGTAACCTTTTATGCTCTTCGAAAGCTCCACGTTGTTTCCAATCAGCAATATGTCGTCCACATATAATATTGGAAATGCCACAGAGCTCCCACTCACTGTCTTATAAATACAAGATTCACCAACCACTTGAATAAACCCAAATGCTTTGATCACCTGATCAAATCACTTATTCCAACTCCGAGATGCTTGCACCAGTCCATAAATGGATCGCTGGAGCTTGCATACTTTTTTAGCATTCTTTGGATTGACAAAACCTCCGGGTTGCATCATATACAACTCTTCCTTAAGAAAACCGTTAAGGAACGCCGTTTTGACATCCATCTGCCAGATTTCATAATCGTAAAAGGCAGCTATTGCTAACATGATTCAGACAGACTTAAGCATCACTACCGGTGAGAAAGTCTCATCGTAGTCAATTCCTTGAACTTGTGAAAAACCCTTTGCCACAAGTCGAGCTTTATAAACGGCACATTACCGTCTGTGTCTGTCTTTTTCTTATAGATCCATTTGTTCTGAATAGCCTTGCGGCCTTCAGGTAGTACTTCTAAAGTCCATACTTTATTCTCGTACATGGATCCTATCTCGGACTTCATGGCCTCCAGCCATTTGTTGGAATCCGGGCCCACCATTGCTTGTTCATAATTCGCAGGTTCATTGTTATCCAACAACATAATCGTTAAGACAGGATTACCATACCACTCACGAGTAGTACGTGATCTTGTCGACCTGCGAGGTCTGAGAGTAACTTGATCTGAAGTTTCATGATCATCATCATCAACTTGTTCCTCAACCGGCGTCGCAGCAACAGGGGTTTCCCCTTGCCGTGTGCCACCATCAAGATGAATTAGAGGTTCGACAACCTCATCAAGTTCTATCTTCCTCCCACTCAATTCTTTCGAGAGAAACTCTTTCTCAAGAAAAGCTCTGTTTCTAGCAACAAACACTTTGCCCTCAGATTTGAGATAGAAGGTATACCCAACTGTCTCTTTTGGGTAACCTATGAAGACGCACTTTTCCGCTTTGGGTTCCAGCTTTTCAGGCTGAAGCTTTTTGAGATAAGCATCACATCCCCAAACTTTAAGAAACGACAACTTTGGTCTTTCGCCATACCACAGTTCGTATGGTGTCGTCTCAACGGATTTTGATGGTGCCCTATTTAAAGTGAATGCAGATGTCTCTAATGCATAACCCAAAAACGATAACTGCAAATCGGTAACAGACATCATAGATCGCACCATCTCTAATAGAGTACGATTACGACGTTCGGACATACCATTACGCTGTGGTGTTCCAGGCGGTGTCAACTGTCAAACAATTCCAAATTGTCTTAAGTTAGCACCAAACTCGAAACTCGGATATTCACCCCCACAATCACAACGTAGGAACTTGATCTTCTTGTTACGATGATTTTCAACTTCACTCTAAAATTGCTTGAACTTTTCAAACGTCTCAGACTTGTGCTTCATCAAGTAGACATAGCCATATCTACTTAAGTCGTTAGTGAAGGTGAGAAAATAACGATATCCGCCGCGTGCCTTCACACTCATCGGACCACATACGTTGGTATGTATGATTTCCAACATGTCACTTGCACGCTCAATTGTTCCGAAGAACGGAGTCTTAGTCATCTTGCCCATGAGGCATGGTTCGCACGTGTCAAGTGAATCAAAGTCAAGTGACTCCAAAAGTCCATCAGTATGGAGTTTCTTCATGCGCTTCACACAATATGACCTAAGCGGCAGTGCCATAAAAACATGGCGCTATCATTGTTAACTCTAACTCTTTTGGTCTCAATGTTATGTATATGTGTATTATCACTATCAAGATTCAATATGAACAATCCTCTCACATTGGGTGCATGACCATAAAAGATATTACTTATAGAAATAGAACAACCATTATTCTCTGACTTAAACGAGTAACCGTCTCGCAATAAACAAGATCCAGATATAATGTTCATGCTTAACGCAGGCACTAAATAACATTTATTTAAGTTCATAACTAATCCTGATGGTACCTGAAGTGAAACTGTGCCAACGGCGATTGCATCAACCTTGGAACCATTTCCCACGCGCATCGTCACTTCATCCTTCGCCAGCCTTCACTTATTCCGCAGTTCTGTTTCGAGTTGCAAATATGAGCAACAGAACCTGTATCGAATACCCAGGCACTACTACGAGAGCTGGTTAAGTTCACATCAATAACATGTATATCGAATATACCTAATTTTTCCTTGGCCGCCTTCTTATCAGCCACATACTTGGGGCAGTTGCGCTTTCAGTGACCCATACCCTTGCAATAAAAGCACTCTGTTTCAGGCTTAGGTCCAACATTGGGTTTCTTTGTCGGATTGGCAACAGGCTTGCCGCTCTTCTTCAAATTACCCTTCTGACAGACGAATTCTCCTCCATCTTGCAAGCATAGAATTTATCGGAGGTCTCATACCTCTCGATCCGGGCGTTCTTCTGAAATATAAACTTCAACTCCTGGAACATCTCATATGCTCCATGATGCTCAAAGCGACGTTGAAGTCCCGGCTCTAAGCCATACAAGACTGCACATTGAACTACTGAGTAGTCCTCCTTGCGTGCTAACCAAGCGTTCTTAGCATCTTCGTCAGCCACGGCGGGTGGTTCATCTTCTAGCGCAGCATTAAGGACATAATCCTTCTTCCCAGCTTGCAGGAGCAACTTAAGATAACGAGCCCAGTCTATAAAGTTGCTTCCATCATCTTTCAACTTAGCTTTCTCTAGGAACGTATTAAAATTCAGGGTGACTATCGCGTGAGCCATTGATCTACAACACAAATATTTTCAGAGTGGACTTAGACTATGTTCAAGATAAATAGAGTTTAGCTAATCAAATTACTTGCTAAACTCCCACTCAAAAAGTACATCTCTCTAGTCATTTGAGAGGTACATGATCCAATTTCACTAGCTCAAGTCCGATCATCACGTGAGCTGAGGATAGTTTTAGTGGTAAGCATCTCTATGCTAATCATATCAACTATACGATTCATGCTCGACCTTTCGGTCTCATGTGTTACGAGGCATGTATACACATGCTTAGCTCGTCAAGCTTAACCCGAGTGTTCCGTGTGTGCAACTGTTTTGCACCTGTTGTATGTGAACGTTGAGTCTATCACACCCAATCATCACGTGGTGTCTCGAAACGACGAACTGTAGCAACGGTGCACAGTCGGGGAGAACACAATTTCGTCTTGAAATTTTAGTGAGAGATCACCTCATAATGCTACCGTCGTTCTAAGCAAAATAAGGTGCATAAAAGGATTAACATCACATGCAATTCATAAGTGACATGATATGGCCATCATCATGTGCTTCTTGATCTCCATCACCAAAGCACTAGCATGATCTTCTTGTCACCGGCGCCACACCATGATCTCCATCATCATGATCTCCATCAACGTGTCGCCATCGGGGTTGTCGTGCTACTTATGCTATTACTACTAAAGCTACGTCCTAGCAATATAGTAAACGCATCTGTAAACACAAACGTTAGTTTAAAGACAACCCTATGGCTCCTGCCGGTTGCCGTACCATCGACGTGCAAGTCGATATTAACTATTACAACATGATCATATCATACATCCAATATATCACATCACGTCATTGGTCATATCATATCACAAGCATACCCTGCAAAAACAAGTTAGATGTCCTCTAATTGTTGTTGCATGTTTTACGTGGCTGCTATGGGTATCTAGTAGATCGCATCTTACTTACGCAAAAACCACAACGGAGATGTGCAAATTGCTATTTAACCTCTCCAAGGACCGCCTCGGTCAAAACCAATTCAACTAAAGTTGAAGAAACCTACACCCGCCAGTCATCTTTATGCAACGAGGTTGCATGTCAAGCGATGAAACCAGTCTTTCGTAAGCGTACGAATAATGTCGGTCCGAGCCGCTTCAATCCAACAATACCGCCGAATCAAGAAAAGACTAAGGAGGGCATCAAATCGAACATCACCGTCCACAAAACCCTTTGTGTTCTTCTCGAGATTACATCTACGCATGAACCTAGCTCATGATGCCACTGTTGGGGAACGTCGCATGGAAAACAAAAATATTCCTACGCGCACGAAAACCTATCATGGTGATGTCCATCTATGAGAGGAGATTTGGATCTACGTACCCTTGTAGATCGCACAGCAGAAAGCGTTAATAAACGCGGTTGATGTAGTGGAACGTCCTCACGTCCCTCGATCCGCCCCGCGAACCGTCCCACGAACCGTCCCGCGATCCGCTCCGATCTAGTGCCGAACGGACCGCACCTCCGCGTTCAACACACGTACAGCTCGACGATGATCTCGGCCTTCCTGATCCAGCAAGCAAGACAGAGAAGTAGATGAATTCTCCGGCAGCGTGACGACGCTCCGGTGGTGGTGAAGGATCTTAGTTCCCACCTTTTTTGTTCTTTCTTTAGTTTTCTTTACATGGCGCATAGACCTTATTGGGATGTCCCACTAGCCCACTAAGGGCTGGTGCGCCACCCGTAAGTCCTTTGGGCTTCCCCCGGGAGGGTTGCCCCCCTCCCGGTGAACTTCCGGAACACATTCATCACTCCCGGTACATTCACGGTAATGCCAAAAAACTTTCCCGTAACCAAATGAAGTCATCATATATATCAATCTTCGTCTCCGGACCATTAAGGAAACCCTCGTTACGTCCGTGATCTCATCCGAGACTCCGAGCAACATTCGATAACCACGCATATAACTCAACTATACTAAAACATCGCCGAACCTTAAGTGTGCAGACCTTGCGGGTGCGAGAACTATGTAGACATGCCTCGAGGTACTCCTCGGTCAATATCCAATAGCGGGACCTGGATGCCCATATTGGATCCTACATATTCTCCAAAGATCTTATCGGTTGAACCTCAGTGTCAAGGATTCATATAATCCCGTATGTCATTCCCTTTGTCCTCGGTCAATATCCAATAGCTGGGCGGAGGTAGACGTGGGGATTTGATGTCGTCGCTGATTTGGTTCCCAAGGAGGAGGAGAGCGGGGGAGAGAGAGAATCCATCATCACCACCTGGCATACAATGTCGCTCCCCACGAAATCCTGATTTCATTCCTTTAGATTACATGTACTCCCTTTTTTCTAGCATTTTTTTGAATTTACTATTCATGAAAGGTGCGCGTGGAACCATGTTCACCAAATCCGCGTTCTTATAACTGAAGACAAGTTTGTGTAAACACAAAAAATCATGAATTGGCCTCACATGCAAATATATATCCCATTTCACTAGAAAAATAAAAAATAAAGAAAAAAGAAGACAATATATAAAATAAAGTTAAAATAAAAATAGCGAACTTACAAACTAAGATCACCTAACTTGCATTACTTGCAAAAAATTTAAGAAAAAATAGGAATTGCATAGGCAGATAAGTAAAATTATACATATTCAACTACAAATTTTTTTAATAATCATAATATTAGTAAACTACCATGAATTCATCAATTAACTTGTACTAGTTCCAATGTAGCTAGTTGCTAAAAATCTTCCACTACTGCATAATTAATTAGGAGGTGTTTTAAAAAGGTCATGAAATTTTGATTTGGGAGCAACATTGCTAATTTGCAGATTGAAGAAATCAACTAACACGAGGAACATAATTATATAAAATACAAATACTCATTATCAAACTGCATAAACACACACAAAAAGTGGCACACAATCAACTACATCTTAAAAATAATTATACTAGCAGAAACTTACACATATGCCAAAGTAAACTTGTAATACTAACAATGAAGCAAGTGGCTAAAAATATTTTATCCTTATAAAATATAATGAGGATTGGTTTTTTTAAAAATTGGAAACATCAATTTCGCAACAACAACACTAAGTATACGCTAGTGAAATCTAGAAGGAAGAAGAGTACATACTTACTATTAAAGCATTGAAAATAGTATGGTATTAATTTATGATATAAAATAAGTGTCATTAAAGACTTATATTTTCAGACGTCAACTAAAGACAACTAATACTAACGCAAAACGAATGAGGAAGAGGAAAGAAACAAACGAGGTTGAGAGAGTAGGCTATTGGGCTTTGAACTCAACAAGCAAAAGCAAAATTGACTAATAACAAACAGCCCGAAGCAAATAACAGGCTACATGAATCCTAAAACACAAATAGACCGTGAAAAAAATTAACAATTAAAAAGTCAACTGATCCAAAAAATTATATCAGGCAACTTACATTTAAATATTAGTTGCTTGTCTTATGTGTGATTCGTAATCAAATGACACACAAGACAAGCAACTACAATTTAAATCATTTATGTGTAAAAAACGGGACGAGACCCTGTTTTCAGACCCTACATTTAGCTGGGAAAAGAATCTGAAAGAACATGTAAAAAAGTGTAAAAGATAACGTGCCTGCTGTGCACGGCTGCTCTGCTCCGCGCCACGCAGACGCTTAAAGCGAGCGAGAGGTGGGTGGGCCACACGGAGAAGTCACCGCCAAGCAAAGGGCGCTGCAGGTGTTTCAGCACCAGTCTATCCTAGGACGCTTCAAGCGAAAGGCTTCAGAAAACCGTACGTTCCCGTTCCTTGACGCCATCGACACCACCCGCCCGGCCATTGCCATCGTCGCTGGCGGCCGCTGCCAATGCCACCCCCACACTATATGGTCCATGCACAACGATGTCGAGCTGATCCTCCCAGGTGACTTGTATACCACTCGTGCCACGTCCAGGCTATGGAGCCAAACAGGATAACGACGCGTTTCGTACTACTCCTGGTGGTCGGCACGCTGATCGTCTCGTCCGCCGCCGAGTATGTCCGGCCTCCACCGGGCCGTGTCATCCTCACGGAGCACGACAAACCCGCCTCCCACCCTCAACAGGTATGCACGTCGATCAAATTGCACTTACCAATGCCGGCCCGGCTACGGTGAATTGATTGGCATCTGCGTGTCAGGTCCATCTATCGGTTGTCGGGGCGAACCATATGAGAGTTTCATGGGTCACAGACGCCAAGCACGGGCACTCGGTGGTGGAGTACGGCAGGGCCTCCGGGAACTACACCTCGTCGGCCACCGGCGAGCACTCCTCGTACCGCTACTACCTCTACTCCTCCGGCAAGATCCACCACGTCACGATCGGACCTCTTGATCCCGACACGGTGTACTACTACCGGTGCGGCATGGTCGGCGACGAGTTCACCCTCAAGACCCCAACCGCCGCTCTCCCCATCGAGCTCGCGCTCGCAGGGGACCTTGGGCAGACCGAGTGGACGGCGTCGACGCTGGCCCACGTCAGCAAGACGGACTACGACATGCTGCTGGTGCCAGGCGACCTCGCCTACGCCGACACCCAGCAGCCGCTGTGGGACACGTTCGGGCGGTTCGTGCAGAAGCACGCGAGCCGGCGGCCGTGGATGGTCACCGAGGGGAACCACGAGGTGGAGGCCGGGATGGCGCTCCCGGGCTCGCCCAACCCGTTCCTCGCCTACACCACGCGGTGGCGCATGCCGCACGAGGAGAGCGGGTCGACGTCCGCGCTCTACTACTCCTTGGACGCGGCCGGGGGCGCCGTCCACGTCGTCATGCTAGGCTCGTACGCCGCCTTCAACTCCACCTCGGAGCAGTACGGGTGGCTGGCGCGCGACCTCGCCCGGGTCGACCGGCGCGCGACTCCGTGGCTCGTCGTGCTGCTGCACGCCCCGTGGTACAACACCAACGCGGCGCACGCCGGCGAGGGGGAGGCCATGAGGAAGGCGATGGAGCGCCTACTCTACGAGGCCCGCGTCGACGTCGTCTTCTCCGGCCACGTCCACGCCTACGAACGCTTCGTGAGTTGTTGTTTGCCTCCAGACTTTATCTGCTTGCGCGTGAAAATTTGAGACCGATGTGCACATGTTAATTGTTGCAGACAAGGGTCTATGACAACGAGGCGAACCCGTGCGGGCCGGTGCACATCACAATCGGCGACGGCGGGAACAGAGAAGGGCTTGCATTCGAGTAAAGTTGCAAACGACGCGTAGGCTTTATTTAATCAACTAAATTGATTCGTTCCATATCTGAATCCTTTCTGTCCTGTTTGTGTGGTCGCCGCACGCAGTTTTCAGAAGAATCATAAGTTGGCTCGGCTCTCGTTGATGAGGGAGGCGAGCTTTGGGCATGGCCGGCTGAGCGTGGTGAACGCGACCGCGGCGCGCTGGGCATGGCACCGCAACGACGACGCTGACTCCATCGTCCGCGACGAGCTCTGGCTGGAGAGCCTGGCCGCCAACGGCGCGTGCCGGCGGACCCAACCCTTCCCTGGTTCTTGGAGCGATGAATTGTAGGCTTGCTACATTGTCAGGTTTACGGGCCCTAACTTCTGTTCTCAAGATCTTCCAATTCGGGGATGCGCAGAAGCGAGGACGCGCGTGGCTGTTTTGACGTAGACCGAAGCATGCGTGGTAAAATATCTCACAAGGAAGCAGAAGTAGTTTTCTTTATCTTGTATACTTACCAATATGGAGTGAAATGCAAAAGCCAGCGCAACAGTGATGGACATCTTAAAAGGCGAGTACTCTGCGCAGGCGCGTCGACCCAAAACTTTCGGCTGGCCGCCTGGCAGCCGCACGATCCGGACGTGCGTAACTGTGCTATTAACTTTGCGACTCGCGCACGAGTCTCCTTTCCTCGCGGCGTCTTCTTCCTCTTCCGCAGCGCCTGCTTGCTAGTCGCCCCCCGCCCGACCTCCCACTTCCAGCTCCCGTCGCGCCGCTCATTGGCTCACCGTTGATGCACGCCGTCCCTTTTTCCGGCGTCTTCCTCCTTCCTTTCTCCCTCCTGCAACGCTCGCCATCCAGCAAAGACCATCCATGGTTGAAGCATCTCTGCAACCGCTTCAGCAATACTGACCATGGTTGTAGCATCAACACAAGCTGGTTCCAGCTTCTTCATGTCACGGTTGTAGCATCCCCGAAGACCGCTTTCAGCATCTCCTAGACGTGGATGAAGCTCCCTCGTTCGCCGGCTGAAGCTTTTTTTTTGGCCGCTTGCAGCTTTCATCAACGTTCGGCCATGATTTCCGTTATTGCTGCTTGAAGCTTTTTGCGATGCGGGTTGTAACTTTCTGCATCGTTCCTTGCAGTTTTTTCCATGGTAGTGACCAGCTCCAGCATCCATTGTTGTGATTGGAGTTTTTTGTAACTTCGCTTGTAGCTTTTTGCAATGCGGTTGCATCATTTTCGGTATTGACAGTAACCAGCCCTGGCATATGTCGTCGTCATTGAAGCTTTTTGGGACGCCAGTTGAAGCTTTTTTTGGAAGCCAGTTGTAGCTTTTTGCTATGACGCTGGCCGGTTCCAGCATTTGATGTCGTTGGTTGAAGCTTTTTTGCGGTGCCTGTGGTAGCTTTCAGGAACACCGGTTGTAACATGGGAGGCGTCGGTTGTGCTCCCAGCTCTGGTGAGATTCTCCCCGTAGAAAAATGCTCGACGTGTTGGAAATATGCCCTAGAGGCAATGATAAATAGTTATTATTATATTTCCTGTTTAAAGAAAATCATTTATTATCCATACTATAATTGTATTGAATGAAAACATAGATACATGTGTGGGTACATAGACAAAACAATGTCCCTAGCAAGCCTGTAGTTGGCTAGCCAGTTGATCAATGATAGTCAAGGTTTTCTGGCTACATGTAAGTGTTGTCACTTGATAATTGGATCACATCATTAGGAGAATCATGTGATGGACAAGACCCAAACTATGAACGTAGCATATTGATCGTGTCGTTTTATTGCTATTGTTTTTCTGTGTGTCAAGTATTTGTTCCTATGATCATGAGATCATATAACTCACTGGCACCAGAGGAATACCTTGTGTGCATCAAACATCGCAACGTAATTGGGTGACTATAAAGGTGCTCTAGAGGTATCTCCATAGGTGTCCATTTATTAGTATGGATCAAGACTGGGATTTGTCACTCCGTGTGACGTAGAGGTATCTCGGGGCCCACTCGGTAATACAACATCACACACAAGCCTTGCAAGCAATGTGACTAACTGTAAGTCACGGGATCTTGTATTACGGAACGAGTAAAGAGACTTGCCGGTAACGAGATTGAAATAGGTATGCGGATACCGACGATCGAATCTCGGGCAAGTAACATACCAAAGGACAAAGGGAATGACATACGGGATTATATGAATCCTTGACACTGAGGTTCAACCGATAAGATCTTCGGAGAATATTTAGGATCCAATATGGGCATTCAGGTCTCGCTATTGGATATTGACCGAGGAGTGCCTCGGGGCATGTCTACATAGTTTTCGAACCCGCAGGGTCTGCACACTTAAGGTTCGATGATGTTTTAGTATAGTTGAGTTATATGTGTGGTTACCGAACGTTGTTTAGAGTCCCGGATGAAATCACGGACGTCACGAGGGTTTCCGGAATGGTCCGGAAACGAAGATTGATATATAGGTAGGTTTCATTTGGTCAACGGAAAGTTTCGGGCAATTCCGGCAGTGTACGAGGAGTGACGAATGGGTTCCGGGTGTTCACCGGGAGGGGCCGACCCACCCGGGAGTGAGCCCAAGGCCCTAGGGTGGCGCAACTAGCCCTTAGTGGGCTGGTGGAGTCAGCCCAAGGAGTTCATGGCGCCACATAAATAAAATACCAAAAGAAAAGAAAAAAGAAAAAGGAAAGAGGGAGGTGGGAAGGAAGAGGAGGACTCCTCCTTCCCAAACCGAATTGGAGGAGGAGTCCTCCTCCTACTGGCGGCTGATAACCCACAAGTATAGGGGATCGCAACAGTTATCGAGGGTAGAGTATTCAACCCAAATTTGTTGATTCGACACAAGGGGAAGCCAAAGAATATTCTCGAGTATTAGCAGTAGAGTTGTCAATTCAACCACACCTGGAAGACTTAGTATCTGCAGTAAAGTATCAGTAGCAGAGTAGTGTGATAGTAACAGTAGCAATGGTAATAGTGGCAGCAGTGGCAACAGTAGCAACAGAGTAACAGTAGCAGCAATAACAACAGTAGCAACAGAGTAACAGTAGCAACAGTGACAGCAGTAGCAACAGAGTAACGTAGCAAGGACCAGCAGGAAAAGACTCGTAGGCATTGGATCGGTGATGGATGATTATGTCGGATGGTATTCATCATGCAACAGTTATAACACGGAGAGATATGTAACTAGCTCCAGTTCGTCAATGTAATGTAGGCATGTATTCCGTATGTAGTCATACGTGCTTAGGGAAAAGAACTTGCATGACATCTATTGTCCATCCCTCCCGTGGTAGCGGGGTCCTAATGGAAAGTACGTGATATTAATGTTCTCCTTTCAATAGAGAACTGGAACAAAGCATTAGCACTTGGTGAATACATGAACTCCTCATATTATGGTCATCTCCGGGAGTGGTTCCGACTATTGTCACTCCGGGGTTGCCGGGTCATAACACATAGTATGTGACTACAACTTGCAAGATAGGATCAAGAACACACATATATTGACGAGAACATAATAGGTTCAGATATGAAATCATGGCACTCGGGCCCTAGTGACAAGCATTAAGCATGGCAATGTAGTAGCAACATCAATCTCAGAACATAGTGGATACTAGGGATCAATCCCCGTCAAAACTAACTCGATTACATGATAGATCTCATCCAACCCATCACCGTCTAGCAAGCCTACGATGAGATTACTCACGAACGGTGAAGAGCATCATGGAATTGGCGATGACGATGGCGACGATCTCCCCTCTCCAGAGCCCAGAACGGACTTCAGATCTGCCGTCGAGAGGAAGAACAGGAGGTGGCGGCGCTCATTTATGGAACATAACACCGGTAGTCGGAAACTAAGGGGGCAAAGGTGGAACAAAACAGCAGGCTAGAAAGGCCGAGCCTTCCACCTTTTACCAAGTATATAGGTGCATTAACTTAAATAGCATTTAAATATGGTGAAATAACAAGGAACCCATGTTTTCACATGGAAGCAACTGCACCTGCAACTAGCAACACTATCAATAGGGTTAAGCAAGCAGTGACATCGCCAATCAGTGGTTTGCTAGGCGATTAGGTTGAAGGTTAACATGGCATTGTTGAGAGGCTGATATTTAACAGGTGGTAGGCAACGAGACATAACCGATAGAAGTGATAACACTAGCATGGCAATGATAGTAATGGTATCTAGGGAAATGGTCATCTTGCCTGAGATCCCGCTTGGAAGAAGAATGCCTCCGTGAAGCAGACGAACCGACGTAGTCGAACGGGTCCTCACATCCGACACGCTTGCGGAACTCTATCGGAACGGAGCAAACCGGAAACAAACATCAACACAGATATTCACCACACGATGCACAACATGATGCACAACCTAATATGATGCATGATCAGTTCAATGATGCAAGGGATGCCATGGCAATTCACCTCACGCAAACTCTACACATTAAGTGAAGCTCGATATGCAACGGGTTGCATATCGACGAAACTCCACGATTAATTATTTAATTCACTCCTGATTATTTAACACGCAATATTAAGTGTTTTTTAACATGGCAAGGGTGTAGCGATGATCCTACATGTCCTAGTCGGTTAACACGCGGAGCATAGAACGGAGCTACGGTACAAGAGGCATGCAACACATGATATATGCCATGAATGCGTCATGCATGCAAGTCCATCAACATCACGACAAGAAGGGAAAGAAGCAAGGTGTCGCCACGACGAGCGAAAACAAACCATGGCGGCAAAACGAAAACGATGCCACGACAACATTCCTATCCCGATAACTCATCGGGGTATCGTGCCAACGTTTAGGAAGCATGCGGGAACGGTAAATAAAGATGGGGTGATCCCGGTTACCGGGTTCCCATGTGTCGGGGGCACGACGAAAAGAAGACAACGTGCAATGAGCATATAAACGGTGCAAACACACGATACAACTCATACATCACATGCATACAGTTCTCGGCCACGTCTCATCGGTATACCTTCGACGCGTGCGAATCGGAGGGGATCGGGTCGTAGCGGACGTCGTGGAAGTAGTGGTACTCGGTCTCGTCGATGGTAGTCGTACACGGTCTCGTCGTCGGTACACAGTCTTCGGCGACGGTAGTCGAACTCGTACCGAAGATGGTCGGGTCGTCGAGGACGTCGTGGTACCCGGTGAACTTGTCGAAGACTCACGGCAGGCCGGGATGGTGCACGCGGCGACGGCAAGCGACAGCAACACGGCTAGCGAAAGCAGACAACCGCCAGCAACTAGCAATTAGCCTAGCAACCGGCTACAACACCTAGCAACCTAGCAGCAAGGCACCTATCTAGTGAGCAACAACTGCAACTAGCAACTAACAACAACACGCAGCAACAACAAGGCAAACAACAGCTAAGCATCGGCTAGCATCGGGCAACCTACGGCAAGCAAGCACATCAACTAGCAATCGCCACGGCAAGGCAGCAGCATGCACGAATCGACAGGCAAGCAGGGTAGCAGCAGCGGCGCAGCAGCAACAGCAAGCTCGGCAGCCACATCAACAGCATGAGGGCAGCAACTACAGCAGCAGCTGGCTGGCAGCAGCGACAGCAACAAGGCAAGCCGCAGGCAAGGCACAACAACTACCTAGCATGCAGGCAACCGCTACAACAGCAGTAACAGCCAAAGCAACTGGCAGCAGCAAAACGCAACGCGGCGACAGGCTCGGCACCAGCGCAACAAGAGAAACTCAGCAGCAGCAACGACAGGGGAACGGGCGGCCATGGCGAGCACGGGGACGGAGGAGGTCGGGCACCGGCGGGCAAGCACGGTGGGCGCGCGGGACGACGCGGGGAACGGCGAGGTCGCCATGGCAGGGAGGCTGCGACCGGGGCAGCGAGCTCGAGGCCAAGGGCGAGCACGCGGGGAACTCGGGGGCGAGGGCGGCGCGCGGGACGGGCACCGGCGGCGGCGCGGGCGCAGGGGACGGGGAGCAGAGAGGTGGCTCGCGAGGAGGGAGGCGGCCGGCGGGTCGTGCGGGGAGGCGGGCGCGGCGGCCAGCTGTTAGAGGCGGGGCCAAGGGCGGCGCGCGGGGAGAAGAGAGGGAGGGCAGGGCGTCGGCGGGTCGGGCTCCTGCGGGGGTGGATGGGATCGGGACGGGGATGAGGGGGCACGGGTGGAGGCTGCTCATGGAGGAAGACGCTCAGGAGGGGATGGGATCGGGGGATCCCTTCGTGTCGCTAGGGATAGCGGGCCTGGTTGGCCTTGGGCCGGCTCAGGCATCGGCTGGCTGGGCTCCTCTCTCTCGTGTTTTTTTCTTTTTAAAACAGAAAACACCACAAAAGAAAAGGATTTAACAAAAATAAAAGAAATACCTTTTGACTCCTTTAAAACATACCCCAACTATAAAATAGATTGGGCATTTTTTAACAGAAATAAAATGAAACCTTTTTTTAAAATAATAAAATAAAACCCTTTTGAAGAATTAAAATTAAAACCCGTTTACAAGAGAATAAAAAAATCAAACCCCATTTATAAATAAAAGGGTCTCTAGTTGAAAAAGAAATAACAAAGGGAAAAAAATAAAGCAAAACCTAGGGGTTGCCCCCACATTTAATAAAATGATTTTTCTTTAAAAGAAGACGAATCTATTTTTTTAAAACAGAGGGGTTTTAAACGGAACTTTAGCAAAACCACAAAAATGAAAAGAGAGGGGAGAGGGGGAGCTACTATCGCACTACGACTCGGTGATCACTCGAAGCACAAAACTCAAAACACCACATGCGACAGACGATGCAAGATGTCATGCATGATGCGACGATGCAAACTAAGTGATGAGGCAACAAATAAAACTAATCACACGACGGAAACGGAAATAAAGGGGAATCTTCTGGGGCGTCGGCATCGGGCTGTCACAACTCTCCTACACTACAAGAGGATCTCGCCCCGAGATCCAAGAATGAAAGGGGGAGAGGATGAGGAAGAACAAGAGGTAAAAACTTAGTCGCTTCTTTGACAAACGAGTGAAACCAACGATCCTTGAAAGTTGCAAAGAGACGAGGAATGATATGAGAAAGAAGCAAGAATTCACGGAAAATTTCGGCAGCACTTCGGTAGGAAAATGGGACAAAAAATTCGATAAGATGAAAGAAATAGACAATATTCATAACAAACAACTAAATAGAGCAAGGGAACACCAAGATCTTGATAGAACAACAAGATAGACCCAAAAGAGCAACATGAGAAAGCCTCCGGAACAAGAGAATATGAACTAGCTCAAGCGGAAGAAGAGAATGAAGAAAAGAATGACGACTATCATCACAATAGAATTGAAGGGCCTCCGGACAGAGAATTGACGTAGTAGTTGGAAAACCTACAACGAAAAGAACAAGATAGTAGTGGGCTTATGAAAATCATCTCAACAAATATGAGGTGACAGTCAACCACTAAAAGAAACAAGGATTGATTGGGAGAAACAAAATATGAACAATTTCTTACACCAAGAGGATACATTGAGAACTTGGATTAATGACAAGCACCATAATAGCAACAATCCATAGGAAAGGCTTTAGGTGAAATCCAAACCAAGATAGCTCAATGAAGAAATCATGGGTTGAAAATATCTCATGATCATAGAATTGGTGGGTTTAATTATATCATTCTTGAAAGGAAATCTCTTCGAGGCTCCTACACTAACAAGAATGCTATAATACCACCTCAAAGGATAAAGGAAGAACAAATGCACT
Source organism: Hordeum vulgare subsp. vulgare (assembly GCF_904849725.1). NCBI lineage: Eukaryota > Viridiplantae > Streptophyta > Magnoliopsida > Poales > Poaceae > Hordeum > Hordeum vulgare. The sequence goes on along the minus strand of NC_058519.1, from coordinate 459,166,115 downwards.
TGGAAATGCAAGAGAAAGAACACTTGAGATACTCCAATAGGAATGTTGAAGAAAACTTGAGAACGAATCACATCCTTGAAGAACCACCAGGAAGGACCTCCGTATACCAATGAATGATGCAAAGATATGAAGGTAGAACAGAATAAGATTATGGCCTTGCCAAGATTTAGATGAAGCTTCACAAAGAGATACTTAAAAGAACTTGGAACTCCGGAAAAGAAAGATAGGCACTTGAGAAAAGAATTGATATCATGAGCCCTCCGGAAGAAGAATTCAGATTACTATGAACAAGAAACATAATTATGTTATGCTTATCCTTCATCAAATTAAATTGATGAAAAAACAACGGATTAAGCATACAACTTATTCCTCTAGAGATGAATCTTGGAGAAACAGAGAGAAAAACACCACTTGAAGCAAAAATTGAAGGAAGCACCGGTAAGAATTCACAAATAAATGGGAACACCATGAATTAATGGAGATACAAGAGAATGAAGAGCTCATGAGCCACCTAACAGAAAACTTGAATAAGGCACCGGAATAATCGAGAGACAAACGAAGAGACAACAATGGAGAAGAATTGAGGATGAAAGCTGAAAGTTGAGAACGAAGAATCTTCTGAAATGATGGCCTTTGGAGGAACGAGAAATGGACACAACATTGAAAAGCACCGGATAGCGAGAAAGGAATTATTCATGATTGACAACAAATGAGAGGATACACGAAGCTGAGATGACAGTCTTCACAAGAATGGAACAAGACTGAGAGAAACACTCCTTCGAATTTGCAAGCTGACAATGATGACGAGAACAACACCACCAAAAATTAATGAGACACTCCGGGATAAAGAAGAATGAAAGGTTGAACCAATATGAGAATTAATTCAAATAGATCTTGACGAAGGGATGTGACTGATGGAAATCATACTTACGTCATAGTTGAAAAGATTTAGAGGTCTCTGGAAAAGATTACAAGAGCCAGGTAAGATCCTGGGAAAGAACCTGTGGGTTATGTGTTGGAATTATGCCCTAGAGGCAATAATAAATATAGTTGTTATTATAATTCCTGTATCAAGATAATCGTTTATTATCCATGCTATAATTGTATTGAATGAAGACTTATATACATGTGTGGATACATAGACAAAACACTGTCCCTAGCAAGCCTCTAGTTGGCTAGCTAGTTGATCAAAGATAGTCAGGGTCTTCTGATTATATACAAGGTGTTGTTGCTTGATAACTGGATCACATCATTAGGAGAATCACGTGATGGACTGGACCCGAACTAATAGACGTAGCATGTTGATCGTGTCATTTTGTTGCTACTGTTTTCTGCGTGTCAAGTATTTGTTCCTATGACCATGAGATCATATAACTCACTGACACCGGAGGAATGCTTTGCGTGTATCAAATGTCGCAACGTAACTGGGTGACTATAAAGATGCTCTACAGGTATCTCCGAAGGTGTTCGTTGAGTTAGGATGGATCGAGACTGGGATTTGTCACTCCGTGTGACGGAGAGGTATCTCGGGGCCCACTCGGTAATACAACATCACACACAAGCCTTGCAAGCAATGTGACTTAATGTAAGTTGCGGGATCTTGTATTACGGTACGAGTAAAGAGACTTGCCAGTAAACGAGATTGAAATAGGTATGTGGATACTAACGATCGAATCTCGGGCAAGTAACATACCGAAGGACAAAGGGAATGACATACGGGATTATATGAATCCTTGGCATCGAGGTTCAAACGATAAGATCTTCTTAGAATATGTGTGATCCAATATGGGCATCCAGGTCCCGGTATTGGATATTGACCGAGGAATCACTCGGGTCGTGTCTACATAGTTCTCGAACCCGCAGGGTCTGCACACTTAAGGTTCGACGTTGTTTTATGCGTATTTGAGTTATATGGTTGGTTACCGAATGTTGTTTGGAGTCCCGGATGAGATCACGGACGTCACGAGGGTTTCCGGAATGGTCCGTAAACGAAGATTGATATATAGGATGACCTCATTTGATTACCGGAAGGTTTTCGGAGTTACCGGGAATGTACCGGGAATGACGAATGGGTTCCGGGTGTTCACCGGGGGGGGGGAGGCAACCCACCCCAGGGAAGCCCATAGGCCTTGGGGGTGGCGCACCTGCCCTTGGTGGGCTGGTGGGACAGCCCAAGAAGGTCCTATGCGCCAAGGATAGAAAATCAAAGAGAAAATAAAAGAGGAGATGGGAAAGGCGAGAAGGACTCCACTTTCGAATCCTATTTGGACTACGATTGGAGGAGGACTCCTCCTCCCTTGGTGGCGCAGCCCTTGGGGCTCCTTGAGCCTCAAGGCAAGCCTCCCCTCCCATCCTCCTATATATATGGAGCAATTAGGGCTAATTTGAGACAACTTTTCCAAGGCAGCCCGACCACATAACTCCACGGTTTTACCTCTAGATCGCGTCTCTACGGAGCTCGGGTGGAGCCCTACCGAGATTAGATCATCACCAACCTCTGAAGTGCCGTCATGCTGCCGGAGAACTCATCTACCTCTCCGTCTCTCTTGCTGGATCAAAAAGGCCGAGATCATCGTCGAGCTGTACGTGTGCTGAACGCGGAGGTGCCGTCCGTTCGGCACTAGATCGTGGGACGGATTGCGGGACGGTTCGTGGGACGGTTCGCGGGGCGGATCGAGGGACGTGAGGACGTTCCACTACATCAACCGCGTTCACTAACGCTTCTGCTATGCGATCTACAAGGGTACGTAGATCGGAAATCCCCCCTCGTAGATGGACATCACCATGATAGGTCTTCGTGCGCGTAAGAAAATTTTTGTTTCCCATGCGATGTTCCCCAAGAGTGGCATCATGAGCTAGGTTCATGCGTAGATGTCTTCTCGAGTAGAACACAAAAGTTTTTGTGGGCGGTGATGTGCGTTTTGCTGCCCTCCTTTGTCTTTTCTTGATTCCGCGGTATTGTTGGATTGAAGCGGCTTGGACCGACATTACTCATACGATTACGAGAGACTGGTTTCATCGCCACGAGTAACCCCGTTGCTCAAAGATGACTGGCAAGTGTCGGTTTCTCCAACTTTAGTTGAATCGGATTTGACCGAGGAGGTCCTTGGATAAGGTTAAATAGCAATTCATATATCTCCGTTGTGGTGTTTGCGTAAGTAAGATGCGATCCTACTAGATACCCATGGTCACCACGTAAAACATACAACAACAAAATTAGAGGACGTCTAACTTGTTTTTGCAGGGTATGCTTGTGATGTGATATGGCCAACGATGTGATGTGATATATTGAATGTATGAGATGATCATGTTGTAATAGATAATATCGACTTGCACGTCGATGGTACGGCAACCGACAGGAGCCATAGGGTTGTCTTTAAACTAACGTTTGTGCTTGCAGATGCGTTTACTATTTTGCTAGGATGTAGCTTTAGTAGTAATAGCATGAGTAGCATGACAACCCCGATGGCGACACGTTGATGAAGATCATGGTGTGGCGCCGGTGACAAGAAGATCGTGCCGGTGCTTTGGTGATGGAGATCAAGGAGCACGAAATGATGGCCATATCATGTCACTTATGAATTGCATGTGATGTTAATCCTTTTATGCACCTTATTTTTCTTAGAAGGACGGTAGCATTATGAGGTGATCTCTCACTAAAATTTCAAGACGAAATTGTGTTCTCCCCGACTGTGCACCGTTGCTACAGTTCATCGTTTCGAGACACCACGTGATGATCGGGTGTGATAGACTCAACGTTCACATACAACGGGTGCAAAACAGTTGCACACGCGGAACACTCGGGTTAAGCTTGATGAGCCTAGCATGTGCAGACATGGCCTTGGAACACATGAGACCGAAAGGTCGATCATGAATCATATAGTTGATATGATTAGCATAGGGATGCTTACCACTGAAACTATACTCAACTCACGTGATGATCGGACTTGAGCTAGTGTAAGTGGGTCATGAACCACTCAAATGACTAGAGAGATGTACTTTTTGAGTAGGAGTTTAGCAAGTAATTTGATTAAGTTAAACTCTAATTATCTTGAACATAGTCTAAGTCCACTTTGAATATATTTGTGTTGTAGATCATGGCTCACGCGACAGTCACCCTGAATTTTAATAAGTTCCTAGAGAAAGCTAACTTGAAAGATGATGGAAGCAACTTTGTAGAGTCGGCTCGTAATCTTAAGTTGATCCTACAAGCTGGGATGAAGGATTATGTCCTTAATGCTGCGCTAGGAGATGAACCACCCGCTACGGCTGACGAGGATGTTAAGAATGCTTGGTTAACACGTAAGGAGGACTACTCGGTAGTTCAATGTGCAGTCTTGTATGGCTTAGAACCGGGACTTCAACGTCGCTTTGAGCGTCATGGAGCATATGAGATGTTCCAGGAGTTGAAGTTTATCTTTCAGAAGAACGCCCGGATCGAGAGCTATGAGACCTCCGATAAATTTTATGCTTGCAAGATGGAGGAGAATTTGTCTGTCAGTGAACATGTGCTCAAAATGTTTGGGTACTCAATCCGTCTAGCTGAGTTGGGGATTGAACTCCCGCAAGAGGCTATCACTGACAGAATTCTTCAATCACTGCCGCCAAGCTATAAGGGCTTTGTGTTGAACTACAACATGCAAGGGATGAACAAGTCACCCGGCGAGTTGTTTGCGATGCTGAAAGTCGCAGAGTCTGAACTCCGTAAAGAGCATCAAGTGTTGATGGTGAATAAGACCACTAGTTTCAAGAGAAACGGCAAAGGCAAGAAGGGTAATTCAAAGAAGAGCGGCAAGCCTGTTGCCAATCCGACGAAGAAACCCAAAGCTGGACCTAAGCCTGAAACAGAGTGCTACTATTGCAAGGGTATGGGTCACTTGAAGCGCAACTGCCCCAAGTATCTGGCTGATAAGAAGGCGGCCAAAGAAAAATCAGGTATATTTGATATACATGTTATTGGTGTGTACTTAATCAGCTCTCGTAGTAGTGCCTAGGTATTCGATACCGGTTCTGTTGCTCCAAGCAAAAACACATAACATGTGGTGAATAAAATATAGCCCCAAGTAACGTTACCGATGGATTGAAGACGAGAGAGGGGATGCCTTCCCGGGGAATCCCCAAGCTTAGGCTTTTACGACATCCTTGAATCTCTTGGGTTGCCTTGGGCATCCCCAAGCTTGAGCTCTTGCCACTCTTTGTCTCTTTGTCCATAAGAACTTCACCCAAAACTTGAAAACTTCACAACACGAAACTTAAACAGAAACTCGTGATAACATTAGTACAAGAAAGCAAACCACGACTTCCTTAGGCAATGTAGCAAACTTAAATTCTACTTGTGCTGATGTTGGGTTGCTATACTTTCAATCTTCCATGGCTAATACCCCCCGATACTATCCATAGTTTCATCAAAATAAGCAACCAACACAACAAAAACAGAATCTGTTAGCAGCAGACCAGTCTGTAGCAATCTATATATTTCGTATACCTATGGTTCGTCAATTTTTTTGAAAAAATACGACAGTATGGAGAATTTGCGTAGCAATCAAAAGCAAAAAGAATCAACTCAAAAGCTCTTACAGAAAAACAACGAAAATTCTTTTCGCGAGCAGAAAGTTTCTGTCTTTTCCAGCATGACGAAACAATCATCCCCAAGACTAATCATAACGGTTTTGCTTGGCACAAACGCAAAAAGAAACACAAAAAACACAATCAAAACAGAATTACGAAAGTGTGGAAAACACAAAACAGAAAGAAAAAGGATAGATTCGTTGGGTTGCCTCCCAACAAGCGCTTTTGTTTAACGCCCTTAGCTAGGCATTCAATGATGCTCTCACAAAAGACAAGAATTGAAGCATAACGAGAGCATCCTAAAGCATGTGAAAAACCACATCTAAGTCTAACATACTTCCTATGCATAGGCATTTTATAGGAAAACATACTGTCAAGACAACCAATAGTTGCCATATGCAAGGAAGAAGAAAGAGACAAGAGCAATCTCAACATCACGAGAGGTGATTTGGTAACATGAAAGTTTCTACCAAAATATTTTCCTCTCTCATAGCAATTACATGTGGGATCATTATCAAATTCAACAATATAGCTATCCCATAGGATATTCTTTTCATGACCCACATGCATGCAAAGTTGACGCTCTTCAAAAATAGTGGGATTATCATCAAATAAAGTAATGACTTCTCCAATCCCACTTTCAGAAATATTGGAAATATCATATTCATCTTGAGGCTTGAACAAATTTTCAAGATCAAAAGAAAAATCATCACCCCAATCATGATCTTTGGAACAAGTAGTGGTCATAGCAAGACTAGCATCCCCAAGCTTAGGGTATTGCATAATTTTAGCATGATTGTCACTAACAGAATTAATAGTGAAACCATTGCAATCATGCTTTTCATCTAGGGAGTCCTCATGAATCACTTCATAAATTTCTTCCTCACAATTTTCAGATTCACGCCTCTCACGCAAAATTCCATAGAGATAGTCAAGTGTCCTCAACTCACTAGCAATTCGTTCCACAAGAGTGGGTCTCTTAAAGAGACTAGCTAGTGGATGAGTATCCATATCAATGGATTTTTAGCAAGCAAAGATGCAAGCTAAAAGAAGTCACATGGTAACACAAGCAAACAAAAATCGAGCGGAAGAAGGGCGAACGGAAAAAGACAAATGAAAACGGCAAATGTGAAGTGGGGGAGACGAAAACGAGAGGCAACTGGCAACAAAAGTAAATGCAAGAGATGAGTTTGTGAGACATACTTGGATAGATCTTGACTTCTCCTTCCCGGCAACGGCGCCAGAAATACTTCTACTACTGCAACAAAAGACCTTCCAATGGCGCCAGAAATAGGCACGTCGATGGGAGAATATTTGGCTTGATCCTTCTGCTGCGGCTACGCCTTAAGGGACTTCCTAGGCAAGTATGGAAAGGATTTCCCCCGTCGCCTTGGAGCCTAGCGTTGGTGTTCCCTCGAAGCGGAAAGGGTGATGTAGCGTAGCGGTGGTAAGTATTTCCCTCAGTTTGAGAACCAAGGTATCAATCCAGTGGAGGAGTATCTCAAGATCCTGTACAAACACAAAAGCTTGCTCCCAACTCTATGAATGAGTTTTCAATCCCTTATAGATTGTTTGCGAAGTGAGAACTGAAAGCAACAAAGTAACAAAGCAAAGTAAAAGCAGAGGTGTAAACGATGGATGTCAATAGACCCGGGGGCCGTAGTGTTTACTAGTGGCTTCTCTCATGAAAGCAAGTAGACGGTGGGTGAACAAATTACTGTCGAGCAATTGATAGAACCGCGCAAAGTCGTGACGATATCTATGCGATGATTATATCTATAGGCATCACGTCCAAAACAACTAGACCGATACTTTCTGCATCTACTACTATTACTCCACACGTCGACCGCTATCCAGCATGCATCTAGTGTCTTAAGTCCATAAGAACAGAGTAGCGCCTTAAGCAAGATGACATGATGTAGAGGGATAATCTCAAACCAATGATAAAAATCCCATCTTTTTACCCTTGATGGCAACTACTTGATGTGTGCGTTGCTGCCCCTACTGTCACTGAGAAAGGTCACCACATGGTCGAACCCAAAACCAAGCACTTCTCCCATTGCAAGAATCATAGATCTAGTTGGTCAAACAAAACCCAAGACCCGGAGAGACTTACAAGGATATCAAATCATGCATATAAGAAATCAGCAAAGACTCAAATATACATCATAGATAATCTGATCACAAATCCACAATTCATCGGATCTCGACAAACACACCGCCAAAGAAGATTACATCGGATAGATCTCCATGAAGATCATGGAGAACTTTGTATTGAAGATCCAAGAGAGAGAAGAAGCCATCTAGCTACTAACTACGGACCCGTAGGTCTGAAGTGAACTACTCACGAGTCATTGGAGGGGCGATGATGATGATGAAGAAGAAGCCCTCCAACTGCAAAGTCCCCTCCGGCAGGGCGTCGGGAAGGGTCTCCAGATGAGATCTCACGGAAACGAAAGCTTGCGGCGGCGGAAAAGTATTTTCGAGGATCCCCTAATTTTCTGCTATATTTTTGGGAATTTATAGGCCAAAGATCTAGGTCAAGGGGCGGCCAAGGAGGCTACAAGCCCTGACACCTGCGCCTCCCCCTGGTGGCGGAGTGGGAGCTTGTGGGATCCCTGGATCCCACCTGGCTTGGCCCAGAGGCCCCTGATCTTCTTGCGTTCGGGAAAAATCATTTTGGTGTTTTTATTCCGTTTGGACTCCGTTCCAAAACCAGATCTGAAAAGAGTCAAAAAGACGGAAAAAACAGGAAGTTGCACTTGGCACTGAATTAATAAGTTAGTCCCAAAAAAGATAAAAAAGGTACATAAAACTTCCAAAGATGACAAGATAACAGCATGAAACCATCAAAAATTATAGATACGTTTGAGACGTATCAGAAAGGCCCCAGAGGACGAGGCTCCGCTCGCTGGGGGCTGGACGATGGCCGCCCTGCTTCATCAGGGTCGGGCGCTACAGACTAACAGCTTGAGGCCCCACCCGGTGCGGCTAGCCCCATCGAGCCCTCTGCGGCGTCTGGAGGGACATCGGTGGCGACCAGGGGCTCCGACCCCCTCGGTGCATCCTCTCCAACCGGCCTCCCTGTGGGGGATGCTGGGAGCCTTGTGATGCGTAGGCTAGACGTCATTGAAAATAAAGTTGCTACGATCGAACTCATTGAGATTTTGGATAAAAAGATCCACAACCAAATCAGTCAGTACGGATCCAAGGTGGGAATGGTTTTGAAAAATCTAAAGGAGAAGAAACCCACTGTTAATGACAAACTAGGTCATGATTCCGCTAGGATTGGCAAACTAGAGGATGTTATAACCAACTTGGGTTCCGCTTTTGCCGCTGTGCAGAATACTCCAAATTTTGCCCACAATAAAATCACCAAGTCTGTTTTTGTTCCCAAAAATAGTGGTGATTCATCTAGAAAGAAAGATGAAAACCTTAAGATGATAAGTGATCACGCTACTTATGGTTTGAGCACAAAAGACGGCGATACGTGATTCTATCACCTTATGCCTAGCTAAGGGCGCTAAACAATAGCGCTTGTTGGGAGGCAACCCAATGAATTTATTTATTTTTCTTTCTGTTTTATTGCGTCCACACCATCATAATTCTGTTATTGTTGTGTCTTTTGTGTTTGAGCCAAGCAAAACCTTTATGACTAGTCTTGGTGATGGTTGTTTGATCCTGCTGCAAAAAGACAGAAACTTTTCGCTCACGAGATGATTTTTCATTTTATTAAGAAAAAACTTTTGAGTTGATTATTTTTGCTGCTGGTTGGTATGCCTTTTGCCTAGGCAGTCGTAAATTTTCAGAATTTTTGAGGTACGAGAAGTATACGAAGTATACAGATTGCTACATACTGGTCTATTTTTGACAGATTCTTTTTTTTAGTTGGTTGCTGGCTTTGATGAAACTATGGATAGTATCGGGGGTACTAGCCATGGAAAAGTGATAATATAGTATCCTAACACCAATATAAATAGAAATCAAGATTGCTAAAGTACCTAAAGAGGTGGTACTTTGTTTTCTTGTGCTAATGATATCACGAGTTTCTGTTTAAGTTTTGTGTTGTGAAGTTTTCAAGTTTTGGGTGATGTTCTCATGGACAAAGAGATAAGGAGTGGAAAGAGCTCAAGCTTAGGGATGCCCAAGGCATCCCAAGCCAAATTCAAGGACACCAAAAGGCCTAAGCTTGGGGAAGCCCCGGGAATGCATCCCCTCTTTCGTCTTCAATCCATCAGTAACATTACTTGGAGCTATATTTTTATTCACCACATGATATGTGTTTTTCTTGGGGCGTCTTGTATCATAGGAGTATTTTATTTTTGTTGTGTCACAATCATCCTTGCTGCACACCCTTTGAGAGAGACACGCACTCATCGTGATTTTGCTAGAATACTCATAGTGCTTCACTTATATCTTTTTGAGCTAGATAATTTTGCTCTATGTGCTTCACTTAGATCTTTTGGAGCAGGGCGGTGCGTGACTTGGTAGTTGAGTTATACTATGAAAGCAGTCACAAAGGTGATAGGTACCCAAAGAGGATACAAAAACCTCCATCTTCATGTGCATTGAGTAGAAAGAGAAGTCTTGATTCCTCTCAATTAGTTTTGAGACGTGGATTTGGTAATATTAAGAGTTATGTTAGTAGGGTGTTGTGAATGTAGAAATACTTGTGTTGAAGTTAGTGATTGCCGTAGAATGCACACATGGTGAACCGCGATGTTAGGAAGTTGGAGCACAATTGATCTATTGATTGTCATCCTTTGTGTTGAGGTCGGGATCGCGCGATGGTTAACACCTACCAACCCTTCCCCTAGGAGTATGCGTTTAGCACTTTGTTTCGATTACTAATAAAAACTTTCGCAACAAGTATGTGAGTACTTCATGACTAATGTGAGTCCATATTATAGATGCACTTTCACCTTCCACCGTTGCTAACCTCTCTAATGTCGCGCAATTCTCGCCGGTACACAAACCCACCATATGCCTTCCTCAAAACAGCCACCATACCTACCTACTATGGCATTTCCATAGCCATTCCGAGATATATTGCCATGCAACTCCCACCGTTCCGTCTCATGACTCATGCCGTCACTCTCATATTGCCATTGCATGATCGTAAGATAGCTAGCGAGATGTTTCAATGTAATACGCCAAGCTAGATCGTTGCACATCCCGGTACACTTCGGGAGGCATTTCCTATAGGGTCATAATCGTTCTAAGCTTTGAGCTGTGAGTAAATAAAAGTGTGATGATCATCATTATTAGAGCATTGTCCCATGTGAGGAAATAAAAAGAAAAGAGGCCAAAGATGCCCACCAAAAAAATGAAAAGAGGCCAAAGAGCCCAAAAAAAAGAGAGAGAAAAAGAGAGAAGGGACAATGCTACTATCTTTTTCCACACTTGTGCTTCATAATAGCACCATGTTCTTCATGATTGAGAGCCTCTCGTTTCGTCACCACCATATGCTAGTGGGAATCTTCATTATATAACTTTGCTTGTATATTCCAATGATGGGCTTCCTCAAAATTACCTTAGGTCTTCGTGAGCAAGCAAGTTGGATGCACACCCACTAGTTCTCCTTTTGAGCTTTCGCATACTTATAGCTCTAGTGCATCCTTTGTATGGCAATCCCTACTCATTCACATTGATATCTATTAATGGGCATCTCCATAGCCCTTTGATATGCCGAGTCAATGTGACCATCTCCTCCTTTTTGTCTCACAACCACCACCACACTCTATTCCACCTATAGTGCTATATCCATGGCTCACGCTCATGTATTGCGTGATAGTTATAAAAAGTTTTGAGAAAGTAAGAGTGCGAAAACAATTACTTGGCCAATACCGAGGTTGTGCATGATTTACATTAGTTGTGTGAGGATGATAGAGCATAGCCAGACTTTCTTTGGCCTTGTTATTTCGAAAGTTCATGATTACGTTGATAGTTTGTTTGAAATATTATTGTTTTCATGTCAATAGCAAACTATTGTTTTGAATCTTACGGATCTGAACATTCATGTCACATGAAAGAAGTTACAAAGGACAACTATGCTAGGTAGCATTACACATCAAAAATTCTGTCTTTATCACTTTCCTACTCGAGGATGAGCAGGAGTTAAGCTTGGGGATGCTTGAGACATCTCCAACGTATCTATAATTTTTGATGGTTTCATGCTATTATCTTGTCAAACTTTGGATGTTTTATATGCCTTTTATATCTTTTTTGGGACTAACTTATTAACTCAGTGCCAAGTGCTAGTTCCTGTTTTTTCCGTGTTTTGACCCTTTTCAGAGGAAGATTTGAAACGGAGTCCAAACGGAACGAAACTTCCAAAAACATTTTTTCCGAAACAGAAGAAGATTGGGAAGCCTGAGAATCAAGGCAGGAGGCCAGCAGGGACCCCACAAGCCCCATAGCCGCAGCCAAGGGGGCCGCGCCTCCGAGGCTTGTGGGCTCCCTGGGCCACCTCTGCCCTAGGTCTTTCGCCTATATATTCCCTAAAATCCCAGAAAAAATCAAGAGATCATCGAAAGTACTTTTCCGCCGCCGCAAGCTTTTGTCTCCGCAAGATCCCATCTGGGGCACGTTCTTGTGCCCTGCCGTTGGGGGAATTCGGATACGGAGGGCTGCTTCATCAACACCATGACCTCTCCGATGAAGCGTGAGTAGTTCACCATAGACCTACGGGTCCATATCTAGTAGCTAGATGGCTTCTTCTCTCTCTTGGATTTTCAATGCAAAGTTCTCCATGATCTTAATGGTGATCTATCCGATGTAATCTTCTTTTGTGGTGTGTTTGTCGAGATCCGATGAATTGTGGATTTATGATCAGATTATCTATGACTCTTATTTGAGTTTCTTCTGATCTCTCTTATGCATGATTTCATATCCTTGTAATTCTCTTCGAGTTGTGGGTTTTGTTTGGCCAACTAGATCTATGATTCTTGCAATGGGAGAAGTGCTTGGTTTTGGGTTCATACCGTGCGACAACCTCACCCAGTGACAGAAGGGGTAGTGAGGCATGCATCGTGTTGTTGCCATCAAGGGTAAAAAAGATGGGGTTTTCATCATGGGTTTGAGATTATCCCTCTACATCATGTCATCTTGCTTAAGGCGTTACGCTGCTCGTCATGAACTCAATACACTAGATGCATGCTGGATAGCGGTTGATGTGTGGAGTAATAGTAGTAGATGCAGAAAGTATCGGTATACTTGTCTCGGACGTGATGCCTATATGTATGATCATTGCCTTAGATAACGTCATGACTTTGCGCGGTTCTATCAATTGCTCGACAGTAATTTGTTCACCCACCGTAATATTTGCTATTTTGAGAGAAGCCTCTAGTGAACACTATAGCCGCCGGGTCTACTCCACACCATATTTTTAGCCTTACTCTTTTTCTTCATTGCACTTTCCGCCTTCAGATCTCACTTTGCAATCAATCTTGAAGGGATTCACAACCCCTTTATAGCGTTGGGCTCAAGCTCTTTTGTGTTTGTGCAGGTACTCTGGACTTGACGAGATTCTCCTACTGGATTGATACCTTGGTTCTCAAACTGAGGGAAATACTTACTGCTCCTGTGCTGCATCACCCTTTCCTCTTCAAGGGAAAAACCAACGCAAGCAAGTCTCCGCCAGCGTGTCAATTTCTGGCGTTGTTGTTTGAGAAGTAGCAGTATGTTACTTGCTCGAGATTTGATCATTGGTATCGACATACCTATTTCAATCTCGTTACCGGCAAGTCTCAATACTCGTTCCGTAATACGAGATCACGTGGCTAAATCTTTAGTCAGATTGCTTGCAAGGCTTGTTCGTGATGTTGTATTACCGAGTGGTCTCCGAGATACCTCTCCGTCACACGGAGTGACAAATCCGAGTCTTGATCCATGCTAACTCAACGGACACCTTTGGTGATACCTGTCGAGCACATTTATAGTCACTCAATAACATTGCGACGTTTGATACACACAAGGCATTCCTCCGGTGTCAGTGAATTACACGATCTCATGGTCATAGGAATGTCTACATGACATGCAGAAAACAATAGGAACAAAATGACACGATTATATGCTACGTTTATAGTTTGGGTCTTGTCCATCCCACCATTCTCCTAATGATGTGATCCCGTCATCAAGTAAGAACTCTTGTCTATGGCTAAGAAACCTTAACCATCTATGATCAACAAGCTAGTCAACTAGAGGCACACTAGGGACATTGTTTTGTCTATATACCCACACATGCATTTATGTTTCCATTCAATACAATTATAGCATGGATATTAAGCGATTATCTTGAAACAGGAAATATAATAATAACTATTTTATTATTGCCTCTAGGGCATATTTCCAACAGTATCCCACTTGCACGAGAGTCAATAATCTAGCTTCACATCTCTATGTGATTTACAACGTAATGAATCTAACACCCATACAGTTTTGGTGTTGATCATGTTTTGCCGTGGAAGAGGCTTAGTCAACGGATCTGCAACATTCAGATCCGTGTGCACTTTGCAAATATTTATGTCCTCCTCCTTATGTAATCGCGGATGGCATTGAAGCATCGCTATATGTGTCTCGTCCTCTTATGAAACCTTGGTTCCTTGGCTAGAGTAATGGCACTAGTGTTGTCACAACACCAATTGATTGGGTCCAGTGCACTTGGCACTACTCCAAGATCTGACATGAACTGCTTCATCCAGACAACCTCCTTAGCCGCCTCTGAGGCAGCTATGTACTCCGCTTCGCATGTAGAATCAGCTACGACGCTTTGCTTTAAACTTCACCAGCTTAGCGCACCCCCGTTAAGAACAAATACGTATCTGGTTTGAGACTTAGAGTCATCCGGATCAGTGTCAAAGCTTGCATCGACGTAACCCTTTATGACGAGCTCTTCGTCCCCTCCATAAACGAGAAACATTTCCTTAGTCCTTTTCATGTACTTCAGAATATTCTTGACCGCCGCCCAGTGCTCCACTCCTGGATCACTCTGAAACCTGCGTGCCATGTTTATGGCTAGGCTGACATCCGGTCTTGTGCACAACATTGCATACATGGTAGACCCTATGGCTGAAGCATAGGGGACGACACTCATCTTTTCTCTATCTTCTGCATTTTCTGGACATTGAGTCTTACTCAATTTTATACCTTGTAACACATGCAAGAACCCCTTCTTGGATTGTTCCATTTTTAACCTCTTCAAAACTTTGTCAATCTATGTGCTTTGTGAAAGAGTTATTAGGCGCCTTGACCTATCTCTATAGATCTTTATGCCCAATATGTAAGCAGCTTCTCCTAGGTCCTTCATTGAAATACTTTTATTCAAGTAATCATTGACGCTTTCCAAAAACTCTACATTATTTCCAATCAGCAATATGTCATCCACATATAATATTAGAAATGCTATAGATCTCCCACTCACTTTCTTGTAAATACAAGCTTCTCCAAAAACTTGTATAAACCCGATCGCGTTGATCACCTCATCAAAGCATTGATTCCAACTCCGAGATGCGTACACCAGTCCATAAATGGATCGCTGGAGCTTGCATACTTTTTCAGCATTCTTTGGATCGAAAAAACCTTCGGGTTGCATCCTATACAACTCTTCCTTAAGAAACCCATTAAGGAACACCATTTTGACATCCATCTTCCATATTTCATTATCGAAAAATGCAGCTATTGCTAAAATGATACGGATGGACTTAACCATCACTATGGGTGTGAATGTCTCATCGTAGTCAACTATTGAACTTGTGAAAAATCCTTTGCCAGAAGTCGAGCTTTATAAATGGTCACATTATCGTCTGCGTCTGTCTTCTTCTTAAAGATCCATTTGTTCTGAATAGCCTTTCGACATTCAGGTAATACCTCCAAAGTCCATACTTTGTTTTCATACATAGATCCTATCTTGGATATCATGGCTTCTAACCATCTGTTGGAATCTAGGCCCACCATTTCTTATCCATAATTTGCAGGCTCATTGTTGTCCAACAACATGATTGACAAGACATGATTCCCGTACCACTCAGGAGCAGTACGTGATCTTGTCGACCTGCGAGGTCCAACAGTAACTTGATCTAAATCTTCATGATCACCATCATTAGCTTCCTCTTCAACTGGTGTTGCCTCGACAGAAATTTCTTTCTTCCCTACGCCACCATCTTGTTGAAGTAGAGGTTCCGCAACCTCGTCAAGCTCTGTCTTCCTCCCACTCAATCCTTTTGAGAGAAACTCTTTCTCAAGAAAAGCCATGTTCTTAGTGACAAACACTTTGCCCTCGGATCTGAGATAGAAGGTATACCCAATTTTCTCTTTTGGGTAACCTATGAAGACGCACCTTTCCGCTTTGGGTTCCAGCTTTTCAGGATGAAGCTTTTTGACATAAGCATCACCTCCCCAAACTTTGAGAAATGACAACTTTGGCTTCTTGCCATACCACAACTCATATGGTGTCGTCTCAACAGATTTTGATGGTGCCCTATTTAAAGTGAATGCAGCCGTCTCCAATGCATAGCTCCAAAATGATAATGGCAAATCGGTAAGAGACATCATAGAACGCACCATATCTAATAAACTACGATTACGATGTTCGGACACGCCATTGTAGTGTGGTGTTCCAGGCGGTGTCAACTGTGAAACAATTCCACATTGTCCTAAGTGAGCACCAAACTCGTAACTCAGATATTCATCTCCTCGATCATATCGTAGGAACTTGATCTTCTTGCTACGATGATTTTCAACTTCACTCTAAAATTCTTGAACTTTCCAAATGTTTCATACTTTTGCTTCATCAAGTAGATATAACCATACCTACTCAAATCGTCACTAAAGGTGAGAAAATAACGATATCTGCCGCGTGCCTCTATGCTCATCGGTCCGCACACATCAGTATGTATGATCTCCAACAAGTCACTTGCACGCTCCATTGTTCCGGAGAACAGAGTGTTAGTCATCTTTCCCATGAGACATGGTTCGCATGTGTCAAGTGATTCAAAATCAAGTGACTCCAAAAGTCCATCAGCATGGAGTTTCTTCATGCGCTATACACCAATATGACCTAAGCGGCAGTGTCCCAAGAAAGTGGTGCTATCATTATTAACTCTACATCTTTTGCTCTCAATGTTATGGACATGAGTGTCATCACAATCGAGATTCAATATGAACAAACCACTCATATTGGGTGCATGACCATAAAAGATATTACTCATATAATAGAACAACCGTTATTTTTTGACTTAAATGATAACCGTCTCGCAATAAACAAGATCCAGATATAATGTTCATGCTTAATACACGCACTAAATAACAATTATTTAAGTTCATGAGTAATCTCGATGGTAACTGAAGTGAGAGCATGTCGACAGCGATCACATCAACCTTGGAACCATTTCCCACGCTCATCGTCACTTCATCGTTCGCCAGTCTTTGTTTATTCCGCAGTTCCTCCTCGAGTTGCAAATGTGAGCAACAAAAGCGGTATCAAATACCCATGCACTAGTACGAGAGCTGGTGAGGTACACATCAATAACATGTATATCAAATATAGCTTGTTTGGCATTGGCCGCCTTTTTATCGGCCAGATACTTGGGGTAGTTGCACTTCCACTGACGAGCTCCCTTCCAATAATAACACTCAGTTTCCGGCTTAGGTCCAGCCTTCGGTTTCTTCGTTGGAGGGGCAACAGGTTTGCCACTCTTCTTGGAGTTACCCTCCTTTCCTTTGCCGTATTTCTTGAAACTGGTGGTCTTATTGAGCATCAACACTTGATGGTCTTTCTGGATTTCCGACTCTGCGACTTTCAGCATCGCAAATAGCTCGGCGAGTGACTTATTCATCCCTTGAATGTTATAGTTCAACACGAAGCTATTATAGCTAGGTGGAAGTGATTGAAGAACTCTGACAGTGATAGCCTCTTGCGGGAGTTCAATCCCCAGCTCAGCTAGATGGTGATAGTACCGAGACATTCTGAGTATGTGTTCACTGACAGACACGTTCTCTTACATTTTGCAAGCATAGAACTTATCGGAGGTCTCATACCTCTCGATTCGGGCATTATTCTCAAAGATAAACTTCAACTCCTGGAACATCTCATGTGCTCCATGATGTTCAAAACGTCTTTGAAGTCCCGGTTCTAATCCATACAAAATTGCACATCGAACTAATGAGTAGTCATCCTTACAGGACTGCCAAGCGTTCAAAACATCTTGGTCACCGTAGCCGGTGGTGCATCACCTAGCGCAGCATCAAGGACATATTGCTTTTGGCTAGCCGTGAGGATAAGCCTCAGATTACGAGCCTAGTAAAGAAAGTTGCTTCCATCATCTCTCAGCTTAGCTTTCTCTAGGAACGTATTAAAATTCAGGGTTGCTACTGCGCGAGCCATTGATCTACAACATAAAATTTCGGAAAGATTACTTAGAATATGTTCAAGCCAATTGAGTTTAGCTAACATATTACTAATAAACTCCCACTCAAATAGACATCCCTCTAGTCATTCGAGTGTCGCATGATCCAAATCCACTAACTCAAGTCCAATCATCATGTGAGTTGAGACTAGTTTCAGTGGTGAACATCTCCATGTTTATCATATCAACTATATGATTCATGCCCGACCTTTCGGTCTCTTGTGTTCCGAGGCCATGTATGTACATGCTAGGGTCGTCAAGTGTAACCCGAGTGTTCCGCGTGTGCAACTGTTTTGCACCCGTTGTATGTGAACGTTGAGTCTATCACACCTGATCATCACATAGTGTCTCAAAACGACAATCTGTCACAACGGTGCACGGTCAGGGAGAACATAATTTTATCTTGAAATTTTAGTGAGGGATCACCTTATAATGCTACCATCATTCTTAGCAAAATAAGGTGCATAAAAGGATTAACATCACATGCAAATCAAAAAGTGAAATGATATGGCCATGAACTTGTGCTTCTTGATCTCCGTTACCAAGCACCGTCATGATCTCCATCGTCCCTGGTGCCACACCATGATCTCCATCATTGTGCTGCCATCGAGGTTGTCACGCTATCTATGCTGTTACTACTAAAGCTACTGCCTGGCGATATAGCCCTATGGCTCCTGGCAGTTGCCGTAGCATCGACATGCAAGTCGATATTTAACTATTTCAACATGATCATCTCATACATCCAATATATCATATCATGTCTTTGGCCATATAACATCACATGCATACCCTACAAAAACAAGTTAGATGTCCTATGATTTATTGTTGGATGTTTTACGTGGTGTAACATCCCAAAATTATAAATTTTGGAATGTTAATATAATTATTAGATTGATTGTTTGTTTGTTTGCTGAGTGACTGAAACTTGTGTGAAATTGGAAACTTTTCAAAACTTTTGAATGAGAGGGAATAAAATGACTTTCCCCATTTCCGGTGAATTCAAATTCAAGCTTTTAAAAGCAAAGAGAGAAGATGACATGACTTCTTCAACTACAAATAATTTGAACGGAGATATTTGCATTTGAATTCTCTTGCATTTTTATTTGTTTTCTTCGTGCAAGAAATGCCGGGAAATACTTTTTGTCAAACAGAAAAGAGCGGAGGAATATGACCCTCAAGACCCCGGGCATTTTGAATGTTATTTGCACCCTAAAACTTAGAGGGTCATTTGAAAATTATTTGCAAAAGAAAATAAACCTTTTAGGCAATTTTTGGAAAAACATTTTTTCTGAAGTTTTTATTTTTGCCGTGGAAAAATGCCCATCATCTATATTTTATTTTTCTGATAATTTTAGTATATAAAAACTCTTTATTCCGAATTGATTTGATTTCCTTTTTAACGTTTTAGTTTCCTAGTTTTGAAAATTGGAAGGAGATCACTTTTATTAGGAAATACCTCCTGGCCCGTTAAAACCTTTCTCTATTTGGGCCCAACAGAGGATCATCTCCAACCTCCCTCTCCCTCACGTGACAGAAACCTTCCATCCATGGAGGAAGGAATCCCCTCCTTCCCGATCTCCCTCCTCCTTCCTTCCGGGCGCCATCCGAGACCGCCTTTAAATTCCCACCGCCCCCCTCTCTCCATTTTTTCCGAGAGAACCCCCTCTCCTCGCCTCTAGCTCGCGCGCCACCACCACCCCGTCGGCACCAGAGAACTCCTCCCCCTCGCCACAGAAATTCACCCTTCGGCCATCCCTGCACCTCCTACAACCCCACCACTTCGGCCCCCTCCACCGCCGCCCCCTTGCCACCCCTGCACCCCCTCCACCCCCTGCTGCACCTCCCCATCTCCATCACCACGACCAGCAGCAGCCCACCAGTAACTTTCCCACCTCGGCTCCTCCCCCTTGCAGCTCCACCTCGCCCCAGGGAACCCCACCTCGCTACCCCACCCCCTTCGCCCCCCCTGCACACCTCGCCCCCCTTCCCCACCTCTCGCCGGCCACCACCCCATCCCCACCGGAGCACCTCCTTCCCACCTTGCCACCAGCAGCCAAGGGAGCAACTCTCCCACCCGAAGGTAACCTCTCCCCTCTCTGTTTTCTCTTTTCTTATTTTGTAGCCGTTGGATCTAAGAGGTATGGTTTAGATTAGATATTAGGTACCTCTTCGGTTTATATTAGAAAACCAGCGGTTTTAATTCACTTATGTATTAGCCAGCAGGTTTTTGCTTAGCCTCGGCCGTTTGCTCAAAACTTTGCAACAAACGTCCCCCGCAGCCTATACCAACATGCCACGTGTACCCCCTATTTGTAGATAGTTAGCTTCAGTTTTTTCTGTCTAAATTGCAAAAACAGAAAGTTTCAATTTTGTTTTGGCCACAACTTTTGATCCCGAAGTCCAATGATATTGATTCTTTTTCCAGTATCTCACAAATTTCCTGTAGTTTGTAAAAACATATAATTTGTCTATGTTTGAAATTTTGAAATACAAGTTAGATCAGATTTAGTTTAAACCTTGGTTTGCCCATTCCAGGAGTTTAAAAATAGATTTTAATTCGATTCCTTTTGGTACTGATCACTAGTGATCTTGTGTATCAGTGGTAATAATTTCAGATTTGTTTGAGTGTTTTAGCTCACTGTTTCATGTGAAACAATTTCTGTTTCACCTCTTTTAGGATTTCGGCAAATTCCTTTTCTAGCTTTGTTTTAAAATATTTTATTTATTATTTCAGAAATATTATGTTTTGTTTCTGTTAGATAAAAAGTAGTTTTGCAACAAGTTTTTATTTTAGTTTTATTTGTTTTCACGAAATCAATTCTAGTTCCTTAGTAACTTGCAATTGGTTTCCGCATTTGTTTCAAATCCCGTTTGGGAATACTTTCAAAAAGTTTTGTGAAAAATACTTTATTTTATCTTAGTTAAACTTATATATTAGTTCCTTGTTATTATTTTCTGTTAGACAAAAACTATGTAGTGTTTGACATAGTAGAAGACTCCCTAGTCTTATTTGAAGTTTCTTTCGGATTCCTATTCGCTCCCTCTTTTGTTTTGATTGTTAGAATGCTTGCTAGTATGAGTGCTTATGTGAATGATATGTTTGTTATATAGATTTCATCGGAGAGTGACGAGTAGTCTATCAAGTTATTTCTCGAGAAATTCTTCTTCGTCAACATCACCACGCAAGTCACTTCGATCATACTATCACCTATGTTTTATGCATCGTAGTTCTACCATCCTATGCCCAAATTGCATGCTGCTTAGGTACTTGGAAATTTAGTATAGGTTGCAGTATCCTGTGGTAGGCACACAACAACCACAATACTTGGCCCCGGGAGGACAATTTCATATTGCTATGCTTGAGTAGACGGGATTTCGGTTGAGTGCATAACACGAGTGATGCGAGGTTGATTAAATAATCAAGACCGGTTAAGACAAGATTTTCAAGACCTCGGACGCAATGCAACTCTGGGTGAAGGACGATTGATCGGCTCCCTGGAGAACCCAGTGGATGCCCGGGATGCTGGAGAGGCCATGTCATCCTGCGGAAAGCTTCACCCAGGCTCAAAGAGATGGACGGATATTTTCAAGACCCAAGGCTTACCTGCACAGCCACAAGTCATTATGGGCTCTGGCTTGGTTGGACAACGCGGCGACTCTGGACAGGCGGTGCTAGCAGATGTAGACGAATGGTAGGAATGGATGGGCACCGACAGGGATTCATAGGGACCCGTTGAAAGACCATGTTTTGATCATCCGGTCTTCAAACAGCCTGAAGTGCGAGGACATACACGGAGGCGATCAAATCTTGTGGGGAACGTGTGCAAAACTCTGCAGAGTACTCAAACCTAATCGATTAGCCGTGTCCACTGTCATGGACAACTTGAACCAAAGGAACTGAAGTTATCTGGATTTCTCAACACCATGAAATATATTTGATGAGGGTAGTTATTGACAATTCGGGTACGAGAACTGGTTGGCGGAACCATCTCGTTAACAACCAACAATGTAGTAACATTTTGCTTTTAGCCCTCTTGTTGTCGGATAAAGCTGGCTTTATGCAAAAACTTATAGCCCCACCCGCCATATATGCATATAGTTTAGATTATTACTTTTCACCCCTCTCTTATGTGACTTGCCGGCATATTCAATATGCTGACCTACACGGCTGCAACGTCTTATGTTGCAGATATTTTTCTTCAACGAGTAAGAGTACGATTCAGGGTTACGGTCTACACTCAACTTGACGTTGGTGTTTATTGGGACTCCACTCCCTTGACTGCTTCCGCTCAGATATTTAAGGTATATATCAGTTTTATGCTATTTACATGTGATTGCACTTTGATATATACATTGATGTACTGTGTGTGCCAGCATACTGATCCAGGGATGGCACAGAAACACAGAGGCTTGACTCGTTTTGAGTCGGGTCGCTACACGTGGCTGCTAGGGGTACCTAGTATGATCGCATCTTACTTACGCAAAGCCACAACGGTGATATGCAAATTGCTATTTAACCTTCTCCAAGGACTGCGTCGGTCAAATCCGATTCAACTAAAGTTCAAGAAATGGACACCCGCGAGTCATCTTTATGCAACAAGTTGCATGTCAGTCGATGAAACCGGTCTCTCGTAAGCGTACAAGTAAAGTTGGTCCGGTTCGCTTCAATCAAACAATGCCGTTGAATCAAGAAAAAAATAAGGAGGGCAGAAAATTGAACATCAACGCCCAAAAACTCTTTTGTGTTCTACTCGAGATATTATCTACGCATGAACCTAGTTCTGATACCACTGTTGGGGAACATCGCATGGGAAACACAAAATTTCCTATGCACATGAAGACCTATCATGGTGATGATCATCTATGAGAGGGAGATGGGATTCACATACCCTTGTAGATCGCTAAGAGGGAAGTGTTAAGAAATGCGGTTGATGTAGTGGAACATCTTCGCGATCCAAATCGCCGCCGTCCCACGATCCGTACCAATCTAGCACCAAACGGACGGCAACTTTGCGTTCCGCACACGTACAACTTGATGATGATCTCTGCCTTCTTGATCCAAAAAGAGAGATGAAGAGGTAGCTGAATTAGCCAGAAGCACGATGGCGTGGCAGTGATGATGGTGGAGCTACTCCAACATGGCTTTGTTGTGCCGTACTGAACTAGCTACGGGGTGTCATGAAGTAGTGGAGAGAGAGAGGGCTGGACAAAGGTTTTTTTTTCTTTTCCATCATTATTTTTGCCTTGGCCGAAATAGGCTAATTGGGATGGCCTCAACAACCCAATAAGGGATGGTGCGACACCCATGGGTCTATTAGGTCCTCTCCCGGGTGGGTACCCCTCCCGGTAAAACCCCGGAACCCATTCGTCACTCCCAGTACTTTACCGGTAATGCCCAAAATCTTTCCGGAAGCCAAATGCAACAATCCTATATATCAATCTTCGTTTCCGGATTATTTCGGAGACCCTCGTGACATCCGGGATCTCATCTGGGACTCCGAACAAGATTCAGTTACCAACATCAATAACTCAACTATACCGAAAATGACACCGAACCTTAATTGTCCAGACCGTGCGGGTTCGAGAACTATGTAGACATGACCGAGACACTCTCCGGTAAATATCCAATATCGGGACCTGGAGATCCATATTGGATCCTACATATTTGATACGTCTCCAACGTATCTATAATTTTTGATGGTTTCATGCTATTATCTTGTCAAACTTTGGATGTTTTGCATGCTTTTTATTTATTTTTTGGGACTAACTTATTAACTCAGTGCCAAGTGCCAGTTCTTGTTTTTTCCATTTTTTACCCCTTTCAGAGGAGATTTTGAAACGGAGTCCAAACGGAAGAAAATCGCCGAATTTTTTTTTGGAATCGAGTAACTTGGGAGCCAAGCCAGAAGAGCCCCAAGGGTCCCACAAGGCCCCACCCCGCGGCCAGGGGCGCGCCATCCTGGCTTGTGGGCCCCCTGGAGGTCCCCTGACCTTGATCTTTCACCTATGTATTCCCAAATATTCCAAAAAAAATCAAGAGACGATCCGCAAGCTTCTGTCTCCGCAAGATCCCATCTAGGGCACGTCCTGGTGCCCTGCCGGAGGGGGGATTCGGATACGGAGGGCTTCTTCATCAACACCATGACCTCTGCGATGATGCGTGAGTAGTTCACCATAGACCTACGGGTCCATAGCTAGTAACTATATGGCTTCTTCTCTCTCTTGGATCTTCAATACAAAGTTCTCCATGATCTTCATGGAGATCTATCCAATGTAATCTTCTTTTACGGTGTGTTTGTCGACATCCGATGAATTGTGTATTTATGATCAGATTATCTACAAATCTTATTTGAGTTTCTTCTGATCTCTCTTAAGCATGATTTCATATGCTTTTAATTCTCTTCGAGTTGTGGGTTTTGTTTGGACAACTAGATCTATGATTCTTGCAATGGGAGAAGTGCTTGGTTTTGGGTTCATACCGTGCGGTGACGTCACCCAGTGACAGAAGGGGTAGCGAGGCATGCATCATGTTGTTGACATCAAGGGTAAAAAGATGGGGTTTTCATCATTGGTTTGAGATTATCCCTCTATATTATGTCATCTTGCTTAAAGCGATACTCTGTTCGTCATGAACTCAATACACTAGATGCATGCTGGATAGCGGTTGATGTGTGGAGGAATAGTAGTAGATGCAGAAAGTATCGGTCTACTTGTCTCAGACGTGATGCCTATATGCTAGATCATTGCCTTAGATATCATCATGACTTTTTGCGGTTCTATCAATTGCTCGACAGTAATTTGTTCACCCACGGTGATATTTTCTATTATGAGAGAAGCCTCTAGTGAACACTATGGCCCCCAGGGTATACTCCACACCATATTTTCAGCCTTACACTTTTTACTTCGTTGCACTTTCCGCCTTCTGATCTCACTTTCCAAACAATCTTGAAGGGATTCACAACCCCTTTCAAGCATTGGGTGCAAGCTTGTTTGTGTTTGCGTAGGTACTTTGGACTTGACAAGAACCTCCTTCTGGATTGATACCTTGGTTCTCAAACTGAGAGAAATACTTACTGCTCCTGTGCTGCATTACCCTTTCCTCTTCAAGGGAAAAACTAACGCAAATCACAGAAGTAACAAGAAGAATTCCTAAGCGCTAGGGAAGGACTTTTGTTGCCGCAGGAGAAGAATTTCTGGCGCCGTTACCGAGGAGGAAGATCAAGTCAAGAACTCATCCAAGTAGGTGTCGCAAACTCATCTCTTGCATTTACTTTGTTTGCAATTTGCCTCTCGTTTTCCTCTCCCCCACTTCACCAATTTGCCTTTTTCGTTCGCCTTTTCGTTCACCCATTTTCTTGCCCGCTTTTTGTTTGCTTGTATGCTTGCTTGCTTGCTGAAGTCACCATGAACGAAAACACCAAACTTTGTGACTTCTCGAATACTAATAATAATGATTTGATTAGTACTCCGATTGCTCCCGCCACTAGTGCGGATTCATACGAAATCAATGCCGCTTTGCTGAATCTTCTTATGAAAGAGCAATTCTCTGGCCTTCCTAGTGAAGATGTCGCATCCCATCTCAATACCTTCATTGAGCTTTGCGATATGCAAAAGAAAAAAGATGTGGATAATGTCGTGATTAAATTGAATCGTTTTCCTTTCTCGTTGCGAGATCGCGCAAAAACTTGGTTTTCTTCTTTGCCCAAAAATAGTATCGATTCTTGGGATAAGTGCAAAGATGCTTATATATCCAAGTATTTTCCACCGGCTAAGATCATTTCTCTCCGTAATGATATCATGAATTTCAAGCAACTTGATCATGAACATGTTGCACAAGCTTGGGAGAGAATGAAATTAATGATTAGAAATTGTCCCGCTCATGGTTTGAGTCTTTGGATGCTTATTCAAATCTTTTACGATGGCTTGAATTTCGCTTCTAGAAACATCTTGGACTCCTCCTAAGGTGGAATGTTCATGGGAATCACGTTAGGAGAAGCCACAAAGCTCTTAGACAACATCATGACGATCTACTCTTAGTGGCACACTGAAAGGTCACCTACTAGTAAGAAGGTACACGCAATAGAGGAAATTAACTCGTTGAGTGCCAAGATGGATGAGTTAATGAATTTGGTTGCTAGTAGGAGTGCTCCTTTGGATCCTAATGATATGCCTTTGTCTTCTTTGATTGAGAGTAGCAACGCTAGCTTGGACGTTAATTTTTTGGTAGGAATAACTTAGCCAACAACAACTGAAAGTGCAGTCATGCCCTTATTCGTGTTTTGGTGTTGCTGACAACACACATATAGATAATTAATCACTAATCCCCTTTAAGCTATTGTGAATGATCATGTGTTGATAAGTACAAGCTCATGTGCTAACAAGGACAAGATCAAGATAAGCATTCCTGAGCACTACATGCTTGATCCTTGTGGATGTTCACATGGTGGACAAATGAAGATGAATATATAAGCTAGGCTTTCCACATTGTGTATGGGAGAGCTACTTGAAGACTTCATCGTGTCTTGCTTTCGACATTGAGCCAAGAAGGAACAACAACATCAAGCTCAAGTGAAAGGGCTAACTCAAGGTATCAGTTCCTTTGAAGTTAGCGGTGCGAAGTGATGATCAGCGAATAAAAGTATACACTCAAGTATGGATCATCGGTACCCCTTTTACAATTCTTGAGTCTTTAGGGATCCCACACTATTAAGAGGGGAGCACAGGTTTTGTGATGAACTTGCTCAAACTAGATCTTCACTATTCTGCTCAATACCACATCTTCACTACTCTTCTTATCTCAAAACATCACTAATGCCTCGGACTTCCGGCTCCCTCCGGACGTCCGAGGGCCGGTTGATGGTCGGACGACCGACAAGCTTCGGAAATCCGGAGCTCTGCACCATAAGAACTTGAACCATATTACTCGGACTTCCGGCTCCCTCCGGACGTCCGAGGGCCGGTCGACCGACCAGCTTCGGAAATCCGGAGCCCTGTACCAGAAGAACTTGAGCCATATAACTCGGACTTCCGGCTCCCTCCAGACGTCCGAGGGCCGGACGTCCGTCCTCTTTCGGAAATCCGGAGCCCTGCACCAGAAGAACTTGAGCCATATAACTCGGACTTCCGGCTCCCTCCAGACGTCCGAGGGCTGGACGTCCGTCCCCTTTCAGAAATCTGGAATCTTGCACCAGAAGTTTGAGTCGAATAACTCAGACTTCCGGCCTTCTCCGGACGTCCGGTCCCTGTTCAACTCACAGTGATTCCAGAAATATCTACAACCCTCGGACGACCGACCCCTATCGGACGTCCGACCCCTTGTGGACGCCCGGACATCCCTGAACTGTCGGATGTCCGAACCCTGTGTGACTTAAAGTGTCCCCAACGGCTGTTTTACACTCCCCACTATATATACCTCCTCCCCACTTCGTGAGAGAGTGTCCAACACAGCCATATCCTCATAAGAACACATTTCTACCTCACACACATTTGCTCACACCAAATCTTAGATCCCAAGAGCATTTGTGAGCCCCTTTGAGAGTTGTTCCAATCAAAAGATAGATCGTCTCCCTCTCCTTCTCTCAACCCAAGCTATTTGAGATTTGAGCAAGTTTTGAGCAATCCCCGTGATCTTGTCACTCTTGGAGGTTGGAGACTCCTAGGCGGTAGGAGTCTTCGGAGAGGAATCAATCCATGTGATTACCCCCGGAAAAGTTTGTGAGGGTTTGGAAGCCACCTCAAAGGCTTACCACTAGTGGTTGAGAAACGCCTTCGTGGTGTTATCTCAAAGGGAGAATAGGGTGAGCCTTCGTGCCGTTGGTGTGCCTTCGTGGTTACATCCACCTCTCTAACGGTGACTAGCTGCCCTCCAAGGAAGTTAACATCGGGATACATCTTCGTCTCAGTGACCTTGGTTATCCTTAACCCTAACTCCTTACTTGTGGTTTACTTGTGTTACTTGAGCATACATACATTGCATATTGGTTTTGCTCATAATATTGTGTTGGTTATCTTTTGTACAAGAATAATCATTCAAGCATACCCTCTATATCCACTCGTCCACAATTGCAGCTTTTGATATATCGTGTGCTATACTGTGATCTAGTATCTTGTGTTGTTCACCTACTTGTCGTGTGATATAGCTCAAGTAAGTTTGTGTAACTTACTTGTGCTTGTTAGTAACTGTATTGTGTCCATCTTGGTAGATCGTGTGGTTGTTACACGTTGCAGTGCCTAGTGCATTTAGGATTTGTGCTTGACAAGTACCCTCTTAGTTTATTTCCGCATTAGGTTTAAGCCAAATCCGAAGAAGTTTTTAAATAGCCTATTCACCCCCCTCTAGGCGTCATCGAAGTCTTTTCAATTGGTATCAGAGCAAGGTCTCTCTTTAATTAGGTTTCACGACCTAGAGAGTATCGATGTCGACTATTGGATTAGTGCACAATGACACCTTTGACTTTGGTGGCACAAATTATACCCTACGGAGAATTCGTATGCTTCATCACTTTCGGGCCTTGGGCCCAAATACTTTACGAATTGTTCTTGTAGGTATTACCAACAAAAGGAATAATGCATCTTCATCTACTAATGAAATGTATCTTGATTGTGAGGCTTTTCTTGCCATCCATCGAACCATAAGTCCTGAAGTGTTTAAGTCTATCTCGACTTGCAAGTCAGCTCATGAAGTTTGGACTAAACTTGAAGATATATATGGTGGGTCCAATCTTGATGAAGACGATATTATGATGAAGGAGTTGGTGCATGAACTCTTCACTCTTTTCGATCATAAAGAGTCCACCACTACTTCCATATCCGATTGCTTACACACCTCAGCATCTTCAATCTCACAAGGTAACGATATGGTGAGTGAAGAAATACATGTTGATGAAAATGTCATAGCCTCCATGGACACGAGCATATCTAGCACCACACATAGTGTAAATTATTGTGCTGATAGGTCATGCATTTCACCTAAAGACTCCTCGACAAATGTCCGTGGTGATATGCCTGCTTTCCCGTGTCCTCTTGATCAAAATATCTTGTTTCTCCCTAGTTGTTCTATGACTAAACATTTAGGGTAAACCAACAAATATGAAGTACTTTTGACTAATGAAGAATCTGATTCACCAAAAGAATCATCATCAACTCCTCCAGTTCACATGTGCCTCATGGCAAGAGGTAATAATGAGGTATCATCCTCCCTGTGCAATAACGATGATATTTGCGATGAGGATGATGATGATGACTTGACTGAAAATATCTATGTGATTAGTAAAATTCTTCATAAAGCTAAAAATAACGCTCTTCAAAGATTCCAAGATATTCTTGCTTACTTTGAAAATTGTAATGATTCACTTAATCATGAACAAGCTAAAAGTGAACAACTTGAACATGAACTTGAGAAGAGTCATCAAGCATGTAGAGACTTAAGATCTTCAAAAGGAGAGATTGAAGTTGCTCATGATAAACTTAAAAAGGATTTCGAGGTCCTTCTCCTTGAATGCAAGAATGTCAAGGGAGAGCTCATCAAAACCTCTAAGATCTATGAGGATCTTCAATCTACTCATGAGAAGTCTCTAATCGCTACTTACTCCTCTCATATTGTTGATGATACTTGTACATCTAACCCTATCTCTTTTGAAGTATCAACATTGAAGGAGAATGTTGAGCTACATGCTCAACTTTATTTACTAACTAGCAATTATGGGAAGTTGGAAGAAAACCATGTAATGCTCACAAGCTCTCATGCCGATCTTCTAACATCCCATAATGTGCAAAAGTTAGCTAATGAGGCTATCATCACCAAGGTAACATCAAGTGAGCCTTAGGTGGACAATGGCACCACTTCTAATAAAGGTACTATATCTCCATGTGCTAGTCCTCGTAATTCGTCTACTCATAATGTTTCTACCTCGTGTGATGAATTACTTTCCTTGCCTTGTTGCTCTAACAATGAAGCTTACACTTCCTCCAGTAGTTGCATTGACACTAACCGTGCAGAGGAAATCGAAGAGCTCAAGGCCCAAGTCACTTCTTTGAAGAAAGACTTGGAACAGTGTCATGAAGGGATGTCCACACTCAACAACGTCATGTGTGAGCAAACATCTCTGAATGACAAAAATGATGTTGGAGTAAACTCAAACAAGAACAAGAGTGGCCTAGAACGAGTTAAGAATTCGGCCAAAATCATTTGCTTCAAGTGCAAAGTTAAAGGGCACCATGTTAGATCTTGCCCTCTGAATACGAAGTCTCAAAGTCACAAGCAACAAGGGAAGCGGCCACAAACTCAATCACACACTCAGCTACAAGTTGAAGGAAGGCCTCTTCCCAATAAGACCCAAGCCAACACTCCCCGAGGTGAGAAATCAACTGGGAAGAAAACAAAGGGTAGATGTTGCTACTTATGTCGTGAGAAGGGTCACGTCGCTTCGTCTTGCACGAGAGGTAACTTATCCAACCCAATCACTATTGATGATAGGTTTTCCCTTGGGAAGGATAAGGTTGGCAATGTGTTTTCCAAGTTTGTAGGAACTCAAAATGGTGTCCAGAAAAGAACCATTTGGGTTGCCAAGCCTATTGTGACTAACCTCTTAAGACCCAACGTAGTTGGGGACCAACAAGCTCAAACTTGATCAATAGGTGACTATGGAGGACATTGGAGACTTGGATACACAATGAAGACTTTAGGATTCTTCATCATTCGTATCATCTCAAGACAAGTCACTTGGATTATCGAGCCCATATCCCATATCCAATGTGCCTCTTTGGGGTGACTTGTACTTAAATTGTTTACATTGAAAGTTGCCTGCCCCACTCCTCCTCATGTCTAGGTTTGGTACCTAGCATGTACTTTGGCATGTTGCGCCTACTAGTATGATTGATATATGTTTTCTATCATGTGTAGGTCGTTATGTATGTCATATAGTTGTGTGTAGTCCAGATCATTACTTGCATCCTAGTTGCACCGTTGTGTGGGTCTTTTGAGACGTTAATAGCTCATCACATTAAGGGGGAGTGTTCTGCTCTACGCACACCGCTAACCCAAAATGTGTATATATGTATTGAACTCCATGAAGTATTCGGTGTAAGATTATCCAATCAATTAGTTTGATGTCAAAGACATCCGAAGTTTAAATTGGCATCCACTTATCACCTTAGTTGGATGATTGATTGTTGTGTATGATAAATACATGTATTATCACATTATGGGAGTATGATATGCTTTGTGCATGTCACATCCCCTGGTAAGATAAAACATCCGATGTATGAAACTCAGGTTCTACCACATGGAGTTATCATATAACTGTGTGGCGTGTCATGCTCCTCATATCTTAATTCGCATAATAAGCCATGTTGGTGTATAAATCCCTTAGACGTGTGTGAGTATAATATCCTACTACACCAATGCTCATGGCTTAGCCGCTAGATCGTATCTAAAAGAAGGGCATTGTTGATGCATGCCTTTCGAATTATTTCTCCACACTATGATCTAACTAATTGGGATGTTAACGTATGACATCTAAACATTATGCTTATGGTTGAACTCCCATATCACACTTGTGTGAGTATAAAACGATCTTTGTGCTCGTCTGGCACTTACCACCACTAATAACTCTAAATGCCATTGTGTTCCCTCACACACGGTATCTCTGGCTTGGTAGTGTTTTTCATGGTTATTTTATTTCGGCTTTATCTTCAGTTGACCTACATAACGTGCCGAGAAATTCATGTGTCTCCCGGTAGAGCTCGCACTATTTATTTCATAATGTTGTGGGAGTTATAATCATATTACTTACACTTATACATCTACTGGAGTGAGACATGCACGTAAGGTTGTGCAAAATGCATGCCTTACATGGTTTGATGCCTTGACCGGTTCATGTGTTGAACTTGGGGTGCTACCATATGTTGATTTGTCACCCTGATCCATTTTGGACGACATGAATGTTCTGTAATAGAAAATTATGTGTTCATTTGTCCAAATTGTATATCCTTGGATTTTGATAGGATTGTGTAGGCATATCTACTATGTGTAGATGCACATGTCGTGTCTATCGTATCTTGGATCCAATATATGTATATGGTAAATCAGACGTATCCATTAAAAGGTTAGGGTGTGCTTGAAAGCAAAACTTATATCTATATGCACATAATTGAGTGATCTTACCATATATATATTGTAGTTGGACTAACTACTTCGGACCCAATAAGTTTGGGGACCATATTGTGCTTAATTGGTGGTTTAGGTACTTTGGAGCAGCATTGCTATCTTGACTTATTCTCAGAAGAAGATGGTGTTGGTCACAAAGAAATTAGAGTCAAGACAGGACTCGGCTACTTCTACGCCATACCAATGCTTTTTCGGTAACGAGTATTTACTTCATGCATGTACAGATTTGAGTAAACACTGTGTAGGTTGCATCATGGCATGAACATAATACCTTTGCCACTTTGTAATTCCCTGCATGTCCCTGTCAATCACATTGATAAATGCTTAGTGTTGGTGTTCTCTTAGCTCTTCATGGTCATATGAATGAGACAAATTTGTGCCATGACCCTTGTGTCATGTGCCTTGCTCTTATAAGAGGATAACTTGTGCACGATTCTATGCACTCATGCGTTTGACGGTATTTTGGACCCACACTTATCGCAGTAATCGTATTAAAAGACTTACATTAGACCAGGTCCAAAATATGTTAGTTGAGAGGTCTCTTTTTGGTTGCTACACATGCGAGAATACTCTCACCTCATCATCCAAATTCCAGTATCTGTCCCTGCCTCCTCCTCTCTCGGTCGTCCGACGTGTCTCGGACGTCCGGCGGCTAAACTGATTCCGAACGTCCGGCCAGTGTCGGTCGTCCGACGGCTAAATCCACTCCGAACGTCCGACACATCGGGGGGGCTATAAATAGAAGGGCGCGGGCTGGGCCTTGCCCTAGCCCCCACGCACCTCCTTTTCCTCCCAGCCGCCGCCGCCGCCAGCACCAGGAGAGAGCTCACCCGCGCCGCCACCTCCGGGATCTGCCTGATCCCCTCCGCGGGATCCGATCTCCTCTGCGGGATCCATCTCTTCTTCCTCTCCTCTCTCGATCTGCAGGTATCTCCTCCGTTCCCCTCGCGTTTGGATTCCTTTTCTCCCAAGTTCACGTGTTCGTTCATATGGTTTGCCCATGACCGTTCCCCATTGGGTTTCCATCCGTGTAGGTTACTGTGCATCATGCCCAAGATTAAGCACGCCGCCCGGAAGGACACTGCTGGCTCATCCGCTCGTGCCCCTACTGGCACGGGGTCGGACTCGGAAGGGCAACGTCGTCCCTTCAAACGGACTTCCCGGCGTCCTCCGTCTCAACAGCTCCCCTCATCGTCTGATGGCTCTGACTTCGACGATGAGCTCGCCGCTGAGGACCGTGCTGACCAGCCAGCCGTTCGGAGGTCCATGCCAAAGCCCGGGACTCGCAAGCCCTCCTATATGCTACCACCTCCTCCTGAACAGCCGGAAGGTGAAGCTCGTAGTGTTGGAATTATGCCCTAGAGGCAATGATAAATATAGTTATTATTATAATTCCTGTATCAAGATAATTGTTTATTGTCCATGCTATAATTGTATTGAATGAAGACTCATTTACATGTGTGGATACATAGACAAAACACCATCCCTAGCATGCCTCTAGTTGGCTAGCCAGTTGATCGATGATGGTCAGTGTCTTCTGATTATGAACAAGGTGTTGTTGCTAGATAACTGGATCACGTCATTAGGAGAATCACGTGATGGACTAGACCCAAACTAATAGACGTAGCATGTTGATCGTGTCATTTTGTTGCTACTGTTTTCTGCGTGTCAAGTATTTATTCCTATGACCATGAGATCATATAACTCACTGACACCGGAGGAATGCTTTGTGTGTATCAAACGTCGCAACGTAACTGGGTGACTATAAAGGTGCTCTACAGGTATCTCCAAAGGTGTTAGTTGAGTTAGTATGGATCAAGACTAGGATTTGTCACTCCGTGTGACGGAGAGGTATCTCGGGGCCCACTCGGTAATACAACATCACACACAAGCCTTGCAATCAATGTAACTTAGTGTAAGTTGCGGGATCTTGTATTACGGAACGAGTAAAGAGACTTGCCGGTAAACGAGATTGAAATAGGTATACGGATACTGACGATCGAATCTCGGGCAAGTAACATACCGAAGGACAAAGGGAATGACATACGGGATTATATGAATCCTTGGCACTGAGGTTAAAATGATAAGATCTTCGTAGAATATGTAGGATCCAATATGGGCATCCAGGTCCCGCTATTGGATATTGACCGAGGAGTCTCTCGGGTCATGTCTACATAGTTCTCGAACCCGCAGGGTCTGCAAACTTAAGGTTCGACGTTGTTTTATGCGTATTTGAGTTATATGGTTGGTTACCGAATGTTGTTCGGAGTCCCGGATGAGATCACGGACGTCACGAGAGTTTCCGGAATGGTCCGGAAACGAAGATTGATATATAGGATGACCTCATTTGATTACCGGAAGGTTTTCAGAGTTACCGGGAATGTACCGGGAATGACGAATGGGTTCCGGGAGTTCACCGGGGGGGGGGGGGGCAACCCACCCCGGGGAAGCCCATAGGCCTTGGGGGTGACACACCAGCCCTTAGTGGGCTGGTGGGACAGCCCAAAAGGCTCTATGCGCCAAGGAGAAGAAAATCAAGAGAGAAAAAAAAGGAGGAGGTGCGAAGGAAGGGGGACTCCCTCCCACCAAACCAAGTCCAACTCGGTTTGGGGGGGGGGGGGGAGAGTCCTCCCCCTTGGACTCGGCCGACCCCCTTGGGGCTCCTTGAGCCCCAAGGCAAGGTCCCCTCCCTCCCACCTATATATACGGAGGTTTTAGGGCTGATTTGAGACGACTTTTCCACGGCAGCCCGACCACATACCTCCACGGTTTTTCCTCTAGATCGCGTTTCTGCGGAGCTCGGGCGGAGCCCTGCTGAGACAAGGTCATCACCAACCTCCGGAGCGCCGTCACGCTGCCGGAGAACTCTTCTACCTCTCCGTCTCTCTTGCTGGATCAAGAAGGCCGAGATCATCGTCGAGCTGTACGTGTGCTGAACGCGGAGGTGCCGTCCGTTCGGTACTAGATCGTGGGACTGATCGCGGGATTGTTCACGGGGCGGATCGAGGGACGTGAGGACGTTCCACTACATCAACCGCGTTCTCTAACGCTTCTGCTGTACGGTCTACGAGGGTACGTAGATCACTCATCCCCTCTCGTAGATGGACATCACCATGATAGGTCTTCGTGCGCGTAGGAAAATTTTTGTTTCCCATGCGACGTTCCCCAACAGTGGCATCATGAGCTAGGTTCATGCGTAGATGTCTTCTCGAGTAGAACAAAAAAGTTTTTGTGGGCGGTGATGTGCGTTTTTCTGCCCTCCTTAGTCTTTTCTTGATTCCGCAGTATTGTTGGATTGAAGCGGCTTGGACCGACATTACTCGTACGCTTACGAGAGACTGGTTTCATCGTTACGAGTAACCCCCTTTGCTCAAAGATGACTGGCAAGTGTCGGTTTCTCCAACTTTAGTTGAATCGGATTTGACCGAGGAGGTCCTTGGATGAGGTTAAATAGCAACTCATATATCTCCGTTGTGGTGTTTGCGTAAGTAAGATGCGATCCTACTAGATACCCATGGTCACCACGTAAAACATGCAACAACAAAATTAGAGGACGTCTAACTTGTTTTTGCAGGGTATGATTGTGATGTGATATGGCCAACAATGTGATGTGATATATTGGATGTATGAGATGATCATGTTGTAATAGAAATATCGACTTGCACGTCGATGGTACGGCAACCGGCAGGAGCCATAGGGTTGTCTTTATACTAACGTTTGTGCTTGCAGATGCGTTTACTATTTTGCTAGGATGTAGCTTTAGTAGTAATAGCATGAGTAGCACGACAAACCCGATGGCAACACGTTGATGGATGATCATGGTGTGGCGCCGGTGACAAGAAGATCGTGCCGGTGCTTTGATGATGGAGATCAAGAAGCACGTGATGATGGCCATATCATGTCACTTATGAATTGCATGTGATGTTAATCCTTTTATGCACCTTATTTTGCTTAGAACGACGGTAGCATTATGAGGTGATCTCTCACTAAAATTTCAAGACGAAATTGTGTTCTCCCCGACTGTGCACCATTGCTACAGTTCGTCGTTTCGAGACACCACGTGATGATCGGGTGTGATAGACTCAACGTTCACATACAACGGGTGCAAAACAGTTGCGCACGCGGAACACTCGGGTTAAGCTTGACGAGCCTAGCATGTGCAGACATGGCCTCGGAACACATGAGACCGAAAGGTCGATCATGAATCATATAGATGATATGATTAGCATAGGGATGCTTACCACTGAAACTATACTCAACTCACGTGGTGATCGGACTTGGGATAGTGTAAGTGGATCATGAACCACTCAAATGACTAGAGAGATGTACTTTTTGAGTGGGAGTTTAGCATATAATTTACCTAAGTTAAACTCTAATTATCTTGAACATAGTCTAAGTCCACTTTGAATATATTTGTGTTGTAGATCATGGCTCACGCGACAGTCATCCTGAATTTTAATACGTTCCTAGAGAAAGCTAAGTTGAAAGATGATGGAAGCAACTTTGTAGACTGGGCTCGTAATCTTAAGCTAATCTTACAAGCTGGGAAGAAGGATTATGTCCTTAATGCTGCGCTAGGAGATGAACCACCCGCTACGGCTGATCAGGATGTTAAGAACGCTTGGTTAGCACATAAGGAGGACTACTCAATAGTTCAATGTGCAGTCTTGTATGGCTTAGAACCGGGACTTCAACGTCGCTTTGAGCGTCATGGAGCATTTGAGATGTTCCAGGAGTTGAAGTTTATCTTTCAGAAGAACGCCCGGATCGAGAGGTATGAGACCTCCGATAAATTCTATGCTTGCAAGATGGAGGAAAACTCGTCTGTCAGTGAACATGTGCTCAAAATGTCTGGGTACTCAAACCGTCTAGCTGAGCTGGGGATTGAACTCCCGCAAGAGGCTATCACTGACAGAATCCTTCAATCACTGCCGCCAAGCTATAAAGGCTTTGTGTTGAACTACAACATGCAAGGGATGAACAAGTCTCCCGGCGAGTTGTTTGCGATGCTGAAAGTCGCAGAGTCTGAACTCCGTAAAGAGCATCAAGTGTTGATGGTGAATAAGACCACTAGTTTCAAGAGAAACGGCAAAGGCAAGAAGGGAAATTCTAAGAAGAGCGGCAAGCCTGTTGCCAATCCGCCGAAGAAACCCAAAGCTGGACCTAAGCCTGAAACAGAGTGTTACTATTGCAAGGGTATGGGTCACTGGAAGCGCAATTGCCCCAAGTATCTGGCAGATAAGAAGGCGGGCAAAGAGAAATCAGGTATATTTGATATACATGTTATTGATGTGTACTTAACCGGCTCTCGTAGTAGTGCCTGGGTATTCGATACCGGTTCTGTTTTGCAACTCGAAACAGGAACTGCAGAATAGACGAAGGCTGGCGAAAGATGAAGTGACGATGCGCGTAGGAAATGGTTCCAAGGTTGATGCAATCGCCGTCGGCACAGTGTCACTTCAGCTACCGTCAGGATTAGTGATGAACTTAAATCATTGTTATTTAGTGCCTGCGTTGAGCATGAACATTATATCTGGATCTTGTTTATTGCGAGACGGTTACTCTTTTAAGTCAGAGAATAATGGTTGTTCTATTTCTATGAGTAACATCTTTTATGGTCATGCACCGAATGTGAGAGGATTGTTCATATTGAATCTTGATAGCGATACACATGTACATAACATTGATACCAAAAGAGTTAGAGTAAACAATGATAGCGCCATATTTTTGTGGCACTGCCGCTTAGGTCATATTGGTGTAAAGCGCATGAAGAAACTCCATGCTGATGGACTTTTGGAGTCACTTGACTTTGATTCACTTGACACATGCGAACCATGCCTCATGGGCAAGATGACTAAGACTCCGTTCTCCGGAACAATGGAGCGTGCAAGTGACTTATTGGAAATCATACATACCGATGTGTGTGGTCCGATGAGCGTGGAGGCACGCGGCGGATATCGTTATTTTCTCACCTTCACTGACGATTTGAGTAGATATGGTTACGTCTACTTGATGAAGCACAAGTCTGAAACATTTGAAAAGTTCAAGCAATTTCAGAGTGAAGTGGAAAATCATCGTAACAAGAAGATCAAGTTCCTACGGTCTGATCATGGGGGTGAATATCTGAGTTTCGAGTTTGGTGATCACTTAAGACAATGAGGAATTGTTTCACAGTTGACACCGCCTGGAACACCACAGCGTAATGGTGTGTCCGAACGTCGTAATCGTACTTTATTAGAGATGGTGCGATCTATGATGTCTCTTACTGATTTGCCGTTATCGTTTTGGGGTTGTGCATTAGAAACAGCTGCATTCACTTTAAATAGGGCACCATCAAAATCCGTTGAGACGACACCATACAAACTGTGGTATGGCAAAAGGCCAAAGTTGTCGTTTCTTAAGGTTTGGGGATGTGATGCCTATGTCAAAAAGCTTCAGCCTGAAAAGCTGGAACCCAAAGCGGAAAAGTGCGTCTTCATAGGTTACCCAAAAGAGACAGTTGGGTACACCTTCTATCTCAAATCCGAGGGCAAAGTATTTGTTGCTAAGAACGGAGCTTTTCTCGAGAAGGAGTTTCTCTGGAGAGAATTGAGTGGGAGGAAGATAGAACTTGACGAGGTTGTCGAACCTCTCATCCCTCTGGATGGTGGCGCAGGCAAGGGGAAACCTCTGTCGTTGCGATGCCGGTTGAGGAGGAAGTTAATGATGATGATCATGAAACTCCAGTTCAAGTTTCTGTTGAACCACGCAGGTCGACGAGATCACGTGCTGCTCTAGAGTGGTACGGTAATCCCGTCTTATCAATCATGTTGTTAGACAACAATGAACCTGCAAATTATGAAGAAGCAATGGTGGGCCCAGATTCCAACAAATGGCTAGAAGCCATGAAGTCCGAGATAGGATCCATGTATGAGAACAAAGTGTGGACTTTGGAGATACTACCTGAGGGCCGCAAGGCTATTCAGAACAAATGGATCTTTAAGAAGAAGACGGACGCTGACGGCAATGTGACCGTTTATAAAGCTCGACTTGTGGCAAAGGGTTTTTAACAAGTTCCAGGAGTTGACTACGATGAGACTTTCTCACCCGTAGCGATGCTTAAGTCCGTCAGAATCATGTTAGCAATAGCTGCATTTTTCGATTATGAAATCTGGCAGATGGATGTCAAAACAGCGTTCCTTAACGGTTTCCTTAAGGAAGAGTTGTATATGATACAACCCGAAGGTTTTGTCGATCCTAAGAATGCTAACAAGGTGTGAAAGCTCCAGCGATCCATTTATGGACTGGTGCAAGCATCTCGGAGTTGGAACAAACGCTCTGATGAGGTGATCAAAGCATTTGGGTTTATACAAGTAGTTGGAGAATCTTGTATTTACAAGAAAGTGTGTGGGAGCTCTGTGGCGTTTCTAATATTATATGTGGATGACATATTACTGATTGGAAACAACGTAGAGTTTTTGGAGAGCATAAAAGGTTACTTGAATAAAAGTTTCTCTATGAAGGACCTAGGAGAAGCTGCTTACATTCTAGGCATTAAGATCTATAGGGATAGATCAAAACGCCTGATAGGACTTTCACAAAGCACATACCTTGATAAAGTTTTGAAGAGGTTCAAAATGGAACAGTCCAAGAAAGGGTTCTTGCCAGTTTTACAAGGTACGAGATTAAGTAAGACTCAGTGCCCAGCAACTGATGAAGATAGAGAGCATATGCGCTCCGTCCCCTATGCTTCAGCCATAGGTTCTATCATGTATGCGATGCTGTGCACTAGACCGGATGTTAGCCTGGCCATAAGTATGGCTGGTAGGTTCCAGAGTAATCCAGGAGTGGATCACTGGACAGCGGTCAAGAATATCCTGAAGTACCTGAAAAGGACTAAGGAGATGTTTCTCGTATATGGAGGTGACGAAGAGCTCGCCGTAAAAGGTTACGTCGATGCAAGCTTTGACACAGATCTGGACGACTCTAAGTCGCAAACCGGATACGTATTTATTCTTAATGGGGGTGCAGTAAGCTGGTGCAGTTCCAAGCAAAGTGTCGTAGCAGATTCTACATGTGAAGCGGAGTACATGGCTGCCTCAGAGGCGGCTAAGGAGGGTGTCTGGATGAAGCAGTTCATGACGGATCTTGGAGTGGTGCCAAGCGCACTGGATCCAATAACCTTGTTCTGTGACAACACGGGTGCCATTGCCTTAGCAAAGGAACCACGGTTTCACAAGAAGACCAGACACATCAAACGACGCTTCAACCTCATCCGCGACTACGTCGAGGAAGAGGACGTAAATATATGCAAAGTACACACGGATCTGAATGTAGCAGACCCGCTGACTAAACCTCTTCCACGGCCAAAACATGATCGACACCAGAACTGTATGGGTGTTAGATTTATTACAATGTAATTCACATGGTGATGTGAGGGCTAGATTATTGACTCTAGTGCAAGTGGGAGACTGTTGGAATTATGCCCTAGAGGCAATGATAAATATAGTTATTATTATAATTCCTGTATCAAGATAATTGTTTATTGTCCATGCTATAATTGTATTGAATGAAGACTCATTTACATGTGTGGATACATAGACAAAACACCGTCCCTAGCATGCCTCTAATTGGCTAGCCAGTTGATCGATGATGGTCAGTGTCTTCTGATTATGAACAAGGTGTTGTTGCTTGATAACTGGATCACGTCATTAGGAGAATCACGTGATGGACTAGACCCAAACTAATAGATGTAGCATGTTGATCGTGTCATTTTGTTGCTACTGTTTTCTGCGTGTCAAGTATTTATTCCTATGACCATGAGATCATATAACTCACTGACACCGGAGGAATGCTTTGTGTGTATCAAACATCGCAACGTAACTGGGTGACTATAAAGGTGCTCTACAGGTATCTCCAAAGGTGTTAGTTGAGTTAGTATGGATCAAGACTGGGATTTGTCACTCCGTGTGACGGAGAGGTATCTCGGGGCCCACTCGGTAATACAACATCACACACAAGCCTTGAAAGCAATGTAACTTAGTGTAAGTTGCGTGATCTTGTATTACGGAATGAGTAAAGAGACTTGCCGGTAAACGAGATTGAAATAGG
The DNA here is from genome assembly GCF_904849725.1 of Hordeum vulgare subsp. vulgare. Lineage (NCBI taxonomy): Eukaryota > Viridiplantae > Streptophyta > Magnoliopsida > Poales > Poaceae > Hordeum > Hordeum vulgare. Next base: position 459,124,886 of record NC_058519.1, on the reverse strand, counting down.
TATACGGATACTGACGATCGAATCTCGGGCAAGTAACATACCGAAGGACAAAGGGAATGACATAAGAGATTATATGAATCCTTGGCACTGAGGTTCAAACGATAAGATCTTCGTAGAATATGTAGGATCCAATATGGGCATCCAGGTCCCGCTGTTGGATATTGACAGAGGAGTCTCTCGGGTCATGTCTACATAGTTCTCGAACCCACAGGGTCTGCACACTTAAGGTTCGACGTTGTTTTATGCGTATTTGAGTTATATGGTTGGTTACCGAATGTTGTTCGGAGTCCCGGATGAGATCACGGACGTCACGAGGGTTTCCGGAATGGTCCGGAAACGAAGATTGATATATAGGATGACCTCATTTGATTACCGGAAGGTTTTCGGAGTTACCGGGAATGTACCGGGAATGACGAATGGGTTCCGGGAGTTCACCGGGGGGGGGGGGGAACCCACCCCGAGGAAGCCCATAGGCCTTGGGGGTGACACACCAGCCCTTAGTGGGCTGGTGGGACAGCCCAAACGGCTCTATGCGCCAAGGAGAAGAAAATCAAGAGAGAAAGAAAAAAAAGGAGGAGGTGGGAAGGAAGGGGGACTCCCTCCCACCAAACCAAGTCCAACTCGGTTTGGGGGGGGGGAGAGTCCTCCCCTTTGGACTCGGCCGACCCCCTTGGGGCTCCTTGAGCCCCAAGGCAAGGTCCCCTCCCTCCCACCTATATATACGGAGGTTTTAGGGCTGATTTGAGACGACTTTTCCACGGCAGCCCGACCACATACCTCCACGGTTTTTCCTCTAGATCGCGTTTCTGCGGAGCTCGGGCGAAGCCCTGCTGAGACAAGGTCATCACCAACCTCCGGAGCGCCGTCACGCTGCTGGAGAACTCTTCTACCTCTCCGTCTCTCTTGCTGGATCAAGAAGGCCGAGATAATCGTCGAGCTGTACGTGTGCTGAACGCGGAGGTGCCGTCCGTTCGGTACTAGATCGTGGGACTGATCGCGGGATTGTTCGCGGAGCGGATCGAGGGATGTGAGGACGTTCCACTACATCAACCGCGTTCTCTAACGCTTCTGCTGTACGGTCTACGAGGGTACGTAGATCCCTCATCCCCTCTCGTAGATGGACATCACCATGATAGGTCGTCGTGCGCGTAGGAAATTTTTTGTTTCCCATGCGACGTTCCCCAACACGTAGCATCTCACTTGAACCTCCTGCTACTTTAGGTCGTGAAGTGAAGAACTTAACCACAGTTGCTAAGTCTTCCTATTTCACTTTCCGCCATGACGTTGATCAATTCTCTGTCGTACGTGACTCTATGGACTCACGTTTCCGCACAAACGTCCAGGCGGACATCTTTACTACGGTCATAGTTCCTAAGGGTCTCTGTTTTCATCACTTCATAGATCTTGAGCATATTCGCACGCACCCGGCGAAATACCCGGGTGCCATTGAGCTCACTGAGTCATCGGGGCTTGCTGCCCCCTTTGCTTTTCGTCGCGATTTTAACGCTGCTGCTATTCACCAGTTTTATGCCACATGCTTCTTTGGTCCAAACAACACTGTTAGCTGGATAACCTCTGACGTTCACTTCACAGCCTCTTATGATACGTTTGTTGCCGCACTTGGTTTCCCCAACTTCGGCTTCAAAATCCATAAGAATGATCCTAACCATGCACATAAGCCAATTGAGGTGTGTGGGTATCTCCTCAAACCACTCCGTGAACTTGATGCAGATGAACGAATGAAGGATCTTAACCAGGTATCCATCTGGCGCTCTCCTTACTTTATCATCTTTCAGTGTCTTATCCGCACCATCTATCCCAACATGGGTGATAAGGGATCTTGGACTGGCTACTGTATTGACATCATGTCACATTTGTATGAGCACCCCAAGAGCAAAATTAATGTGCCTCACTTTCTATGGCATGAGATTCGGCTTGCTAGTTTTCGATACAAGTGAGCCTTCCCTCATGCCCCCTTCATCCAGGCTCTTATTAACCATGTTGCTGAATTCACTGTTGCTGTCACTCACACACATCACAAGTGGGTCATTCCCGCTCACATGGCGGATGACTATGCTACCAAGAAAACCCCATCCTCCACCTCCACTCGCCGCACTGCTGCCTGGTCAGCAACCCCTTCATCCAGCTCAGCTCCTCTCGGTCGCTTTGCCAAATTCATTGGCAAGGCACATTCTGCTATGATGAAGGCCGTCTCTTTCCAGTGTGGTCAAACCCATGATGTGGTTTCTCGTCTCATCTCCTCCAAGAATGCCCTCAAGTCTCGTCTGAGAGACTCGGGCGCTCTTGATGTGAGTGACGATGAGGCCCTTCCTGATGCTCCTCCTTCTGACTTTGGCTTCCCATCTGGTCCTGAGTGGGCTGATTTTCTTGACGAAGCTGGTGGCAGTGGTTTGCCTGACGATGAGGATGATGATGATGAGGATGATGCCTGATTATTGATGATATTGATGAGGGTGTTATTTGAGTATGTGGTAGCATTGCCGGTTTTCCCTCCTTTTTGGTCCTTGATGCCAAAGGGGGAGAACATTATCTTATCATCTTATCTTAGTTTTGATTTTAGTTTCTCTCATAATGTATGGTATGATGTATTATGCCGAACTTAATGATGTGTCATCATGTAACGATACTTATGGATGGTGTGCTATGCCATCACCTATGGATGATGTATTGTTGAACTATCATGTGGTGATGAGATATCATGATATTATCGTGGTGTCATATGATGATGAGTTTTCTGCTATCCTATTGATTCATATGATATGCCTTGATTCATATGATATGATATGTATTGTTGAACTATTATGGTGTTATATCATGCTATTATCTTCAATGCACACATTAAGGGGGAGCTCCCGCACTTACCTATTTTACTATGCATATAATAAGGGGGAGCTTCATAAGCATCGTAACAAATCTCTCCTAAGCCACACATGTCTATTACTATTTTTGAGAGCTATATGTATGTTGTCATCAACTACCAAAATGGGGGAGATTGAAAGTGCAGTCATGCCCTTATTCATGTTTTGGTGTTGCTGACAACACACATATAGATAATTAATCACTAATCCCCTTTAAGCTATTGTGAATGATCATGTGTTGATAAGGACAAGCTCATGTGCTAACAAGGACAAGATCAAGATAAGCATTCCTGAGCACTACATGCTTGATCCTTGTGGATGTTCACATGGTGGACAAATGAAGATATATAAGCTAGGCTTTCCACATTGTGTATGGGAGAGCTACTTGAAGACTTCATCGTGTCTTGCTTTCGACATTGCGCCAAGAAGGAACAACAACATCAAGCTCAAGTGAAAGGGCTAACTCAAGGTATCAGTTCCTTTGAAGTTAGCGGTGCGGAGTGATGATCAACGAATAAAAGTATACACTCAAGTACGGATCATCGGTACCCCTTTTACAATTCTTGAGTCTTTAGGGATCCCACACTATTAAGAGGGGATCACAGGTTTTGTGATGAACTTGCTCAAACTAGATCTTCACTATTTTTCTCAATACCACATCTTCACTACTCTGCTCTTATCTCAAAACAGGACTAATGCCTCAGACTTCCGGCTCCCTCCGGACGTCCGAGGACCGGTCGATGGTCGGACGACCGACAAGCTTCGGAAATCCGGAGCTCTGCACCAGAAGAACTTGAACCGTATAACTCGGACTTCCGAATCCCTCCGGACGTCCGAGGGCCGGTCGACCGACCAGCTTCGGAAATCCGGAGCCCTGCACCATAAGAACTTGAGCCATATAACTCGCACTTCCGGCTCCCTCCGGACGTCCGAGGGCCGGACGTCTGTCCACTTTCGGAAATCCGGAGCCCTGCACCAGAAGAACTTGAGCCATATAACTCGGACTTCCGGCTCCCTCCGGACGTCCGAGGGCCGGACGTCCGTCCCCTTTCGGAAATCCGGAATCTTGCACCAGAAGAAGTTTGAGTCGAATAACTCGGAGTTCCGGCCTTCTCCGGACGTCCGGTCCCTGTTCAACTCACAGTGATTCCAGACATATCTACAGCCCTCGGACGACCGACCGCTGTCGGACGTCCGACCCCTTGTGGACGCCCGGACATCCGTGAACTGTCGGATGTCCGAACCCTGTGTGACTTAAAGTGTCCCTAACGGCTGTTTTACTTCGTGAGAGAGTGTCCAACACAGCCATATCCTCATAAGAACACATTTCTACCTCCCACACATTTGCTCACACCAAATCTTAGATGCCAAGAGCATTTGTGAGCCCCTTTCAGAGTTGTTCCAATCAAAAGATAGATTGTCTCCCTCTCCTTCTCTCAACCCAAGCTATTTTGATATTTGAGCAAGTTTTGAGCAATCCCTGTGATCTTGTTACTCTTGGAGGTTGGAGACTCCTAGGCGGTAGGAGTCTTCAGAGAGGAATCAATCCGTGTGATTACCCCTGGAAAAGTTTGTGAGGGTTTGGAAGCCACCTCAAAGGCTTACCACTAGTGGTTGAGAAACGCCTTCGTGGTGTTATCTCAAAGGGAGAATAGGGTGAGCCTTCGTGGCATTGGTGTGCCTTCGTGGTAACATCCACCTCTCTAACGGTGACTAGCTTCCCTCCAAGGAAGTGAGCATCGTGATACATCTTCGTCTCAGTGACCTTGCTTATCCTTAACCCTAACTCCTTACTTGTGGTTTACTTGTGTTTCTTGAGCATACATACATTGCATATTGGTTGTGCTCATTATATTATGTTGGCTATCTTTTGTACAAGAATAATCATTCAAGCATACCCTCTATATCCACTCGTTCACACTTGCAGCTTTTGATATATCGTGTGGTGTGATCTAGTATCTTGTGTCATTCACCTACTTGTCGTGTGATATAGCTCAAGTAAGTTTGTGTAACTTACTTGTGCTTGTTAGTAACTGTATTGTGTCTATCTTGGTAGATCGTGTGGTTATTACACGTTGCTGTGCCTAGTGCATTTAGGATTTGTGTTTCACAAGTACCCTCTTAGTTTATTTCCGCATTAGGTTTAAGCCAAATCCGAAGAAGTTTTTAAATAGCCTATTCACCCCCCCTCTAGGCGTCATCGAGGTCTTTTCAACAATGCTTTTAGAGCAAACTATGTTCCTAGGCCTTTTCCTGGTAACTCCTCTAATAAATTTGGCAACTCCTACCACAATACCCATGGAAATTACAATAGATTACCCTATGATCTAGAGAGTAATATCAAAGAGTTCATGAACTCTCAAAAGATTTTCAATGCGTCCATAGAGGAAAAACTACTCAAAATTGACGATTTGGCTAAGAGCGTTGATAGGATTTTTTGTGATGTTGATGCTTTGAAAGTTAGATGTGCTCCTCCCAAAATCAACATGGATGAAACTTTGAAATCTATGCGTGTTTCCATGATTGAGAGCCAAGAAATAACCGCCCAAATTCGTGCTAGACATGAATGGCTTAAAAAGGCGTGTTCTCGTGATGAGAATCACGAAGATCTTAAAGTGCTTGGTGCGACTCCCATTGAATCTTTGTTTTCTTGTGTCAAACCTAATGATTATGGGGCTGTATATGAATCCACTTTGGTTGAAAAGTACCCCAACGATTCGGAGTCCATCTATCTTCATGCTAAAAGCATTAAAAGTGGAGTAGAAGACGTTATAACTTTGAGTAGTAATGATATTACTACCGTGGATTTCAAGGAATTCAATTATGATAGTTGCTCCTTGATTGAATGCATTTCTTTGATGCAATCCATGTTGAACTCTCCACACGCTTATAGCCAAAACAATGCCTTTACCGATCATATCGTCGAAGCTATGATAAAAGCTCTTGAAGAGAAACTTCAATTGGAAGTCTCTATCCCTAGAAAGCTTCATGATGAGTGGGAACCTACCATCAAAATCAAAATCAAAAACTATGAGTGCAATACTTTGTTTGATTTGGGTGCTAGTGTTTCTGCGATTCCAAAGTCTTTATGTGATATTCTGGGTTTTAATGAGATTGAAGAGTGTTCTCTTAATTTGCATCTTGCTAATTCTACTATCAAGAAACCCATGGGAAGGATCAATGATGTTCTTATTATTGCAAATAGGAACTATTTACCCATGGATTTCATTATGCTTGACATTGATTGCAATCCTACATGCCCTATTATTCTTGGTAGATATTTCCTAAGGACTATTGGTGCTATCATCGATATGAAGAAAGGGAATATTAGATTTCAATTTCCTTTAAGGAAGGGCATGGAACACTTTCCTAGAAAGAAAATAATATTGCCTTATGAATCCATGATGAGGGCTACTTATGGTTTGAGCACCAAAGACGACGATACGTGATTCTATCGCTCCTATGCCTAGCTAAGGGCGTTAAACAATAGCGCTTGTTGGGAGGCAACCCAATGAATTTATCTTTTTGTTTCTGTTATGTTGCGTCCACACTTTCACAATTCTGTTGTGATTGTGTTTTTTGTGTTTCTTTTTGTGTTTGAGCCAAACAAAACATTTATGACTAGTCTTGGTAATGGTTGTTTGATCGTGCTGGAAAAAGACAGAACGTTTCTCTCACGAGATGATTTTTCATTTTTATTCAGAAAGAGATTTTGATTTGATTCTTTTTGCTGCTGATTGATATTCAGAGTTTTTGAGGTACCAGAAGTATACGAAGTATACAGATTGCTACAGACTGGTCTGTTTTCGACAAATTCTGTTTTTGTTGAGTTGGTTGCTTGTTTTGATGAAACTATGGTTAGTATCGGGGGGGGGGGGGGGTACTAGCCACAGAAAAGTGACAATACAGTAGCCCATCATCAATATAGATGGAATTCAAGTTTTCTACAGTACCAAAAGAAGTGGTAGTTTGTTTTCTTGTACTAATGTTATCACAAGTTTCTGTTTAAGTTTTGTGTTGTGAAGTTTTCAAGTTGTGGGTGACGTTCTCATGGACAAAGAGATAAGGAGTGGAAAGAGCTCAAGCTTGGGGATCCCCCAGGCATTCCAAGCAAAATTCAAGGACACCAAAAAGCCTAAGCTTAGGGATGCCCCGGGAAGGCATCCCCTCTTTCGTCTTCAATCCATCGGTAACATTACTTGGAGCTATATTTTTATTCACCACATGATATGTGTTTAGCTTGGAGCGTCTTGTATCTTAGGAGTCTTTTCTTTTTGTTGTGTCACAATCATCCTTGCTGCGCACCTTTTTGAGAGAGAGAGACATGCACTCATCGTGATTTTGCTAGAATGCTCATAGTGCTTCACTTATATCTTTTGAGCTAGATACTTTTGCTTTTGTGCTTCACTTATATCTTTTGAGCTAGATACTTTTTCTCTTGTGCTTCACTTATATCTTTAGAGAACGGTGGTGCGTGATTTGGTAGTTGGCTTATGCTATGAAAGTAGTCCCAAATGTGCTAAGTACCCGAAGAGGATGCAAAAACCTCCATCTTCATGTGCATTGAATAGAAAGAGAAGTTTTGATTCCTCTCAATTAGTTTTGAGACGTGGATTCGGTAATATTGAGAGTTATGTTAGTAAGGTGTTGTGAATCTAGAGATACTTGTGTTGGAGTTAGTGATTCCCGTAGCATGCACGTATGGTGAACCGCTATGTTAGGAAGTCGGAGCATAATTGATCTATTGATTGTCATCTTTTGTGTTGAGGTCGGGATCGCGCGATGGTTTACACCAACCAACCCTTCCCCTCGGAGTATGCGTTTAGCACTTTGTTTCGATTACTAATAAAAACTTTCGCAATAAGTATGTGAGTTCTTCATGACTAATGTGAGCCCATGGTATAGATGCACTTTCACCTTCCACCATTGATAGCCTCTCTAGTGTCGCGCAATTCTCGGCGGTGCACAAACCCACCAAATTCCTTCCTCAAAACAGCCACCATACCTACCTACTATGGCATTTTCATAGCCATTCCGAGATATATTGCCATGCAACTCCCACCGTTCCGTCTCATGATTTGTGCCGTCACTCTCATATTGCCATTGCATGATCATACTAGATCATTGCACATCCCGGTACACTGCCGGAGGCATTTCCTATGGAGTCATCATCATTGTGATCTTTGAGCTTTGAGTAACTAAAAAGTGTGATGATCATCATTATTAGAGCATTGTCCCATGTGAGGAAATAAAAAAAAAGAGGCCAAAGAGCCCGAAAACAAAAAAAAGAGAAAATAAAAAAAGAGAGGCCTAAGAGCCCAAATAAAAAAAATGAAAGAAAAGAGAGAAGGGACAATGCTACTATCTTTTTCCACACTTGTGCTTCATGATTAGCACCATGTTCTTCATGATTGAGAGCTTCTTGCTTTGTCACTACCATATGCTAGTGGGAATATTTGTTTTATAACTTGGCTTGTATATTCCAATGACGGGCTTCCTCAAAATTGCCCTATGTCTACGTGAGCAAGCAAGTTGGATGCACACCCACTAGTTTTCCTCTTGAGCTTTCCCATACTTATAGCTCTAGTGCATCTCTCGTATGGCAATCCCTACTCATTCACATTGATATCTATTAATGGGCATCTTCATAGCCAATTGATACGCCGAGTCAGTGTGACCATCTCCTCCTTTTTGTCTCACATCCACCACCACACTCTATTCCACCTATAGTGCTATATCCATGGCTCGCGCTCATGTATTGCGTGATAGTTATAAAAAGTTTGAGAAAGTAAGAGTGCGAAAACAATTACTTGGCCAATTCTGGGGTTGTGCATGATTTACATTAGTTGTGTGAGGATGATGGAGCATAGCCAGACTATATGATTTTGTAGGGATAACTTTTTTTGGCCTTGTTATTTTTGAAAGTTCATGATTACTTTTCTAGTTTGCTTGAAGTATTATTGTTTTCATGTCAATAGCAAACTATTGTTTTGAATCTTACGGATCTGAACAATCATGTCACGTGAAATAAGTTCCAAAGGACAACTATGCTAGGTAGCATTCCACATCAAAATTTCATTCTTTATCACTTCCCTACTCGAGGATGAGCAGGAGTTAAGCTTGGGGATGCTTGATACGTCTCCAACGTATCTATAATTTTTGATGGTTTCATGCTATTATCTTGTCAAACTTTGGATGTTTTGCATGCTTTTTATTTATTTTCTGGGAGTAACTCATTAACTCAGTGCCAAGTGCTAGTTCCTGTTTTCCCCATGTTTTTGACCCCTTTCAGAGGAGATTTTGAAACGGAGTCCAAACGGACGAAAATCCCCGAAAATATTTTTTCTGGAACGGAAGAAGATCGGAGAACTTGGGAGCCAAGCCAGAAGAGCCCTAGGGGCCGCACAAGCCCCCACCCCACGGCCAGGGGGGCGCCATCCAGGCTTGTGGGCCCCCTGGAGGTCCCCTGACCTAGATCTTGCGCCTATATATTCCCAAATATTCCCAAAAAAATCTAGGAGACGATCGCAAGTACTTTTCCGCAGCCGCAAGCTTCTGTCTCCGCAAGATCCCATCTAGGGCACGTCCTGCTGCCCTGCCGGAGGGGGGATTTGGATACGGAAGGCTTCTTCATCAACACCATGACCTCTCCGATGATGCGTGAGTAGTTCACCATAGACATACGGGTCCATAGCTAGTAACTAGATGGCTTCTTCTCTCTCTTGGATCTCCAATACAAAGTTATCCATGATCTTCATGGAGATCTATCCGATGTAATCTTCTTTTGCGGTGTGTTTGTCGAGATCCGATGAATTGTGGATTTAAGATCAAATTATCTACGAATCTTACTGGAGTTTCTTCTGATCTCTCTTATGCATGATTTCATATCCTTGTAATTCTCTTCGAGTTGTGGGTTTTGTTTGGCCAACTAGATCTATGATTCTTGCAATGGGAGAAGTGCTTGGTTTTGGGTTCATACCGTGCGGTGACCTCACCCACTGACAGAAGGGGTAGCGGGGCACGTATCGTGTTGTTGCCATCAAGGGTAAATAGATGGGGTTTTCATCATTGGTTTGAGATTATACCTCTACATCATGTCATCTTGCTTAAATCGTTACTCTGTTCGTCATGAACTCAATACACTATATGCATGCTGGATAGCGGTCGATGCGTGGAGTAATAGTAGTAGATGCAGAAAGTATCGGTCTACTTGTCTCGGACGTGATGCCTATATGCTAGATCATTGCCTTAGATATCGTCATGACTTTGCGTGGTTCTATCAATTGCTCGACAGTAATTTGTTCACCCACCGTGATATTTGCTATTATGAGAGAAGCCTCTAGTGAACACTATGGCCCCCACGGTCTAATCAACACCATATTTTCAGCCTTACACTTTTTACTTCGTTGCACTTTCCGCCTTCAGATCTCACTTTGCAAACAATCTTGAAGGGATAGACACCCCTTTGAAGCATTGGGTGCAAGCTTGTTTGTGTTTGCGCAGGTACTTTGGACTTGACAAGGCCCTCCTCCTAGATAGATACCTGCTACCTCAAAAAGATCCCCGGCAGCGGGCCGGAATTACTTCTGATTGTTCTTCTGTGTATCCCTTGCAATGGCGCCAGGAAGTAGTTGTGTCGATGGCACCAGGAATCCTTCAGCTACGGCTGCGCCTTAAGGGACTTCCTAGGCAAGTATGCAAATGATTTCCCCCGTGGCCTTGGAGCCTTGGGTTAGTGTTCCCTCGAAGCGGAAAGGGTGATGTAGCACAACGACGGTAAATATTTTCCTCAGTTTGAGAACCAAGGTATCAATCCGGCGGAAGAGTATCTCAAGATCCTGCACCAAAACAAAAGCTTGCACCCAACGCTATGAAGGGGTTGTCAATCCCTTATAGATTGTTTGCCAAGTGAGAACGGAAAGCAACAAAGGAAGAAAGAAAAGTAAAAGCGGAGATGTAAATGATGGATGTGAATAGACCGGGGGGCCGTAGTGTTTACTAGTGGCTTCTCTCATGAAATCAAGTAGACGGTGGGTGAACAAATTACTGTAGAGCAATTGATAGAACTGTGCAGAGTCGTGACGATATCTATGCAATCTTTATTTCTATAGACATCACGTCAAAAACAAGTAGACCGATACTTTCTGGATCTACTACTATTACTCCACACGTCGACCGCTATCCAGTATACATCTAGTGTATTAAGTCCATAAGAACAGAGTAACGCCTTAAGCAAGATGACATGATGTAGAGGGATAATCTCAAACCAATGATAAAAACCCCATATTTTTACCCTTGATGGGAACTGCTTGATATGTGTCTTGCTGCCCCTACTGTCACTGGGAAAGGTCACCACATGGCAGAACCCAAAACCAAGCACTTCTCCCATTGCAAGAATCATAGATCTAGTTGGCCAAACAAAACCCAAGACTCAGAGAGACTTACAAGGATATCAAATCATGCATATAAGAAATCAGCAAACACTCAAATATATATCATAGATAATCTGATCACAAGTCCACAATTCATCGGATCTCGACAAACACACCACCAATGAAGATTAAATCGGATAGATATCCATGAATATCATGGAGAACTTTGTATTGAAGATCCAAGAGAGAGAAGAAGCCATCTTGCTACTAACTACGGACCCGTAGGTCGGAAGTGAACTACTCACCAGTCATTGGAGGGGCGATGATGATGATGAAGAAGCCCTCCAACTCCAAAGCCCCCTCCGGAAGGGTGCCGGGAAGGGTCTCCAGATGAGATCTCGCGGAAACGGAAGCTTGCGGTGGTGGAAAAGTATTTTCGAGGCTCCCCTGATTTTTTGCGGAATATTTGGGAATATATAGGTGCAAGATCTAGGTCAGGGGGCAGCCAGGGTGGCCACAAGCTTGCCCACCGCCGCCACCCCCCTGGTGGCGTGGTGGGAGCTTGTGGGCTCCCTCGGGCCCACCTGGCTTGGCCCAAAGGCTCCCTGGTCTTCTTTCGTTCGGGAAAAAAATCATTTCGGGGTTTTTATTCCGTTTAGACTTTGTTCCAAAATCAGATCTGAAAAGAGTCAAAAACACAGAAAAACAGGAACTCGCACTTGACACTAAATTAATAAGTTAGTCCCAAAAAAGATAAAAAAAGGTACATAAAACTTCCAAGATGACAAGATAACACCGTGAAACCATCAAAAATTATAGATACGTTTGAGACGTATCAAGCATCCCCAAGCTTAACTACTGCTCGTCCTCGAGTAGGGAAGTGATAAGAATGAATTTTTGACGCTTTCATGCTACCTAGCATAGGTGTCCTTTGTAATTCCTCTTATGTGACGTTAATGTTCAGATCCATTAGATTCAAAACAATAGTTTGCTATTGACGTGGAAACAATTATAATTCAAGCAAACTAGCAAGGTAATCATGAACTTTCAAAATAACAAGGCCAAAAGAAAGTTATCCCTACAAAAGCATATAGTCTGGCTATGCTCTATCATCATTGCACAACAAATTTAAATCATGCACAACCTCGGTCTTGTCCAAGTAATTGTTTCACACCTTTACTTTCTCAAACCTTTTCAACTCTCACGCAATATATGAGCGTGAGCAATGGTTTTAGCACTATAGATGGTGTGGAATGTGGTGGAGGTTGCAAGACAAAAAAGAGAAGATAGTCACATTAACTAGGCATATCAATGAGCTGTGGAGATGATCATCAATAGATATCAATGTGAAAGAGTAGGGATTGCCATACAAATGATGCACTAGAGCTACAAGTATGTGAAAGCTCTTAAACAAAACTAGTGGGTGTGGATCCAACTTGCTTGCTCACGAAGACCTAAGGCAATTTTGAGGAAGCCTGTCATTGGAATATACAAGCCAAGTTATATAATGAGAATTTCCCACTAGCTATATGGTGGTGACAAAACGAGAGACTCTCAATCATGAAGATCATGGTGCTCAATATGCACAAGTGTGGAAAAAGTGGTAGCATTGTCCCTTCTCTATTTTTCTCTCATTTTTATTTATTTTGGTGGGCTCTTTGGCCTCCTTTTTATAGTCTTCTTTGGCCTCTTTTATTTCCTCACATGGGACAATACTCCAATTGTAATGATCATCACACTTTCAACTCAAAACTTAGAGCAATTATGACTCTATATGGAATGCCTTCGATAGTGTACCGTGGCAACGATCTAGCATGGCATAGACATCAATGGAAACATCATGCTAGCTATCTTATGATCATGCAAAAGCAATGTAGACATGGTGGCACATATCATGGTGGTAGTTGCATGGCAATATATCTCTGAATGACTTTGCAAAAGCCATAGTAGGTAGGTATGGTGGCTGTTTTGAGGAAGGCTAATGGTGGGTTTTGTGCACCGGCGAAAGTTGCACGACACTAAGAAGATAGTGATGGTGGAAGGTGAAAGTGCATCTAAACCATGGACTCAACATTAGTCATGAAGAACTCATATACTTGTTGCAAAAGTTATATTAGTAATCGGAACAAACCATTCAACGCATACTCCTAGGGGAAGGGTTGGTAGGTATAAACCATCGCGCGATCCCGACCGCTACGCAAAGGATGACAATCAATATACTAATCATGCTCAGATTTCATCACATAGCGGTTCACCATACGTGCATGATACGGGAATCACTAACTTCAACACAAGTATTTCTAGATCCACAACACCTTACTAGCATGACTTCAATGTTACCATAACCACAACTCAAAACTTATTGAGATGAATCAAACTTCTCTAACTATTCAATGCACATGAAGGTGGAAGTTTTCGTATCCCTTTGGATAACTACCCCTTTTGAGACTACTTTTGAAGCAAAGATCAACTACCAAGCCACGCACCGCTGCGCTCTAAAAGATATAAGTGAAGCACACAGAGCAAAAGTATCTAGCTCAAAAGATATAAGTGAACCACATGTGAGCTGAATTGTCTACCAAAAGATATAAGTGAAGCTCGAAAAAATCACGGTGTGTGCATTTCTCTCTCTCTAGGTGTACAGCAAGAATGATTGTGTCACAAAAAAAATAAAAGACTCCTACGATACAAGATGCTCCAAGCAAAAACACATAACATGTGGTGAATAAAAATATAGCCCCAAGTAACGTTACCGATGGATTGAAGACGAGAGAGGGGATGCCTTCCCGGGGCATCCCCAAGCTTAGGATTTTACGGCATCCTTGAATCTCTTGGGGTGCCTTGGGAATCCCCAAGCTTGAGCTCTTGCCACTCTTTATCTTTTCGTCCATAAGAACTTCACCCAAAACTTGAAAACTTCAAAACACGAAACTTAAACAGAAACTCGTGATAACATTAGTACAAGAAAGCAAACCACCACTTCCTTAGGTACTGTAGAAACTAAAATTATACTTGTGCTGATGTTGAGTTACTGTACTTTCAATCTTAGATGGCTAATACCCCCCGATACTATCCATAGTTTCGTCAAAATAAGCAACCAACACAACAAAAACAGAATCTGTCAACGGCAGACCAGTCTGTAGCAATCTGTATGTTTCGTATACCTCTGATACCTCACAAATTCTGAAAAATTACGAAAGTCTGAAGAATTTGCGTAGCAATCAGCATAAAAAAGAATAAACTCAAAATCTCTTACAGAAAAAAATGAAAATTCTTTTGTGAGCAGAAAGTTTCTCTCTTTCCCAGCATGACCAAACGATCATCCTCAAGACTAATCAGAACGGTTTTGCTTGGCACAAACGCAAAAAAAAACACAAAAAACACAATCATAACAGAATTATGAAAGTGTGGAAAACACAAAACAGAAAGAAAAAGGATAGATTCGTTGGGTTGCCTCCCAACAAGCGCTTTTGTTTAACGCCCTTAGCTAGGCGAAAGTGATGGAATCACGTATAGTCATCTTTGGTGCTCAAACCATAGGTAGCCCTCATCATAGATTCATAAGGCAATCTTATTTTCTTTCTAGGAAAGTGCTCCATCACCAATTGTCCTTAGGAAAGGTCTACCAAGAATAATGGGACATGAAGGATTGCAATCTATGTCAAGTACAATGAAATCCACGGGTACATAGTTCTTATTTGCAACAATAAGAACATCATCGATCCTCCCCATGGGCTTCTTGACAGTAGAATCCGCAAGATGCAAATTAAGAGAACACTCTTCAATCTCATGAAAACCAAGAATATCACATAAAGACTTTGGAATTGCGGAAACACTAGCACCCAAATCACACAAAGCATTGCACTCATAGTTTTTGATCTTGATTTTGATAGTAGATTCCCACTCATCATGAAGTTTTCTAGCTATTGAGACTTCTAGTTCAGGCTTCTCTTCAAGAGATTTCATCATAGCATCTACGATATGCGCGGTAAAGGCTTTGCTTTGGCTATAAGCATGTGGAGAGTTTGCAATGCATTGGATCAAAGAAATGCAATCAAACAAGGAGCAATTATCATAATTGAATTCCTATAAATCCAAAGTGGGAGTTTCATTACGACCCAAAATTTTGACTTCTTCTACTCCACTCTCCACACCTTTATCATCAAGATAGGTGGACTCCGAATCATTGGGGCGTTTTTCAACCAAAGTTGATTCATATCCAGCCCCTCCATAAGTAGGTTTGACATGCGAAAACAAAGATTCAAGAGGAGACACACCAAGCACTTTAAGATCTTCGTGATTTGCATCACTAGAACGCACCCTTTTAAACCATTCATGTCTAGCGCGAATTTGGGCGGTTCTTTCTTTGCTCTCATTCATGGAGATACGCATAGCTTTCAAAGTTTCATCCAAGTTGATCTTGGGAGGAGCGCATCTAACTTTTAAAGCATCAATATCACAAGACATCCTATCAACGCTCTTAGCCAAATCGTCTATTTTGAGTAGTTTTTCCTCTATGGACGCATTGAAAATCTTTTGAGAGTTGATGAACTCTTTGATATTACTCTCTAAATCAGAGGGTAATTTGTTGTGATTTCCATAAGTGTTGCCGTAGGAATTGCCATAATTATTAGAGGAGTTTCTAGGAAAAGGCCTAGGAACATAGTTTCCTCTAAAAGCATTGTTGTTGCGAAAATTGTTCCTACCAACAAAATTCATGTCCAAACTAGCGTTGCTACTCTCAATCAAATAAGATAATGGCATGTCATTAGGATCGACGGTAGCGTTTCTACTAGCAACCAAATTCATCAACTCGTCCATCTTAGCACTAAGCGAGTTAATTTCTTCTATAGCGTGCTCCTTTTTGCTAGCAGGCGACCTTTCAGTGTGCCACTGATAGTAGTTGGTCATGATATTGTCTACGAGTTTTGTAGCGTCTCCTAACGTGATTTCCATCAATGTTCCACCTGAGGTGGAGTCCAAGATATTGCGAGAAGCGAAATTCAAGCCAGCGCAAAAGAATTGTATAATCATCCACAAACTCAAGCCATGAGCGGGACAATTTCTAATCATAAGGTTCATCCTCTCCCAATATTGTGCAACGTGTTCATGATCAAGTTGCTTGAAATTCATGATATCGTTATGTAAGGAGATGATCTTGGCCGGCGGAAAATACTTGGATATGTAAGCATCTTTGAACCTATCCCAAGAATCGATACTATTTTTAGGCAAAGAAGAAAACCAAGTTTTTGCGCGATCTCGCAACAAGAAAGGAAAAAGTTTCAACTTAATCACGTCATTATCCGCATCTCTTTTCTTTTGCATATCACAAAGCTCAATGAAGGTATTGAGATGGGATGTGGCATGTTCACTAGGAAGGCCAGAGAATTGCTGCGTTGATTTCATACGATTCCGCACTAGTGGCGGGAGCAATCGGAGTACTAATAAAATCATTATTATTAGTGCTCGAGAAGTCGCAAAGTTCGGTGTTTTCAGACAGGATGTCTTCAACAAACAAACAAGCACACAAGTAAGCAATAAACCGGCAAAGGAAAACGACAAGGGAAAAAGAAAACGGCGAAGGAGAAAGGCGAATGAAAACGAGAGGCAACTAGCAACAAAAGTAAATGCAAGAGAAGAGTTTGTGAGACCTACTTGGATAGATCTTGATTTCTCCTCCCCGGCAAGGGCGCCAGAAATACTTCTGCTACCTCAAAAAGATCCCCGGTAGCGGGCCGGAAATACTTCTAATTGTTCTGTTGTGTATCCCTTGCAACGGCGCCAGGAAGTAGTTGTGTCGACGGCACCAGGAATCCTTCAGCTACGGCTACGCCTAAAGGGACTTCCTAGGCAAGTATGCAAAGGATTTTCCCCGTGGCCTTGGAGCCTTGCGTTGGTGTTCCCTCGAAGAGGAAAGGGTGATGTAGCAGAGCGATGGTAAGTATTTCCCTCAGTTTGAGAACCAAGGTATCAATCCGGCGGAAGAGTATCTCAAGATCCTCTACAAACACAAAATCTTGCACCCAACGCTATGAAGGGGTTGTCAATCCCGTATAGATTTTATGCCAAGTGAGAACTGAAAGCAACAAAGTAACAAAGCAAAGTAAAAGCAGAGATGTAAATGATGTATGTGAATAGACCCGGGGGCCGTAGTGTTTACTAGTGGCTTCTCTCATGAAAGCAAGTAGACGGTGGGTGAACAAATTACTGTCGAGCAATTGATAGAACTGTGTAGAGTCGTGACGATATCTATGCAATGATTATTTCTATAGGCATCACGTCCGAAACAAGTAGACCAATACTTTCTGCATCTACTACTATTACTCCACACGTCGACCGCTATCCAGCATGCATCTAGTGTATTAAGTCCATAAGAACAGAGTAACGCCTTAAGCAAGATGACATGATGTAGAGGGATAATCTCAAACCAATGATAAAAACCCCATCTTTTTACCCTTGATTGCAACTGCTTGATGTGTTCCTTGTTGCCCCTACTTTCACTGGGAAAGGTCACCACATGGCAGAACCCAAAACCAAGCACTTCTCCCATTACAAGAATCATAGATCTAGTTGGCCAAACAAAACCCAAGACTCGAAGAGACTTACAAGGATATCAAATCATGGATATAAGAAATCATCAAAGACTCAAATATATATCATAGATAATCTGATCACAAGTCCACAATTCATCGGATCTCGACAAACACACCGCCAAAGAAGATTACATCGGATAGATCTCCATGAAGATCATGGAGAAGTTTGTATTGAAGATCCAAGAGAGAGAAGAAGCCATCTAGCTACTAACTACGGACCTATAGGTCTGAAGTGAACTACTCACGAGTCATTGGAGGCGTGATGATGATGATGAAGAAGCCCTCCAACTGCAAAGCCCCCTCCGGCAGGGTGCCGGGAAGGGTCTCCAGATGAGATCGCGCAGAAACGGAAGCTTGTGGTGGCGGAAAAGTATTTTCGAGGCTCCCCTGATTTTTTGCGGAATATTTGGGAATATATAGGCGCAAGATCTAGGTCAGGGGGCGGCTAGGATGGCCACAAGCTTGCCCACCGCCGCCACCCCCCTGGTGGCGTGGTGGGAGCTTGTGGGCTCCCTGGGGCCCACCTGGCTTGGCTGAAAGGCTCCCTGGTCTTCTTTCGTTCGGGAAAAATCATTCCAGGGTTTTTATTCCGTTTGGACTCCGTTCCAAAATCAGATCTGAAAAGAGTCAAAAACACGGAAAAAACAGGAACTGGCACTTGGCACTGAATAATTAAGTTAGTCCGAAAAAGATATAAAAAGGTACATAAAACATACAAAGAAGGCAAGGTAACAGCGTGAAACCATCAAAAATTATAGATACGTTTGAGACTTATCAATACCTTGGTTCTCAAACTGAGGGAAATACTTACTGCTCCTGTGCTGCATCATCCTTTCCTCTTCAAGGGAAAAACCCATGCAAATCAGAGAAGTAACAAGAAGAATTCCTAAGCGCCAGGGAAGGACTTTAGTTGCCACAGCAATATTCTACGAAGATCTTATCAGTTGAACCTCTATGTCAAGGATTCACACGATCCCGTATATCATTCCCTTTGTCCTTCGATATGTTACTTCCCGAGATTTGATCGTCGGTATCGACATACCTATTCCAATATTGTTACCAGCAAGTCTATTTACTCGTTCCGTAATACAAGATCCGGTGGCTAACTCTTTAGTCGCATTGCTTGCAAGGATTATTTGTGATGTTGTATTACCGAGTGGGCCCCGAGATACCTCTTGGTCACACGGAGTGACAAATCCCAGTCTTGATCCATGCTAACTCAACGGACACCTTTGGTGATACCTCTAGAGCACCTTTATAGTCACCCAATAACATTGCGATGTTTGATGCACACATGGCATTCCTCCGGTGTCAGTGAATTACACGATCTCATGGTCATAGGAATGTATACTTGACATGCACAAAACAATAGCAACAAAATGACACGGTCATATGCTACGTTTGTAGTTTGGGTCTTGTCCATCTGTAACATCCCAAATTTTGAAATGTTAATATAATTATTAGATTGATTGTTTGTTTGTTTGAGTGATTGAAACTTGAGGGAAATTTGAAACTTTAAAAAAAAACTTTGAATGAGAGGGAATAAAATGACTTTCTCCTTTTCCCTATGAATTCAAATTCATAGATGTAAACGCCGTGACAGAAGATAGCATGACTTCTTCAACTATAAAGAATTTGAATCAAGGTGGCATTTGAATTTCTTTTGTTATTTGATTCAAATTATTTTGGCACAAGATTTCAACCACAAAATTTTCCACACAATATGCTTGCCAAGCAAGAAAGAGAGGAGGTAAGATGACACCCAAAAAAAAAGGTCAGTAGAAAAAGAGTGGCAAAAAATTTTAAAGAAAAATTTTAGGTTTTATTGTATTTTTTTAGAAAAATAAGTTTTTATAAAGTTTTTATTTTCTGAAAAATAAAATGTCCACGTGATGGGAAATATTTTTCTGAGAATTTTGATATATAATACTTCTATATTTGGAGTTATATTTATTTTCCTTTTTATGTTTTACTTTTCTATTATAATAAAAAGGAAAGAAATCACTTTTATTAGGAAAGTACCTGGGCCACGTTAGGAAACGAATCTGGCCCAATCCATACCTTCTTCTTCCTCCTCACGACCTTCCTTCTGTGGCCCTGGCAGAAGCTTCCCAAGAAGCTTCCTCTTCCAGATTCGCGGGATTCTTTCCCTTCCCGCACCTCCCACCACCCCTATAAGATTGCCCCTCCTCTCCTCGTTCCATTTTCCCCATCAGCTCGCCCTCTCACTGCCCGTAGCCTTGGCGCCCCCACCATTGTTGTTCCTACCAGGAGCCGAATAGAAGGACGCCGAGGAGCCCCTGACGCACACTTCCACGCCTCCGGGACCCCCCTCCGCCATTCCCACTCCCCGCCGGCGACCCTCCCCTCGCCGGAGTGCCCCTCCCCTCGCCGGAGCAAGCCCCACCTCGCCGGCTAACCTCCTAGCCACGGCCAACCTTCCACCCACGGTGAGCTTCAAAAAAAATTCGTCACAGTTTTTTTTTCAAAAAAGAGAAAACTTAGAAAATTCATATCTATTAGTATATAACTCCGAGTTAGTTGATTTTTTTTGCATTAGATCACAAATTTCTTGTAGTTTCCGAAAATATATAATTTGATTATATTCGAATTTATAAAATTTGAGTTAGAATATATTTGGTTTAACTCTTGTTTTGCTTATACCAGGAGTTGAAAAATAGCTTTTAAATTAATTATTTTTTCTACTGTTTCCTATTGAACATATCTTTCAGTAGTTTAAGTTTCAATGTTTTTTAAATATTTTTACTTGGGGTTTTTACCAAAACAGATTCTGTTTTAGTTCTTTTAGGATTATAGCTATTTCTTTTTCTATATTTGTTTTTAAATTAGTTTCTTTTATATTTGAGAAAGTTTATATTTTGTTTTCTGTTAGATAACAGTAGGTTTTCAACAAAAACAAAATTTTATTTTTTTAGTTATCATGAAATCAATTCTAGTTCTCTAATAACTTGTAATTGATTTCCCTACTAGTTTACTCCCATTTCAAAATACTTTCAAATAGTTTTATGAAAAATACTTTATTTTATCTTAGTTAAATTTATATTTTATTCTCTGTTATTTTACTATTTTAATGTTTTATTTTTCAGTTAGAACAAAAACTATTTAGTGTTTGATGTAGTAGAAGACTCCCTAGTTTTCTTTGAAGTTTCCTTTTGATTCTTATTCGCTCTCTCTTATTCATTTTGATTGCATCAACTTTTATTGTTGTTTTTTATTTGATGGATAGAATGATTGCTAGTGTGAGTGCTTACGTGAATACTATGTTTGATCATATAGATTTCATCGGAGAGTGACCAATAGTTCTATCATGTATTTTCCGAGAACGATAATTCTTCTTCATCAACCTCACGAGGCAAGTGTTTTGATCATGTATTACCTATGTTTTATGCATTGTAGTTCTACCTTTCTACACCTAATTGCATGCTGAGTAGGTACTTGGAAATATTGGTTACTTGTTGTAGTATCATGTGGTAGGCACCCAACAACCCTGTTACTTGGCCCGGGACGACAAATTCTATTTTGCTATGCTTGAGTAGACGGGGTTATGGTTGAGAGTTTATCACGAGTGATGCAAGAATAATTTAATAACCAAGACCGGTTAAGTCAAGACTTTTCAAGACCTCGTAATGCAATGCAACTCTGGGTGAAGGACGGTTTAGATGGGCTCCCTGGAGAAACCAGTGGACGACCCGGGATCCATGGGGAAGTGCCATGACATCTTGCGGAAAGCTTCATCCAGGCTCAAAGAGATGGACGGAGGCTTCAAGACCCAAGGCTTACCTGCACAGCCACAAGTCATTATGGGCTCTGGCTTGGTTGAACAACATGGCGTCTCTGGACAGGCGGTGCTAGCAGATGTAGAAGAACGGTAGGATTGGATGGGCACCGACAGGGGATCAGAGGGACCCGTTGAAAGACCATGTTTTGATCATCCGGTCTTCAAACACCCTGAAGTGCGAGGACATACTCGAAGGCGATCAAATCTTGTGGGGAACGTGTGCAAAACTCTGCAGAGTACCCAAACCTAATCGATTAGCCGTGTCCACGATCATGGACAACTTGAGCCAAAGGAACTGAAACTATTAGGAATTCTCAACACTGTTATATATATTTGATGTGGGTAATATTGATAACTTGGGTATGAGAACTAGTTGGTGGAACCATCTCATTAACAACCAACTACGTAGTAATATTTTGCTTTTAGCCCCTCTCTTGTTGTAGGAGAAAACTTTGCTTTCCACTAAAAACTTACAGCCCCACCTGCCATATATGCATATAGTATAGATGTTATTTTTACCCCTATCTTTTGTGACTTGCCGACATATTCAATATGCTGACCTACACGGCTGCAACATCTTATGTTGCAGATACTTTCTTTGACGAGTAAGAGTACGATTCAGGGTTACGGTCTGCACTCAACTTTCCGTTGGTGTTTATTGGGACTCCACTCCCTTGACTGTTTCCGCTGAGATTTTAAGTTATATATCAGTTTTACGTTATTACATGTGATTGCACTTTGATATATACATTGATGTACTGTGTGTGCCAGCATACTGATCCAGCGATGGCACAGATACACAGAAGCTTGACTCGTTTTGAGTCGGGTCGCTACAAAAATGGTATCAGAGCACATGTTGACTGTAGGACGTGACCCTAGAAACTGGAAATTTCTTAGAAAAGGATCTCTCAAAAAATTTATTTCCAAGAACATGCTTACTTCTCATCCCTTCTGATTTCATCAAATGTTCTCTCTCACCTCAAATAGTTAGACAATACCCTTACCCCATTGACGACATGAAGGATCATGTGAGTCCCACTTCAAAGTAAAGAGGATTTAATCATGCATTTGAAGAATTGAAGATGCGCCAATTGAAGACTCTCAAGACCCGAAGAATTCGAAGACTCTGAAGCGTTCGAATATTTATATGACCATTAGAAGTCCAAACCCCTGTTATATACCCATGTTAGATACGATGATTTGTGAGCCGTCATTGGTGTGTGTTTTTCGACAGCCACAAATAAAACCTATTCTCCAAAATATTTTTTGTATTGTGTGTATCTCCCTCTCTCTCTTACCCATCTCATCCCCAAAACCTCAACCCTACCAGATGGAGTATGAAGCTGGACTTGTAATGTCTGGACCAATGACCCAACTGGAGGCTGATATATGGATTTAGAACATGGAGAACCACTTCGGGAGCAATTTGATTTCAAGGAAGTATGAAGTGGCACACTCTCTTCAGTACTTTACACAAACTTGGGAGGAATTCAAGAAGACTCTGTTAAGATCCCGTCTTATTCAGAAGTGCCATGATAATCTGAAGAAGAAGACTTGTGCATGCAAGATCTATGGAGAAATAGGACACGCCCAGGAGGAACACAAGGATGGATGCACTCATTGTGAAGAGAATCACCCAGCGGAGGAATGCCCAACTAGTCAGGTGACTTGTTTCTTGTGTGAAGGAACCACCCACTACCCAACCCAGTGTTACATTTAGCCCAAGGTGCAACAAGTTGTCAAGCAGCAGAAAGAAGCAATGGAGGAAACACTCACGAAGAAGATTTTAGAAGAACATGTGATGAAGGAAAATATTGGAGACCCTGATGGACAGAGCCTAACCAGATTTTTCTCCAATGCATGTTACTCATGTGGAGAGGAAGGACATTTTTCACAGGAGTGCATGAAGAAAAGCCAAGAGTATCTGGGAAACTTCTCGACGGAAAAAGTAGAGTTTGATCCACTTGAAACAGAAGAACTGGCCAAAATGAAGGAGTCCAGAAAGAAGAGAAAATACACCAGCCAGAGTCAAATCCGTGCACATAAGGACCTGAGTCATATCTGTTGTTTCAAGTGTAAGGAGTTGGGCCACAACATCCATATGTGCCCAGGAAGGAAGCGGGAAACCCAAGGAGCAAAAGTAAACACTAAGAAGCCTCGAGACTTGTCTGAACTCATTTGCTTTCGTTGCAAGGAAGCATGACATTATGCTAGTGATTGTCCACATGGGAAGAAAGCTAAAATGGAGTAGTTAAGTTTTGACAGTGGCAATAAGTGTAACCTGAAGCACTCTTGTTTTTCATGAGATTATGGAGTTGAATTTTTGTAACAGAAGTCCCTGAGATTGTAATAACTTCATGAATCAATAAAAACTTATTGTGTCATGATTGCCTATGTTGAAACTGTATGCGTTGTTTCTCTACGAGCAAAGATCTCTGAACATTTATGAGGATATGAGAAAATATGGTCTATGAAGGCATAAGTATATTTCATTTTAAGTGTGGTAGTAATCGGTAAACCCACAGGATCCAATGAGTAGGAATATACCATGAATACCAAGGAGACACATACATTCCTCTGAGTACCTATTTTCTGACACCTGCAGATGACAACCCTCTACGAGTCCTTTCTTAAGGGCCCAGAAACGATCATGACCCTGACTAGTGATCATGATTACCCAAAAATCCTGGAGGACATGATGAAGCACATTCATCTTGAAGGAGATGCAGTCTACAATGGCTATCCATTCATGGAAAGTGGAGTGGAACTATGGTATGTGGAAGTACACCTCCACCATGTGAAAGGAGTTTGTCCAAAGACTATGGGGCAATACTTTTTCATTTCACGTGTACCACGAGCAACCTTCTTTGATGTTGTTCGTGAAGCTGTCATGGAAGCCATACGTCAGATTGGAGAAATACTTGAAGCAAGACTCCGTCATACCCAGGAATACCTAAGTGAAGTGCATGCACAGATGATGGAGATGAAGCTCATGGCCACCATGGTAAAGCAAAAGATGGATGATTTCAAGGAGCACCTCGGAAGGTTCCAGTGGGACTAAAAGTATCTCCAAGGGAGACAAATGAATAAAGTTGGCAGGAATAATGCTTGACCATACCGAACAATGTTGATGACATCATTTGTAATAAAGTTATTTTTGAATTGGAGTTTTGAGAAGAAATTAAGGATGTCATAAAGGATTGAATATGAAATGAATATGATTTATGGATGAACCAATACCTTTTGATGGTAAACACACCCATGGAAAAAAGAAAAGTATCCCACAGAGTGGAGTGTGAACCAAAAATAAGTGTGAGGATTTTTATTATATGATGGTTACCCCAAGAGTATGATGGAATGAAACACCGTAGGATTTAAAGGCAGAGTAATTCCAAGTATGAGTTAAAGTGGGCCTTGTCACAGCCCTAGCTTTCATTTGTTGCCAAGCATTCATGCATGCATTATAAAAACTTTGATGTTTAATGGGAAGTGATCAAAGCCCCAAATGTTTTGATCAATTGACAAGAAGGCAATAACAATTTAATACCTTAAAAGGAACCAGGAAAA
This sequence comes from Hordeum vulgare subsp. vulgare, assembly GCF_904849725.1. Taxonomy (NCBI): domain Eukaryota; kingdom Viridiplantae; phylum Streptophyta; class Magnoliopsida; order Poales; family Poaceae; genus Hordeum; species Hordeum vulgare. Next base: position 459,099,676 of record NC_058519.1, on the reverse strand, counting down.
TGTTCCAAATTCTTGGCAAAATAGTGTCATAAGGTAAATTTGTCAAACCAAAATTCTAGGCCACATGAACTTTTTAAAAAGGATTTTTGAGTTGACTAAATAGCTATTTGGAATGGAATTATTTTGATTCCTTCTATTTTTTAAAGTTTCAAAAATGTTGAAACTTTTATGTGGCATTGGACATTATTGTCTCTGTCACCTAATAACATTTTTGGGTTTTATATTTGGTCAAACTATTTGTTTTAAATCCTAAAAGTAAATGTCACAAATAAATAAAAGAGAATAAAAAAATAGAAAGAACTTACCTGTCGCACCTCCTGGCCCAGCCCACCAAAGGGGGGGTCTCCCTTGTCGTCTTCCTCCTCATGCCAGAAGGCAGAGGAGAAGGAAAGCACGGCGCCCTCGCCACCTCATGCTCGCTTGGAGTCCCCTCCTTCCTCCACCGCGCCAGCGCACGAGGCCGTCCCTCCCTTATCCTCTCCTCCCCTTGCCAGTGCCTCTCCTCTCGTTCTCTGCCCCATGCTCTTCTCGCCGCCATTGCCGGTCCGCCCGAGCTCGTCGCAAGCTCCACCCCGGCCACCCCTCGCCTCCCTGAAGAGCTCCACTCCTCCGCCTCGACGAGTTGCATCCCTCCATCAACTTCTCCGAGCACCCGAGCCCCCGTAGCGTCGCCATCATCGCCGTTCTTCCTCTGGCCACTAGATCTTGCCGCCGTCGAATCGCCGGCCAGAGAGCCCCTCCAACCTCGCCGATGCCAGGAATGGAGCCCCCGTGAGCCGCTGACTCGTCGCCGGCACCTTTCCCGGCAACCCTAGCCCCAGCCGATGCTCGCGTTAGATCGGGTGCTTCGTCAGCTCTCTGTAGCCGTCAACCACGCTCGATTTGGACCTCGGTAGCGCCAAATAGCACAACTCCGGCGAGCCCTCCACCGCGGCTCAGTCGCGGGCGATCACTGTCCGTTAGCCGTCGACGTGGCCGATCATTAGCGTGTAGTTAACCTCCCCCCCAGTCGCTGACAGAGGGCCCCACCAGTGAGTAAAACCTCACTTGGTGCGGGTCAGCGCGGATTAGTCTTCGGGTCACTGACCAGTGGACCCCACTAGTCAGGTTTGACCTAGACCCGGTTGGTTGACTTGCTGACGCTGGGATGACATCAGCCTGACGCAGTAATATATGAAAAAGTATCAAAAAAATGCAAGGAATCCATTGGTGGCATTTATACACATGTTTGGACATTTTAACCTTGCTGAATATGACAAATTCACAATAGGCTTATAAAGGATATAATTGGATGTTGAAAATGAATTATATAGATCAAATAAACTTCTTTCAACTTGTGATCACTTGCATTAGATGAAATCAACATCATGATAACTTGCCATGCTCATGCATCATTGTGAAGCATTTGCCGTGATTAATTTCTTTCGTTTGATCTGTCAATAGACCTTGCGAGATGTAGTTATCACCGGCATCAAAGAATAGCTCAGTTCTTCCGATCAACAGGCAAGCAAAACCCCTTTGAACATTCCGACAAAACCCTATTCTCTCGCTCCTGCTCTCATTTCTATGCATTAGGACAAAATGATTCAATTGATAGTTCTATTACGATAGCTGCACCTATTCCTTTGCATGACCTGATTTTGATCACAGTAAATAGCTAAACCAATGCAACCTAGCATACCTGGTAGATGCTTGAGTCATACGTGCTTTACCTTGTTATGCTTGCTATGCTTAGGTTGAGTTTGGTCCGAGCATCGGAATGATGTATTGGAATGATCATGTCCTATTGATGAGAGTTAAAGATGTGAAAATGTTTTGGTAAAGGTAGCGATGAGAGGCCATGTAGGAGTACATGGTGGGTTGTCTCATTGTCGCCGCATATAGGACCTGAGATCTTGTGTTGGTGCTCCAAGACTAGCTACTACCGCACATTGGGTTCCGGTAACTCGACCCCTCTCGGCCTATTAACTACTTTGTTCTCAGTACAGAAGTCCCAGTAGTTTGAAACGTTCATAGGTTTTGGCACGGCCTGCTAAGTGGATGACCGGCCCAGTCAGGACCGGCTTGGGGCCCTGCTCACATCGTTTGAGGCCATGTTGGAAACCTCGGCCGGACTTCCATTATGGGTTCCAACTCAGATAGGTGACTGTCTTGGGCGTGAGTCTTAGTAGGTTATCGTCCGTGGCCAACTCCCTCGCTGGGCTTCCGCTTGAAGGTTGCCGAGGTGCTAGTTTTATGTGCACTTGGCGATAAGTGGCGGAAGCATGTGTGACGAAGTACACCCCTGCAGGGTAACTATCTATTCGAATAGCCGCGTCCTCGGTTATGGACTACTTGGATACTTACATGGTTCATAGATAACACTATAGGAATCACCTTCTTTGCCGTCTGCCATCACAGACGGCAAAGACAATATCCCTGACGGCAAAGACAATACCACAGACGGCAAAGATTGTCACGGCCGGCAAAATTTCTGCATCAGCCTACGACGGCATAGGACCTTCTTTGCCGTCTGCCCGCGCAAGGCGGACGGCAAAGCTCTTTGCCGTCAGCTTTCCTCAGGAGCTGTCGGCAAAGCTCTTGAGACGGCAGCCGACGCGCGTTGCCTCCGTTAGGGGTTAACGGAGCCTTTGCCATCTGCCTCCCCGTCAATCTTTGCCGTCTGCCTCCCCGACCATCTTTGTCGTCTGCCTTCTCCTCCCCTCCCCTCCCCCTCCAACTTTGTCGTCTGCCTCCATGTCCATCTTTGCCGTCTGCCGGGTCCTCCCCTCCCCCCTCTCTCCAAACGGGTCGACCATACTAGTCCTATGCTCGGGTGAATGAGCTGGTGGTGGTGGCGAGGACGGCTCAACAGTCCTCCAGGATCTTCCGCGGCCACTACCTCTCCCTGTACCCTTCCCCTTCCTCCCTACCCGACCAGCACCTCTCCCAGTGGGCAATGCCGCCGACGAAGAAGAACCCCCGGCTGGTGTCGAAAGACTGTCTGCCAAGGCTCTACGGAGAGATAGGGGTGGAAGGGAAGTACCACCCCTCGTGCGGGGCGCCTGGGAAGAACCCGTCGAGCGCTCTAGACCCGCACCCACCATCTTTCAACACCTGCCATGATAAAGATTAAAAGAAATTAGTACAACATAAAAAAATTGAATGACTGACATGAATAATAAAGATTAAAATATATATAATTTAGGTTGTGAATCTTACAAACTAATAATCATCATCAATAAATGCATCATCATCATCACTATCACGCATGTCTTCATGAATGACGTGCTCATCGGGTTCAATGGCGTGAAGTTGTGAAAGGCCTTCCTTTCATCGTTGAAGCATTGACAGGTCATCCGCATCAGTAACCTCTACGAGTTCCAGGTCTTCTGGTTCTGGCTCAGGGCTGGAGTCGGATTCATTGTCGCTGTCTACTTCCATGTTCTTGGATGAAGCACGACGGTTCTTGAAACATTTCTTGGAAAGACGTGCTTCTTGGAATAATTCTCCATCATATGTGTCTGGGTTAATGTGAGGTTCATAATCCTGTTCATTTGGGAGAGGTGGTCTGACATGTGGCGGAACTTCATAAACAACATACCAACCTTCCAGATTCTTATCTGTTTGGCATGCCCACGGTAGATAGAAAACTTGGGCCGCCTGTTGAGCCGTAATATAGATATTGGGAACATCTAAATGGGTGTTTGGATTGATTTCGACTAGTCCTATATGTTCATGAGTCCTTCTAGTCTTTTTCGGCTGGAACCAATAACATTTGAAGACTACGACGTTCGGTGGGTTTTCACCATAGAATTGAAGTTCATAAATTGCTTCAACTCTTCCATAATACTCGATAACACCTTCGCCGGTAGCAGAAACACCACAATTTGTAGATTTCCGGTCAGGCATAGATAGCTCTTTGCCGAAGGTACGAAAGAGATACCCGTTGATGTTGTATTTCTCAAATGAACGGACCTTATAGTCAAAACCATTAGCGACTTGTCTCAATTCGGTGTCCATAGACTCTGAATTATCCTACAAGTTTAATACGAAACGGTTGTTGCATTAGCCGCAAGTTAGACCAAGAATGAAATGGTCCATTATTGATAATTACCGTTTGTTTGAACCAAGAGATGAAACCGGGATAGCCGCCTCCTGTCTTTGACAGAAGCTCATACTCTTCGACGGAATCATTTTCGATCACCGCTCCATCCGAGAATTTGACGACGTAACGGCTGTTTGAAATATCCGGGAATAAGAGCAGTTCAAATGAATTAGAAGTTACGGGAAAATGTGCCGAGAACTCACTCGATGTACGGCCGCACTTCTGTTAGGTTGTTGAAGATGTACAACGAAATGTTCCGCCATTCTTCGATATCCAACGTTATTGGTTTCGAAGCACCGGCTGGCGCGAGCTTCCCTTTGAATAGGCTGAGGTTGGACCCACCTTTTTTAGGGTCTCCATCATTGTGCCGAGGCTTCGGATTATGCAAATGATGATTTTTGGCTTCGTAGTGTGCTGTCACAAAGTTTGCCACCTCCTCAGTAATGAATGCCTCAGCCATCGATGCTTCAATTCTACGCTTATTTTTACATTTAGCTCGAAGGCTCTTCTGCATCCTCTCAGTTGCATAGCACCAACGATCTTGCACGGGCCCACCCAATCTTGCCTCGGTCGGTAGATGTAAAATCAAATGCAGCATTGGATTAAAGAAGCCCGGTGGAAAGATCTTCTCTAACTTGCACAACAACTCCGGTGCAAACTCCTCCATGTCTTCTACCATGCCAGGCGACAATTCTTTCGCACAAAGAACACGGAAGAAATAGCTCAGCTCCGCCAGTACTAGCCATTCATCCTCAGGAATAAAGCCACGTAACATCACCGGCATTACCCGCTCTAGCCATATGTGCCAATCATGACTCTTGAGACGAAAGATTTTTAATTTTTCAAGACTCGCTCCCCTCTTTAGATTCGCTGCATACCCATCCGGGAACATCAAGTGCATTTTGACCCACAAGATAATTTCCCTCATAGCTGGCCTTCCAAGATTGAACCAGGCCATTGGCTTCGACCACTTCTGCTTTCCTTTGCCTTCTCGCATGTTTTGTAACGGTCTATGACATAGTGTCTCTTGATCGACTCTAGCCTTAATATTATCCTTTGTCTTCCGATCTATGTCGAACAATGTACCAAAAATAGCCTCTCCGATATTCTTTTCAGTGTGCATCATGTCGATATTGTGTGGAAGAAGGAGGTCTTTGAAGTAAGGCAGATCCCAGAAGCATGGCTTGTGAGTCCAGGCATGTTTTGAATTATACCCCTTGAAATACCCTGGATGCTCTGGATCAGGCTCGAGGGCGTTTAACTGATCCAGGATCTGTTGGCCTGTGAACGCAGGTGGTGCCAAGTTTTTGACAACTTTACCTTTGGTGAAGTTCTTCTTGTCTTTTCTGAACTGATGGTCAGGATCCAGGAACTGTCTATGCAAGTCAAATCAAGAATACTTCCGACCCTCCTGCAACCAATGAAACTGAAGAGCTGCCTTGCATTGGGGGCACGGGAACCTTCCATGCACACACCATCCAGAGAATAGCGCATACGCTGGCAAGTCATGCCGAAGTTTTCTTTTCTAGCGGCATCGTATGTCTTGACCCCATTTTCCCAAGCTTCTTCCAATTCATCCTTAAGCGGTTGCAGGTACACATTCATATTCTTTCCCGGATAATTGGGCCCTGGAATTATCAACGTCAGAAATATGTTCTTTCTTTGCATAATCTGCCCCGGGGGGGGAGATTGAGTGGAATGACAAATACAGGCCAACAACTGTATTGGGTTGCCGTCATGCCGAAGGGATTAAAACCATCCGTGGCGGCACAGACTCGAGGATTCCTTGGATCTGCCGCTTTATCCTGATGCAATCCATCGAAATGTTTCCACGCTTCCCCATCCGATGTGTGTATCATCATCTTATTCCCATCCGCATCTAGTTCGGTTCTTTTGCCCAATTTGTGCCATGTCATCTGTCTGGCTGTCTCTTCGACCATGAAAAGACATTGAAGTCTTGGTAAGATTGGCATATACCGAAGAACACTAATTGTGATTTTGGTCTGCCTCTTCTCACCCGTACCGTTGTCTACCACAAGATACCTGCAAGACTCGCAATTGGGACAATAGTCCAAGTGTGCATACTCCTTCCTAAATAAGACACATCCTTTCTCACATGCATCTATCTTCTCATAGGGCATCTTAAGTACACGAAGTATTTTGTCCGACTGGTACAGGTTTGCAGGCATGACATGGCCTTTGGGTAGGAAACGTCCAAATAGTGTCATCATCGCGTCGTAACATTCTCTTCCCAAGTTGAACTGAGCCTTCAGAGCCATTACTTGTGCAATTGCATCCAGCTGACAGAGCTTAGTGTGCTCATGGAGAGGACGTTTTGAAGACTCCAACATTTCATAAAAGGCCTTTGCAGATTCCTCCATCTCATCTTCCGAATCCCGAGCATCATCAAAGTCTTGCACCATGTCTTCGATCCGAGTACCATGCTCGTCCGTGCGACGACGGACGACCTCAGTTCCTGTGCGTTGTATAGACTCACCATGAAATGTCCTCACCGTATAATTAGGCTTAAAACCCCTCCTCTGCAGGTGTTTAATCATTACAGCCTGTGTCGTCTTTTTATAGTTGTCGCATCCAGGACAGGGGCAATAGTTTCTTTCCTGGCCATTTGCGAATGCGGCTTTCACAAATTCCTTTGTTTTTAAAAACCATTCTTTCGTCATCTCTTTCTGACTAGGGTGACCGGTATACATCCACGCACGATCACTCATCTTGCGTAGCTACTAGAGACAGAAGAAATATATTTATATATAATTTAGCATTTATATTCATCGGTTAATCAGGTTCGCCATTTTTATTACGTCCAGTCAACCTACACGCTAATAGGTAAAGATAGGTCCTAATCCCACCCGAGTATGTGTAGATTGGGTTCGTTTTCCCATGCTCTGCTCCGGATCCAACGCAAAATTTCGGCAGCACCTCCCCGTTGTTGTCCTGATACACGTCTCCGCAATAAACAGAGAGGATGTGCATCCGGAGAACAACAGGGAGGCACTGACGAAATTCCGCATCGGATCTAGAGCACATCATACGGGAAAACGAACCCAATCTACACATACTCGGGCTGTGCATGGATAATGTTGGACAATTCGAAAGGATGGTGGTTATAAATATGCAAAGACATGCATATTTGTAGATGTCGCCCTTTCGAACGGGAGACGCATACTAGTCACGCATAGTGATAAATTAATTGAATTACCTAAATCTAGAAAGTTTCATCCGGAAACCGAGCCACAGTAAATGAAGGGGCGGGGAGGAGACGAAATTTGTACTGACCCACGAATGCAGGGGCGGAGCTCGTACAACGCACTGGCAGGTCTTCGCACAGCAGAACTCACAGCGACGAGACAACTATCACATGTAAATACACCCTATAAACACAAATATTCCAATTATGTCATTTTAGAGGAAAACAAGCTAAGTATATAATATTTGTGAGCTAACCAAGGTTCTTATGCCATTCTGAAGTTATTATGGCATTTTGGAGCCAAATGGGCTAATTATGTCATTGTTGCGGAAATTAAAGCAAGGATAATATGAAAGAGGAGAAGAAAGAGGAGGAGGAGGAGAAGAATAAGAAACCAAGAAGAAGGAGGAGAAGGAGGAGAAGGAGGAGGAGGAGAAGGACTAGAAGGTCCTTGGCCTTCTCCTCCTCCTCCTCCTCCTCCTCCTTCTCCTTCTCTTCTTCTTCTTCTCCTCTTCTTCTTCTTCTTTCTTTTCATTTTGCCTATTTCTTCTCCTCTTCTCCTCTTGTTGGAGCTAAATTACCTAATTATGTCTTTTTTGAGCTAAATGGGCAAATTATCCTATTTTAGAGAAAAACAAGCTAAGTATATAATATTAATGAGCTAACCAATGTTCTTATGCCATTTTGAGCTTATTAGGGTATTCTAGAGCTAAATGGGCTAATTATGTCATTATTGGGTTAATTAAAGCAAGGATAATATGAAAGAGGAGAAGAAAGAGGAGGAGGAGGAGAAGAAGAAGAAATCAAGAAGAAGGAGGAGGAGGAGAAGGAGGAGGAGGAGAAGGATAGAAGGTCCTTGGCCTTCTCCTCCTCCTCCTCCTCCTCCTTCTCCTTCTCTTCTTCTTCTTCTTCTTCTTCTTCTTCTTCTTTCTTTTCATTTTGCTTATTTCTTCTCCTCTTCTCCTCTTGTTGGAGCTAAATTACCTAATTTTGTCTTTTTTGAGCTAAATGGGCTAATTATCCCATTTTAGAGGAAAACAAGCTAAGTATATAATATTAATGAGCTAACCAAGGTTCTTACGCCATTTTGAGCTTATTGTGGTATTTTGGAGCTAAATGGGCTAATTATGTCATTGTTGGGTTAATTAAAGCAAGGATAATATGAAAGAGGAGAAGAATGGCCATTTTTTAGCTAAATGGGCTAATTATCTCATTGTTGGGGAAAATAAGGTAAGGATAATAAGATAGAGGAGAAGAAAGAGGAGGAGGAGAAGAAGAAGAAGAAATCAAGAAGAAGGACAAGGATGAGGAGGAGAAGAAGGAGAAGGAGGAGAAGGTATTCTTCTTCTCTTCTTCTCTTCTTCATCTCTTCTTCTTTTCTTCTTCTCCTTCTTATTTTTGTCTTCTCCTCCTCCTCCTCCTCTTCTTCTTCTTCTTCTTCTTCTTCTCCTCCTCCTCCTCTTCTCCTCTTCTCCTCCTCCTCCTCTTCTTCTTCTTCCTATTCTTTCTATTAAGCTAACTAACTAACTAACCTAACTAAGGAAGCTAACTAAACCTATCTCTAAACCTAGATAGCACTAAACAGCAAAAAAATAACAAAAACAGAATCTACCACTAAGTAACTAAAAAATAATCTAGCTACCGCTAAATAACAAAACAAAATCTACCACTAAACTACCTACGAAATCTACTAATTAACTAACTAAATCTACCAACTAACTAAACTACCACTACAACTACTAATTAACTAACCTACCAACTAAACTATATATGCCACAACAACTACAATAACAACAACAACTACAATAACAAGAACAACTACTACAACAACAATAAAAAATCATGCCGGTAGTTATAATCTAATTCCAAAAAACTAAATACCAAAAAATAAAAATCAAGGGGGCGGGGGTGCATGGGCTTACCGGCAGTGGGGCTGCGGGGGCGGCGCCGGCGGTGGGGCTGCGGGGGCGGCAACAGGGGCGCCGGGGGTGGGGCAGCGGGGGCGCACCAGGGGCACCACGGGGCGCCGGTGGTGGGGCTTTAGGGGCGGCACCAGGGGGCGCCGGGGGGTTTGTGGGGCTTCGGGGCGGCACCGGGGGCACCGGCGCGGCGCCGGGGGTGGCCGGGCGACAGTGGTGGCGGCGTTGGGCGTCGGGGGAGGAGAGAGAGAGGGAGGGGCCGTTTGAGAGAGAGAGAGGGCCGCGGTGGGGGCGGGACAGCCGTTACAAGATTCAAGACCTTTGTCGTCTGCTGGCACACGGCAAAGGGGTCTATACTCTTTGTCGTCTGCCTATGGCATCTTTGCCGTCAGCCAGCAGACGGCAAAGAATGGAGTAGTTTGACCTAAGGTTCCCCCGGCCAGATGAGCTTCTTTGCCGTCTGCTGGCCCCTTCTTTGCCGTCTGCGGCAGACGGCAAAGAATTGACTGCTCGCAAAGACCTTCTTTCCCATCAGCCAGTTCTTTGCCGTCAGTTTTGCTGAAGCTGATGGCAAAGAGTGTCTTTGCCGTCAGCTAGCAGACGACAAAGACTAGGCAGACGGCAAAATCTCTGATTCCAGTAGTGTAACTTTAATGGTTACACTAAAATGGTCCAGATAAGTGTGAGTGCTATGGATGGCCCTTTCGTAGGATGACGAGAGAGGATCCATGGTGGTGTATTGATGTGGTGGTTATGTGGACTCGTGTGCGCTCTCTCGTAAGGAGACGAGAGAGATAATAAAACTTTGTTGTAGAATTGGTTAGCCAAAGGTCAAAGCTAGCATCTCTGCAATAAACCCCACAATTCCTTGTTGGGGAACGTCGCATGGGAAACAAAAATTTTCCTACGCGCACGAAGACCTATCATGGTGATGTCCATCTACGAGAGGGGATGAGTGATCTACGTACCCTTGTAGATCGTACAGCAGAAGCGTTAGAGAACGCGGTTGATGTAGTGGAACGTCCTCACGTCCCTCGATCCGCCCCGCGAACAATCCCGCGATCAGTCCCACGATCTAGTACCGAACGGACGGCACCTCTGCGTTCAGCACACGTACAGCTCGACGATGATCTCGGCCTTCTTGATCCAGCAAGAGATACGGAGAGGTAGAAGAGTTCTCCGGCAGCGTGACGGCGCTCCGGAGGTTGGTGATGATCTTGTCTCAGCAGGGCTCCGCCCGAGCTCCGCAGAAACGCGATCTAGAGGAAAAACTATGGAGGTATGTGATCGGGCAGCCGTGAGAAAGTCGTCTCAAATCTGCCCTAAAAGCCCCATATATATAGGAGGAGGGAGGGGGACCTTGCCTTGGGGTCCAAGGGATCCCCAAGGGGTCGGCCGAGCCAGGGGGGAGGACTCTGCCCCCCCAAACCGAGTCCTACTTGGTTTGGTGGGAGGGAGTCCTTCCCCCTTCCCACTTCTTCCTTTTTTTTTCCTTTCCTTTGATTTTTTTCTCTCTTGGCGCATAGGGGATTGGTGGGCTGTCCCACCAGCCCACTAAGGGCTGGTGTGACCCCCCCAAATGCCTATGGGCTTCCCCGGAGTGGGTTGCCCCCCTCCGGTGAACTCCTGGAACCCATTCGTCATTCCCGGTACATTCCCGGTAACTCCGAGAACCTTCCGGTAATCAAATGAGGTCATCCTATATATCAATCTTCGTTTCCGGACCATTCCAGAAACCCTCGTGTCGTCCGTGATCTCATCCGGGACTCCGAACAACATTCGGTAACCAACCATATAACTCAAATACGCATAAAACAACGTAGACATGACCCGAGAGACTCCTCGGTCAATATCCAACAACGGGACCTGGATGCCCATATTGGATCCTACATATTCTACGAAGATCTTATCGTTTGAACCTCAGTGCCAAGGATTCGTATAATCCCGTATGTCATTCCCTTTGTCCTTCGGTATGTTACTTGCCCGAGATTCGATCGTCAGTATCCGCATACCTATTTCAATCTCGTTTACCGGCAAGTCTCTTTACTCGTTCCGTAATACAAGATCCCGCAACTTACACTAAGTTACATTGCTTGCAAGGCTTGTGTGTGATGTTGTATTACCGAGTGGGCCCCGAGATACCTCTCCGTCACACGGAGTGACAAATCCCAGTCTTGATCCATACTAACTCAACTAACACCTTCGGAGATACCTGTAGAGTATCTTTATAGTCACCCAGTTACGTTGCGACGTTTGATACACACAAAGCATTCCTCCGGTGTCAGTGAGTTATATGATCTCATGGTCATAGGAATAAATACTTGACAGGCAGAAAACAGTAGCAACAAAATGACACGATCAACATGCTACGTCTATTAGTTTGGGTCTAGTCCATCACGTGATTCTCCCAATGACGTGATCCAGTTATCAAGCAACAACACTTTGTTCATAATCAGAAGACACTGACTATCATCGATCAACTGGCTAGCCAACTAGAGGCATGCTAGGGACGGTGTTTTGTCTATGTATCCACACATGTAAATGAGTCTTCATTCAGTACAATTATAGCATGGATAATAAACTATTATCTTGATACAGGAATTATAATAATAATTATACATTTATTATTGCCTCTAGGACATAATTCCAACAGTCTCCCACTTGCACTAGAGTCAATAATCTAGCCCTCACATCACCATGTGAATTACATTGTAATAAATCTAACACCCATACAGTTCTGGTGTCGATCCTGTTTTGGCCGTGGAAGAGGTTTAGTCAGCGGGTCTGCTACATTCAGATCCGTGTGCACTTTGCATATATTTACGTCCTCCTCCTCGACGTAGTCGCGGATGAGGTTGAAGCGTCGTTTGATGTGTCTGGTCTTCTTGTGAAACCTAGGTTCCTTTGCTAAGGCAATGGCACCAGTGTTGTCACAGAACAAGGTTATTGGATCCAGTGCACTTGGCACCACTCCAAGATCCGTCATGAACTGCTTCATCCAGACACCCTTCTTAGCCGCCTCCGAGGCAGCCATGTACTCTGCTTCACATGTAGAATCTGCTACGACGCTTTGCTTGGAACTGCACCAGCTTACTGCACCCCCATTAAGAATAAATACGTATCCGGTTTTGCGACTTAGAGTTGTCCGGATCTGTGTCAAAGCTTGCATCGACGTAACCTTTTACGGCGAGCTCTTCGTCACCTCCATACACGAGAAACATCTCCTTAGTCCTTTTCAGGTACTTCAGGATATTCTTGACCGCCGTCCAGTGATCCACTCCTGGATTACTCTGGAACCTACCTGCCATACTTATGGCCAGGCTAACATCCAGTCTAGTGCACAGTATTGCATACATGATAGAGCCTATGGCTGAAGCATAGGGGACGGAGCGCATATGCTCTCTATCTTCATCAGTTGCTGGGCACTGAGTCTTACTCAATCTCGTACCTTGTAACACTGGCAAGAACCCTTTCTTGGACTGTTCCATTTTGAACCTCTTCAAAACTTTATCAAGGTACGTGCTTTGTGAAAGTCCTATCAGGCGTTTTGATCTATCCCTATAGATCTTAATGCCTAGTATGTAAGTAGCTTCTCCTAGGTCCTTCATAGAGAAACTTTTATTCAAGTAACCTTTTATGCTCTCCAAAAGCTCTACATTGTTTCCAATCAGTAATATGTCATCCACATATAATATTAGAAATGCCACAGAGCTCCCACTCACTTTCTTGTAAATACAAGATTCTCCAACCACTTGTATAAACGCAAATGCTTTGATCACCTCATCAAAGCATTTATTCCAACTCCGAGATGCTTGCACTAGTCCATAAATGGATCGCTGGAGCTTGCACACTTTGTCAGCATTTTTAGGATCGACAAAACCTTCGGGTTGCATCATATACAACTCTTCCTTAAGGAAACCGTTAAGGAATGCCGTTTTGACATCCATCTGCCAGATTTCATAATCGAAAAATGCAGCTATTGCTAACATGATTCTGACGGACTTAAGCATCGCTACGGGTGAGAAGGTCTCATCGTAGTCAACTCCTGGAACTTGTGAAAAACCCTTTGCCACAAGTCGAGCTTTATAAACGGTCACATTACCGCAGCGTCCGTCTTCTTCTTAAAGATCCATTTGTTCTGAATAGCCTTGCGGCCCTCAGGTAGTATCTCCAAAGTCCACACTTTGTTCTCATACATGGATCCTATCTCGGATTTCATGGCTTCTAGCCATTTGTTGGAATCTGGGCCCACCATTGCCTCTTCATAATTCGCAGGTTCATTGTTGTCTAACAACATGATCGATAAGACGGGATTACCGTACCACTCTGGAGCAGCACGTGATCTCGTCGACCTGCGTGGTTCAATAGAAACTTGAACTGGAGTTTCATGATCATCATCATTAACTTCCTCCTCAACCGGCGTCGCAATGACAGAGGTTTCCCCTTGCCCTGCGCCACCATCCAGAGGGATGAGAGGTTCGACAACCTCGTCAAGTTCTATCTTCCTCCCACTCAATTCTCTCCAGAGAAACTCCTTCTCGAGAAAAGTTCCGTTCTTAGCAACAAACACTTTGCCCTCGGATTTGAGATAGAAGGTGTACCCAACTGTCTCTTTTGGGTAACCTATGAAGACGCACCTTTCCGCTTTGGGTTCCAGCTTTTCAGGCTGAAGCTTTTTGACATAAGCATCACATCCCCAAACTTTAAGAAACGACAACTTTGGCCTTTTGCCATACCACAGTTCGTATGGTGTCGTCTCAACGGATTTCGATGGTGCCCTATTTAAAGTGAATGCAGCTGTTTCTAATGCATAACCCCAAAACGATAACGGCAAATCAGTAAGAGACATCATAGATCGCACCATCTCTAACAAAGTACGATTACGACGTTCGGACACACCATTACGCTGTGGTGTTCCAGGCGGTGTTAACTGCGAAACAATTCCACATTGTCTTAAGTGAGTACCAAACTCAAAACTCAGATATTCACCCCCACGATCAGACCGTAGGAACTTGATCTTCTTGTTACGATGATTTTCCACTTCAGTCTGAAATTGCTTGAACTTTTCAAATGTTTCAGACTTGTGCTTCATCAAGTAGACATAACCATATCTACTTAAATCATCAGTGAAGGTGAGAAAATAACGATATCCGCCGCGTGCCTCCACGCTCATTGGACCACACACATCGGTATGTATGATCTCCAACAAGTCACTTGCACGCTCCATTGTTCTGGAGAACGGAGTCTTAGTCATCTTGCCCATGAGGCATGGTTCGCACGTGTCAAGTGAATCAAAGTCAAGTGACTCCAAAAGTCCATCAGCATGGAGCTTCTTCATACGCTTTACACCAATATGACCCAAGCGGCAGTGCCACAAAAATATGGCGCTATCATTGTTTACTCTAACTCTTTTGGTCTCAATGTTATGTATATGTGTATCGCTATCGAGATTCAATATGAACAAACCTCTCACATTCGGTGCATGACCATAAAAGATGTTACTCATAGAAATAGAACAACCATTATTCTCAGACTTAAAAGAGTAACCGTCTCGCAATAAACAAGATCCTGATATAATGTTCATGCTCAACGCAGGCACTAAATAACAATGATTTAAGTTCATCACTAATCCCGATGGTAGTTGAAGTGACACTGTGCCGACGGCGATTGCATCAACCTTGGAACCGTTTCCTACGCGCATCGTCACTTCGTCTTTCGCCAGCCTTCGTCTATTCCGCAGTTCCTGCTTCGAGTTGCAAATGTGAGCAACAGAACCGGTATCAAATACCCAGGCACTACTACGAGAGCCGGTTAAGTACACATCAATAACATGTATATCAAATATACCTGATTTTTCTTTGCCCGCCTTCTTATCTGCCAGATACTTGGGGCAATTGCGCTTCCAGTGACCCATACCCTTGCAATAGAAGCACTCTGTTTCAGGCTTAGGTCCAGCCTTGGGTTTCTTCGGCGGATTGGCAACAGGCTTGCCACTCTTCTTCGAATTGCCCTTCTTGCCTTTGCCGTTTCTCTTGAAACTAGTGGTCTTGCTCACCATCAACACTTGATGCTCTTTACGGAGTTCAGACTCTGCGACTTTCAGCATCGCAAACAACTCGCCGGGAGACTTGTTCATCCCTTGCATGTTGTAGTTCAACACAAAGCCTTTGTAGCTTGGCGGCAGTGATTGAAGGATTCTGCCAGTGATAGCTTCTTGCGGGAGTTCAATCCCCAGTTTAGCTAGACGGTTTGAGTACCCAGACATTTTGAGCACATGTTCACTGACAGACGAGTTTTCCTCCATCTTGCAAGCATAGAATTTATTGGAGGTCTCATACCTCTCGATCCGGGCGTTCTTCTGAAAGATAAACTTCAACTCCTGGAACATCTCAAATGCTCCATGACGCTCAAAGCGACGTTGAAGTCCCGGTTCTAAGCCATACAAGACTGCACATTGAACTATTGAGTAGTCCTCCTTACGCGCTAACCAAGGGTTCTTAACATCCTGATCAGCCGTAGCGGGTGGTTCATCTCCTAGCGCAGCATTAAGGACATAATCCTTCTTTCCAGCTTGTAAGATTAGCTTAAGATTACGAGCCCAGTCTACAAAGTTGCTTCCATCATCTTTCAACTTAGCTTTCTCTAGGAATGTATTAAAATTGAGGATGACACTTGCGTGAGCCATGATCTACAACACAAATATATTCAAAGTGGACTTAGACTATGTTCAAGATAATTAGAGTTCAACTTAATCAAATTATATGCTAAACTCCCACTCAAAAAGTACATCTCTCTAGTCATTTTAGTGGTTGATGATCCACTTACACTATCCCAAGTCCGATCATCACGTGAGTTGAGAATAGTTACAGTGGTAAGCATCCCTATGCTAATCATATCAACTATATGATTCATGATCGACCTTTCGGTCTCATGTGTTCCGAGGCCATGTCTGCACATGCTAGGCTCATCAAGCTTAACCCGAGTGTTCCGCGTGCGCAACTGTTTTGCACCCGTTGTATGTGAACGTTGAGTCTATCACACCCGATCATCACATGGTGTCTCGAAACGACGAACTGTAGCAACGGTGCACAGTCGGGGAGAACACAATTTCGTCTTGAAATTTTAGTGAGAGATCACCTCATAATGCTACCGTCGTTCTAAGCAAAATAAGGTGCATAAAGGATTAACATCACATGCAATTCATAAGTGACATGATATGGCCATCATCACGTGCTTCTTGATCTCCATCACCAAAACACCAGCACGATCTTCTTGTCACCGGCGCCACACCATGATCATCCATCAACGTGTTGCCATCGTGGTTTGTCGTGCTACTTATGCTATCACTACTAAAGCTACAGCCTAGCAAAATAGTAAACGCATCTGCAAGCACATATGTTAGTATAAAGACAACCCTATGGCTCCTGCCGGTTGCCGTACCATCGACGTGCAAGTCGATATTTCTATTACAACATGATAATCTCATACATCCAATATATCACATCACATCGTTGGGCATATCACATCACAATCATACCCTGCAAAAACAAGTTAGACGTCCTCTAATTTTGTTGTTGCATGTTTTACGTGGGGACCAAGGGTATCTAGTAGGATCGCATCTTACTTACGCAAACACCACAACGGAGATATATGAGTTTCTATTTAACCTCATCCAAGGACCCCCTCGGTCAAATCCGATTCAACTAAAGTTGGAGAAACCGACAGTTGCCAGTCATCTTTGAGCAAAGGGGGTTACTCGTAACGATGAAACCAGTCTCTCGTAAGCGTACGAGTAATGTCGGTCCAAGCCGCTTCAATCCAACAATACCGCGGAATCAAGAAAAGACTAAGGAGGGCAGAAAAACGCACATCACCACCCACAAAACCTTTTGTGTTCTACTCGAGAAGACATCTACGCATGAACCTAGCTCATGATGCCACTGTTGGGGAACGTCGCATGGGAAACAAAAAATTTCCTACGCGCACGAAGACCTATCATGGTGATGTCCATCTACGAGAGGGGATGAGTGATCTACGTACCGTTGTAGATCGTACATCAGAAGTGTTAGAGAACGCGGTTGATGTAGTGGAACGTCCTCACGTCCCTCGATCCGCCCCGCGAACAATCCCGCGATCAGTCCCACGATCTAGTACCGAACGGACGACACCTCCGCGTTCAGCACACGTACAGCTCGACGATGATCTCGGCCTTCTTGATCTAGCAAGAGAGACGGAGAGGTAGAAGAGTTCTCCGGCAGCGTGACGGCGCTCCGGAGGTTGGTGATGATCTTGTCTCAGCAGGGCTCCGCCCGAGCTCCGCAGAAACGCGATCTAGAGGAAAAACTATGGAGGTATGTGATCGGGCAGCCGTGAGAAAGTCGTCTCAAATCTGCCCTAAAAGCCCCATATATATAGGAGGAGGTAGGGGGACCTTGCCTTGGGGTCCAAGGGATCCCCAAGGGGTCGGCCGAGCCAGGGGGGAGGACTCTCCCCCGCCAAACCGAGTCCTACTTGGTTTGGTGGGAGGGAGTCCTTCCCCCTTCCCACTTCTTCCTTTTTTTTCCCTTTCCTTTGATTTTTTTCTCTCTTGGCGCATAGGGGATTGGTGGGCTGTCCCACCAGCCCACTAAGGGCTGGTGTGACCCCCCCAAATGCCTATGGGCTTCCCCGGAGTGGGTTGCCCCCCTCCGGTGAACTCCTGGAACCCATTCGTCATTCCCGGTACATTCCCGGTAACTCCGAGAACCTTCCGGTAATCAAATGAGGTCATCCTATATATCAATCTTCGTTTCCGGACCATTCCAGAAACCCTCGTGTCGTCCGTGATCTCATCCGGGACTCCGAACAACATTCGGTAACCAACCATATAACTCAAATACGCATAAAACAACGTAGACATGACCCGAGAGACTCCTCGGTCAATATCCAACAGCGGGACCTGGATGCCCATATTGGATCCTACATATTCTACGAAGATCTTATCGTTTGAACCTCAGTGCCAAGGATTCGTATAATCCCGTATGTCATTCCCTTTGTCCTTCGGTATGTTACTTGCCCGAGATTCGATCGTCAGTATCCGCATACCTATTTCAATCTCGTTTACCGGCAAGTCTCTTTACTCGTTCCGTAATACAAGATCCCGCAACTTACACTAAGTTACATTGCGTGCAAGGCTTGTGTGTGATGTTGTATTACCGAGTGGGCCCCGAGATACCTCTCCGTCACACGGAGTGACAAATCCCAGTCTTGATCCATACTAACTCAACTAACACCTTCGGAGATACCTATAGAGTATCTTTATAGTCACCCAGTTACGTTGCGACGTTTGATACACACAAAGCATTCCTCCGGTGTCAGTGAGTTATATGATCTCATGGTCATAGGAATAAATACTTGACACGCAGAAAACAGTAGCAACAAAATGACACGATCAACATGCTACGTCTATTAGTTTGGGTCTAGTCCATCACGTGATTCTCCCAATGACGTGATCCAGTTATCAAGCAACAACACTTTGTTCATAATCAGAAGACACTAACTATCATCGATCAACTGGCTAGCCAACTACAGGCATGCTAGGGACGGTGTTTTGTCTATGTATCCACACATGTAAATGAGTCTTCATTCAGTACAATTATAGCATGGATAATAAACTATTATCTTGATACAGGAATTATAATAATAATTATACATTTATTATTGCCTCTAGGGCATAATTCCAACATTCCGTTCATTGATACTTGATGCATATGTAGTTAGCACTGACGTAAGACTTGCTAAGTACCTTCGTACTCACTGTTGCTTATTTACATTTTTGCAGACTAGACGCCGCTCTCTCTACGTTATCTCTTGAGGTTAACATCGATGGTTTAGCTTGGGAACCCAGACAGTGATCTGGCTCCTATGGTAGGGTCGTTGTAGCTTTTAGGCTCTTCCAGCCGCTTTTAGTAGATGTCTGTACCCAGACATGTAACTTCTGCTTGATGCTTGTATGCTCTGAATGTTGGGTCATGTGACCCCTTCTGTTTGTAATATTAAACTATGTTGGATCTTCGGAGTCTATTAAATAAATGATGTGTTGTAGAGTTATGTTGTGATGCCATGTTGTATCTACACATATCGTGCATATTGTGTGTATGCTTGCAATGCATTGATATGTGTGGGATTCGACACCTAGTTGTGTGCCTTGAGTAGTACTCCATACCGGGAAATGCCTCTTTGTGCTTCCACCGAGCCTTGGTAGCTTGCTACTGCTCCGGACACATGGATTGACCGGCATGTATCCTTCTTGGTTGTTGTGTCTGTCCCTTCGGGGAAATGTCACGGGTGTAATGGAGCCCCTGTAGCTTGCTACGACTCGTCTACACTCGCTGATGACCGACACTTGCCTTGCTGGGTTATGTATGCCTGTCCCTGTACGGATGTGCCACTTGGGTTCATAACTAGCCATGTCGACCCAGGTTCTTTGACATATGATTGCCGGCAACATAGTCATATACGTGAGCCAAAAGACGCAAATGGTCCCGGCCAAGGTAAGGTGGCAACCGAGGTGATTACCGTGCCTGAGGCCACAAAGTTATATGATGTGTACATGCTGGAGTTGTATGGTTTAGGATCGGGGTCCCGACAGCGTTGGTATCAGAGCTTGACTGCCTATAGGATTACCAAGCCAAAATGGTCGATGTTCAGTCTAGAAAATCTATAGTTATACAAGGGAATTGATTGTGGAAGGGAACGTAAGGCTCTTTTTACTCTTCTCCTTGAGTCACTCTATTCTGAGTCACCTTTTCTTTTCTACGGGGATTAAGGACTAGGTTTTCTTATCTGTCTACTAGGAGGACAAGTTACTGAACCATGGACTTATAGAATGGTTTCTGTGAGTCATTCCTGCTTCCAACAGAATTTTGAGAAGAGATGCGTTTGTTCTTGTTGTACCTCGAATCCATAATATTGAGTAGTTATGTTGGCCAGATCTCTTGACGGATGCCTCATATTTCATGTCTATACAGCCGTTATGTTGTCTGATTTTCTCTGGGATTGTGGTATTTAGTGTTCTCTATCTCTGAACCCTGGATTGTTTCAACAGGATGTCGCGAGTAACCCGGAGTTCTCCTGGCCATGATCAGAACCATGGAGATGGTAGGGATGGAGAAGATTCTCTTAATCCGCCTTTGTTGACAGAGGTCATGCTAGAAATTGAGAGGAATACGCATGCCACCAACCGTCTGTTGGAGCACATAGAGCGGAATACAGCCTATCCGTGCAATGAGCTAGTATCCATCAGAGGCTTCATCAAATTGAACCCACCCACCTTCCATCATTCCATTGAGCCACTAGATGCAGATGATTGGCTCCGAAGTATCAATAACAAGTTGTGTTATGCAAACGTGGCTGAAGGAGACAAGGTTACCTATGCCACATATCACCTCGAAGGTTCTTCTAGTCTATGGTGGGAGAACTTTGAGGCTATGCGTCATTCGGGCCAAGTTACTTCATGGCAGGAGTTCTGTGAAGCTTTTCGTGAACATCATATTCCGCAGGCCCTCATAGATCGTAAGCAAGAAGAGTTTTGCAGTTTGACTCAAGACAAGTTGGATGTAAATGCTTATAGTCGTGAGTTTGGACGCCTTGCGCGTTATGCACCAGAAAAGGTATCCACGGATGCCAAGAAGCAAGCTAGGTTCAGGAAAGGTCTTAACCCAAAGCTTCATCATGATCTCAGTTTGCATGAGTTCATCAGTTTTGAGGTCCTTGTGAACAAAGGCATCCAAGCAGAAACAAGCAGAATGACCTACGAGGAATCTCGCAAGCACAACCGTGATGTTGGATCATCTTCAACTTCTATATCCGAGAAGCGTAGGATATGGATCCCGAATGCTGTTATCACTCCGAGATATGTACCAAGGCCAACCTATGTGGCGCCTCGTCTGCCGATGCCATGTGTCCCCCAGGATAATCTCATCAATCAAGCTTTCAACCCAGACCCCCGTCCTATTTTTGGATCGTGCTTCAAGTGTAGCAAGCCAGGGCACTGTTCATGGGATTGTCCTTTGCGTGGTTTTGTTCCACCTCCTTCAGGAATGGGTGTTGTTCGTTGCAAGCCACCAACCAAGAAGTTCAAGGAAAGGTCAGTTGCTCTAACTCGTGTATGTGTGCACCATGTATCTGCAGAAGATGCTCAAGATGATGATGATGTCGTGCTTAAGACGCTCCTTGTTAATTCTCATCCAGCTTCAGTTCTTTTTGACTCTGGAGCATCTCATTCCTTCATCTCCGAACGTTATGCCTCCTTGCATAACATTGCTTTCGTAGATATGCCCACCCCATTAGTAATTCAGGCTCCAGGTTCCAAATGGCAAACTAATGCAGTAAGTCATGGGAACCAAATTCTTATTGATGGTCTAGTATTCCTTGCTTCCTTGATACCTCTCAAGACTTCAGACATCAATATCATTTTGGGGATGGACTGGTTGACAGCTCATCATGCCAAAATTGATTGTTTCTCTAGATCTGTTTAGCTCACCCATACTTCTGGCCAGTTAGTAAATGTCTCATCTGGTATTTCAAAACGCCAGATATATGCCCTCAATGCCAATCCTCTTCCAGACCTTGAAAACATCCCAGTAGTCCGTGATTTTCTGGATGTCTTTCCACAGGAACTGCCAGGTGTCCCACCTGACAAAGAAGTAGAGTTTTTCATAGAAGTTGTCCCAGGAACTGCTCCAATTGCTAGAAGACCCTATAAGATGTCTCCTCAAGAATTAGCTGAGCTTAAAACCCAACTTGATGAATCCTTGAAGAAAGGTTTCATCCGTCCTAGCTCTTCCCCTTGGGATTGCCCTGTCCTCTTCGTCAAGAAGAAGGATGGTACGGAACGGATGGTTGTAGATTACCGACCGGTTAATCTGGTCACGATAAAGAACAAATATCCGCTCCCCAGGATCAACGATCTATATGATCAGCTCGGTGGATCTGCAGTCTTTTCAAAGATGGATTTGAGATTAGGTTATCATCAAATCAAATTAGGAACGGGGAAATTCCTAAGACGGCCTTTGTCACTCGTTATGGCCAATACGAGTACACCATCATGTCCTTCGGTCTAACCAATACCCCAGCCAGTTTCTCCCGCTTAATGAATTCGATCTTCATGGAGTACTTGGATAAATTCGTCGTGGTTTACCTCGATGATATTCTGATTTACTCGAAGAACGAAGAAGAACATGCTGAGCATCTTAGGCTGGTATTGATGAAACTTCAAGAGCACCGCCTTTACGCCAAATTCTCCAAGTGTGAATTCTGGTTACCAGAAGTGACCTATCTAGGTCACGTAATCTCGGCAAAAGGTATTGCTATCAATCCCGAGAGAGTTCAGGCCGTTCTTGATTGGACTCCACCTGAATCGGTGAAGCAAGTTAGGAGTTTGCTTGGCTTAGCAAGCTATTGCCGCCGCTTCGTGGAGAATTTCTCCAAAATTGCCAAACCTCTAATTGAACTTCTCAAGAAAGATAAGAAGTTCGAATGGACCCCACGGTGCCAGGAAAGTTTTCAGGAGTTGAAAAGACGACTGACTACTGCCCCGGTACTTGTGCCCCCAGATTTCTCAAAGGACTTTATTATCTACTGTGATGCCTCGCGACAAGGACTTGGATGCATTCTTATGCAAGATCGTCATGTGATTGCATACGCATCTCGACAGTTGCGTCCACATGAGGAGAATTATCCAACTCATGATCTGGAACTTGCCATTGTATTCTATGCACTGTTAACCTGGCGACATTACCTCCTGGGTAATCATTGTGAAATATACACTGATCACCATAGTCTCAATTATATATTCACCCAACCGGATTTGAATCTCAGGCAAAGACGGTGGGTTGAGTTGATTACGGATTACGATTTAGGAATATCTTACACCCCAGGCAAAGCCAATTTCATGGCTGATGACTAAGTCATAAATCCTATTGTAACAACCTCATGTTGCTACAAAATCTACCACTTCTCCATGAGGAATTTCGTAAGCTTAATCTTCACCTTGTTCCTCAAGGATTCCTTTCTACCTTGGTGTCGAAACCGACTCTTGAGGATCAGATCATAGCAGCCCAGAAACATGATACGGGAATTTCCCGGATCAAGAGCAACATCACCAAAGGAGTTGCTGGTCGTTTCTTGGTAAATGATAAAGGTGTTGTATTCTTTGATAATCGTTTGGTGGTTCCTAAGAAGCAACAACTTCATGATTTGATTCTTAAGGAAGCTCATGAATCGCCTCTCACGATTCATCCCGGTAGCACTAAAATGTATCAGGACCTACGCCAGAGGTTCTGGTGGACCCGGATGAAGAGAGAAATCGCTCAATTCATTGCTAACTGTGACGTTTGTCGTCCCGTTAAGGCAGAGCATCAAAGGCCTGCTGGCACCCTTCAACCCCTGGCTATTCCTGAGTGGTAGTGGGACAAAGTTAGTATGGATTTTATCACTGGTTTTCCAAAGACCAAGAAAGGGAATGATGCCATCTTTGTCGTCATTGATCGCCTTTCAAAAGTTGCTCACTTCCTTCCGGTCCGAGAAAGTATAACTGCTAGTCAGCTAGCAGACCTATATATTTCTCGAATAGTTTATCTTCATGGTGTTCTTCTAGAAATCAATTCAGATCGTGGAAGTCTTTTCACTTCTCAATTTTGGGAAAGTTTCCAAAAAGCTATGGGAACTCATCTTTCGTTTAGCACTGCTTATCACCCTCAGTCAAGTGGTCAAGTAGAAAGAGTCAACCAAATTCTTGAAGATATGCTCAGAGCCTGTGTTATCTCATTCGAAATGAATTGGGAGAAGTGTCTTCCATTCACCGAATTTGCTTATAACAACAGTTTCCAGTCTAGTCTGGGCAAAGCTCCTTTCGAAGTTCTGTATGGATGAAGATGCCGAACACCATTAAAATGGTCAGAAACCTTTGAACGACAGTTCTTTCGACCGGATATGATCCAGGATGCGGAAGAGCAAGTTCGCATTATTCGTGAGAATTTAAAAAATGCCCAATCTCGTCAAAAGAGTCAATATGACCGCCGTCATAAGGAAGTAAGTTATGAAGTTGACGAGAAGGCTTACCTTCGGGTTTCACCTCTCAAAGGTACCCATCGTTTCGGTATCAAAGGCAAATTGGCTCCTCGTTACATTGGTCCTTTCCGTATTCTCGCTAAACGAGGAGAGGTTGCCTACCAGTTAGAGCTGCCTCCTCAACTTTCCAAAGTTCAAGATGTGTTCCACGTTTCTCAACTCACGCGTTGCTTCAAGGACCCTGTCCGCGAAGTAGACCACGAAACGCTTGATCTCCAAGATGACCTATCATATCAAGAATATCCTGTTCATATTCTTTACAAAACCGAGCACAGCACCCGACATCGCAACATCAAGTTTCTCAAGGTTCAGTGGTCTCATCATTCCGAGAATGAAGCAACTTGGGAGCACGAATATCGCCTTCGGCTTGAATACCCCGATCTCTTCCCGACTACGCCTATTCTCGAGACGAGATTCTTGTTTAGTGGGGGTGAGTTGTCACAGCCCTAGCTTTCATTTGTTGCAAGCATTCATGCATGCATTATAAAAACTTTGATGTTTAATGGGAAGTGATCAAAGCCCCAAATGTTTTGATCAATTGACAAGAAGGCAATAAAAATTTAATACCTTAAAAGGAACCAGGAAAATGCTCCAAATTCTTGGCAAAATAGTGTCATAAGGTAAATTTGTCAAACCAAAATTCTAGGCCACATGAACTTTTTGAAAAGGATTTTTAAGTTGACTAAATAGCTATTTGGAATGGAATTATTTTGATTCCTTCTATTTTTTAAAGTTTCAAAAATGTTGAAACTTTTATGTGGCATTGGACATTATTGTCTCTGTCACCTAATAACATTTTTGGGTTTTATATTTGGTTAAACTATTTATTTTAAATCCTAAAAGTAAATGTCAGAAAGAAATAAAAGAGAAATGAAAAAAAAACAGAAAGAACTTACCTGTCGCACCTCCTGGCCCAGCCCACCAGAGGGGGGGTCTCCCCTGTCGTCTTCCTCCTCGTGCCAGAAGGCAGAGGAGAAGGAAGGCACGGCGCCCTCGCCACCTCCTGCTCGCGTGGAGTCCCCACCTGCCTCCACCGCGCCAGCGCACGAGGCAGTCCCTCCCTTATCCTCTCCTCCCCGCCTACGCTCTGCCTCTCCTCTCGTTCTCTGCCCCTGCTCTTCTCGCCGCCATTGCCGGTCCGCCCGAGCTCGTCGCAAGCTCCACCCTGGCCACCCCTCGCCTCCCTGAAGAGCTCCACTCCTCCGCCTCGACGAGTTGCATCCCTCCATCAACTTCTCCAAGCACCCGAGCCCCCGTAGCGTTGCCATCATCGCCGTTCTTCCTCCGGCCACTGGATCTCGCCGCCGTCGAATCGCCGGCCAGAGAGCCCCTCCAACCTTGCCGATGCCAGGAATGGAACCCCCGTGAGCCGCTGACTCTTTCCCCTCTCCTCCCATGCTCTGACGTGCCCCGTAGGTCGTTTCCCCATCGTGGCCAAACTCCGGCGATCGCTCCGCTCGTCGCCGACACCTCTCCCGGCAACCCTAGCCCCAGCCGATGCTCCCGTTAGATAGGGTGCTTCGTCAGCTCTCTGTAGCCGTCAACCACGCTCGATTTGGACCTCGGTAGCGCAAAATAGCACAACTCCGGCGAGCCCTCCACCGCGGCTCAGTCGCCGGCGACCACTGTCCGGTAGCCGTCGACGTGGCCGATCATTAGCGTGTAGTTAGCCTCCCCCCAGTCACTGACAGAGGGCCCCACCAGTGAGTAAAACCTCACTTGGTGCGGGTCAGCGCGGATTAGTCTTCGGGTCACTGACCAGTGGACCCCACTGGTCAGGTTTGACCTGGACCCGGCTGGTTGACCTGCTGACGCAGGGATGGTATCAGCCTGACGCAGTAATAGTTTTCTGGTTTAATTTAATTCCAGAAAATTGCTGAAACTTGTAAGAATCATAGAAATTAAAATATAACTCGGATGAAAATAATTTATATATGAAAAAGTATCAGAAAAATGCAAGGAATCCATTGGTGGCATTTATACACATGTTTCGACATTTTAACCTTGCTGAATATGACAAATTCACAATAGGCTTATAAAGGATATAATTGGATGTTGAAAATGAATTATATAGATCAAATAAACTTCTTTCAACTTGTGATCACTTGCATTAGATGAAATCAACATCACGATAACTTGCCATGCTCATGCATCATTGTGAAGCATTTGCCGTGATTAATTTCTTTCGTTTGATCTGGCAATAGACCTTTAGAGATGTAGTTATCACCGGCATCAAAGAATAACTGAGTTCTTCCGATCAACAGGCAAGCAAAACCCCTTTGAACATTCCGACAAAATCCAATTCTCTCGCTCCTGCTCTCATTTCTATGCATTAGGACAAAATGATTCAATTGATAGTTGTATTACGATAGCTGCACCTATTCCTTTGCATGACCTGATTTTGATCACAGTAAATAGCTAAACCAATGCAACCTAGCATACCTGGTAGATGCTTGAGTCATATGTGCTTTACCCTATTATGCTTGCTATGCTTAGGTTGAGTTTGGTCCGAGCATCGGAATGATGTATTGAAATGATCATGTCCTATTGATGAGAGTTAAATATGTGAAACTGTTTTGGTAAAGGTAGCGATGAGAGGCCATGTAGGAGTACATGGTGGGTTGTCTCATTGTCGCCGCATATAGGACCCGAGATCTTGTGTTCGTGCTCCAAGACTAGCTACTACCTCACATTGGGTTCCAGTAACTCGACCCCTCTCGGCCTATTAACTACTCTGTTCTCAGTCCAGAAGTCGCAGTAGTTCGAAACGTTCATAGGTTGTGGCACGACCTGCTAAGTGGATGAACGGCCCAGTCGGGACCGACTTGGGGCCCTGCTCACATTGTTTGAGGCCATGTTGGAAACCTCGGACGGACTTCCATTATGGTTTCCATCTCAGATAGGCGACTGTCTTGGGCGTGAGTCTTAGTAGGTTAACATCCTTGGCCAACTCCCTCGCTGGGCTTCCGCTTGAAAGTTGCCGAGGTGCTGGTTTTATGTGCACTTGGCGATAAGTGGCGGAAGCATGTGTGAAGAAGTAGACCCCTGCAGGTTAACTATCTATTCGAATAGCCGCGTCCTCGGTTATGGACTGCTTGGATACTTACATGGTTCATAGATAAGTTTAATGGTTACACTAAAATGGTCCAGATAAGTGTGAGTGCTATGGATGGGCTTCTCGTAGGATGACGAGAGAGGATCCATGGTGGTGTATTGATGTGGTGGTTATGTGGACTCGTGTGCGCTCTCTCGTAAGGAGACGAGAGAGATAATAAAACTTTGTTGTAGAATAGGTTAGCCAAAGGTCAAAGCTGGCTTCTCTGCAATAAACCCCACAATTCCGTTCATTGATACTTGATGCATATGTAGTTAGCACTGATGTAAGACTTGCTAAGTACATTCGTACTCACTGTTGGTTATTTACATTTTTGCAGAATAGACGCCGCTCTCTCTACGTTATCTCTTGACGTTAACATCGATGGTTTAGCTTGGGAACCCAGACAGTGATCTGGCTCCTATGGTAGGGTCGTTGTAGCTTTTAGGCTCTTCCAGCCACTTTTAGTAGATGTCTGTACCCAGACATGTAACTTCCGCTTGATGCTTGTATGCTCTGAATGTTGGGTCATGTGACCCCTTCTGTTTGTAACATTAAACTATGTTGGCTCTTCGGAGTCTATTAAATAAATGATGTGTTGTAGAGTTATGTTGTGATGCCATGTTGTATCTACACATATCGTGCATATTGTGTGTATGCTTGCAATGCATTGATATGTGTGGGATTCGACACCTAGCTGTGTGCCTTGAGTAGTACTCCATACCGGGAAATGCCTCTTTGTGCTTCCACCGAGCCTGGGTAGCTTGCTACTCCTCCGGACACATGGATTGACCGGCATGTATCCTTCTTGGTTGTTGTGTCTGTCCCCTCGGGGAAATGTCACGCGGTGTAATGGAGTCCCTGTAGCTTGCTACGACTCGTCTACACTCGCTAATGACCGACACATGCCTTGCTGGGTTATGTATGCCTGTCCCTGTACGGATGTGCCACTTGGGTTCATAACTAGCCATGTCGACTCAGGTTCTTTGACATATGATTGCTGGCAACATAATCATATACGTGAGCCAAAAGACGCAAACGGTCCCGGCCAAGGTAAGGTGGCAACCGGGGTGATTACCGTGCGTGAGGCCACAAAGTGATATGATGTGTACATGCTGGAGTTGTATGGCTTAGGATCGGGGTCCCGACAGGCCTGCAACCCACAGACCCCGGGACTAATATGGATCCAACACTACCTTTATGAAGAAAGAAACTTGGAAGAAACTATGATGGATCAGCAAACGTTTTCTTAGGAGCATACGAAAACTAGAGAGATGTGAAGATACGATAGATGTTTTGTTCAGCTTGCAGAACCAATGGATTATCCGAACTTCGTTCGTGGACAAGAGAAATTCTGCAATGGTTGTGATGATGCCCAAGCGTTAGAATACGAGATTCACTAATCCTTATACAAGGTAATGATTTCAATGCGACATGGCTTGGCCACCGTGATGATTTGCTCTTATCATTCTCTTGCTATTCGGAATGGTAAATCTGAGAGACTTACCCATAGTGAGAGAAGACGTTCTTTGAATCTTTTGTTTAAGCCTTAGAATGGTATGATGAAGACCCATGTACATGGCACTTGTTGTCATGCGTAGGACACCTTATGGTGAGGATGAAACCAAGACCCCTCTCTCTGCAGGATAACCACAAATGGTAGACCACCATGAGAATCATCGATATGTTATTTAGAATTGATCACGAGACTGTCAGTTAAGGAGACTCGATGACGGAAGAAGCTTATATCAACAGAAGAACCCTCGATTTTCATGGAAACGTTATGAATATAATGGAAGAGCTTCACCAAAGTAGTTACCATGAAGAATGTGAGGAGTCAGCTACCAAGACCCCAGTGGATTGCTAAAATTTTGAGAGACCAGTAATTCTTATTTTAAGTGTGGTAGCATCCTACTTTGCAGGAGATTGGATTTGTTAGAAGACCCCCAAACTCTAACCTTTTCTTTCTAGCCTCTTCGAATCTCGAGGACGAGATTCATTTTAAGTATGGTAGGTTTGTAACATCCCAAATTTTGGAATGTTAATATAATTATTAGATTGATTGAAACTTTAGGGAAATTTGAAACTTAAAAAAAAACTTTGAATGAGAGGGAATAAAATTACTTTCCCCTTTTTCTTGTGAATTCAAATTCATAGATGTAAAAACAGTGAGAGAAGATAGCATGAATTCTTCAACTATAAAGAATTTGAATCAAGGTGGCATTTAAATTTCTTTCGATATTTGATTCGAATTATTTTGGCACAAGATTTCAACCACAAAATTTTCCTGACAATATACTTGCCAAGCAAGAAAGAGAGGAGGTAAGATGACACCCAAAAAATAAGGTCACTAGAAAAAGAGTGACAAACAATTTTAAAGACAAAATTTGGGTTTTATTGGATTTTTTTTAGAAAAATAAGTTCTTATATAGTTTTTACTTTCTAAAAAATAAAATGCCCACGTGATGGGAAATATTTTTCTCAGAATCTTGATATATAATACTTATATATTTGGAGTTATATTTATTTTCCTTCTTATGTTTTACTTTCCTATTATAATAAAAAGGAAAGAAATCACTTTTATTAGGAAACTACCTGGGCCACGTTAGGAAACGAATCTGACCTAATCCATACCTTCTTCTTCCTCCTCACGACCTTCCTTCTCTGGCCATGGCAGAATCTTCCCAAGAAGCTTATTCTTCCAGATTCACGGGATTCCTTCCCTCCCCGCACCTCCCACCACCCCTATAAGATTGCCCATCCTCTCCTCGTTCCATTTTCCCCATCAGCTCGCCTCTCCCTGCCCGTAGCCATGGCGCCCCCATCATTGTTGTTCCTGTCAGGAGCCGAACAGAAGGACGCCCAGGAGCCCCTGACGCCCCCTTCCTCGCCTCCGGGACCCCCTCAGCCGTTCCCCCTCCCCGCCGGCGACCCTCCCCTCGCCGCAGTGCCCCTCCCCTCGCCGGAGCAAGCCCCACCTCGCCGGATAACCTCCCAGCCACGGCCAACCTTCCAGCCACGGTGAGCTTCAAAAAAAATTATGTCACAGTTTTTTTCTTCAGAAAAGAGCAAACTTAGAAAATTCATATCTATTAGTCTATAACTCCGAATTAGTTGAGTCTTTTTGCATTAGATCACCAATTTCTTATAGTTTTCGAAAATATATAATTTGATTATGTTTGAATTTACAAAATTTGAGTTAGAATAGATTTGGTTTAACTCTTGTTTTGCTTATATGAGGAGTTTAAAAATAGCTTTTAAATTAATTCTTTTTGCTACTGTTTCCTATTGATCATATCTTTCAGTAGTTTAAGTTTCAATGTTTTTGAAGTATTTTTACTTGGGGTTTTTACCAAAACAGATTCTGTTTTAGTTCTTTTAGGATTATATCTATTTATTTTTCTATATTTGTTTTTAAATTAGTTTCTTTTATATTTGAGAAATTTTATATTTTGTTTTCTGTTAGATAACAGTAGGTTTTCAACAAAAACAAAATTTTATTTTTATTAGTGATCATGAAATCAGTTCTAGTTCTCTAATAACTTGCAATTGATATCCCTACTAGTTTACTCCCATTTGAAAATACTTTCAAATAGTTATATGAAAATACTTTATTTTATCTTAGTTAAATTTATATTTTATTCCCTAGTTTTCTTTGAAGTTTCCTTTGGATTCTTATTCGCTTTCTCTTATTGATTTCGATTGCATCAACTTTTATTGTTGTTTGTTATTTGATGGCTAGAATGATTGCTAGTGTGAGTGCTTATGTGAATACTATGTTTAATTATATAGATTTCATCGGAGATTGACGAATAGTTCTATCACGTATTTTCCGAGAACGATAATTCTTCTTCATCAACCTCACGAGGCAAGTCTTTTGATCATGTATTACCTATGTTTTATGCATTGTAGTTCTACCTTTATACACCCAATTGCATGCTGAGTAGATACTTGGAAATATTGGTTACTTGTTGTAGTATCATGTGGTAGGCACCCAACAACCCTGTTACTTGGCCCGGTTCGACAAAATCTCTTTTGCTATGCTTGAGTAGACCGGGTTCTGGTTGAGAGTTTATCACGAGTGATGCGAGAATAATTTAATAACCAAGACCGGTTAAGTCAAGACTTTTCAAGACCGCGTGATGCAATGCAACTCTGGGTGAAGGACGGTTTAGATGGGCTCCCTGGAGAAACTAGTGGACGTCCCGGGATGCATGGGGAAGTGCCATGACATCTTGCGGAAAGCTTCACCCAGGCTCGAAGAGATGGACAGAGGCTTCAAGACCCAAGGCTTACCTGCATAGCCACAAGTCAATATGGGCTCTGGCTTGGTTGGACAACGCGGCGACTCTGGACAGGCGGTGCTGGCAGATGTAGAAGAATGGTAGCATTGGATGTGCACCGACAGGGGATCAGAGGGACCCGTTGAAAGACCATGTTTTGATCATCCGGTCTTCAAACACCCTGAAGTGCGAGGACATACTCGGAGGCGATCAAATCTTGTGGGGAACGTGTGCAAAACTCTGCAAAGTACCCAAACCTAATCGATTAGCCGTGTCCACGGTCATGGACAACTTGAGCCAAAGGAACTGAAACTATCAGGAATTCTCAACACCGTTATATATATTTGATGTGGGTAATATTGATAACTTGGGTATGAGAACTGGTTGGTGGAACCATCTCATTAACAACCAACTACGTAGAAATATTTTGCTTTTAGCCCCTCTCTTGTTGCAGGAGAAAACTTTGCTTTCCGATAAAAACTTACAGCTCCACCTGCCATATATGCATATAGTATAGATGTTATTTTTACCCCTCTCTTTTGTGACTTGCCGGCATATTCAATATGCCGACCTACACGGTTGCAACATCTTATCTTGCAGATACTTTCTTCGACGAGTAAGAGTACGATTCAGGGTTATGGTCTGCACTCAAATTGTCGTTGGTGTTTATTGGGACTCCACTCCCTTGACTGTTTCCGCTGAGATTTTAAGGTATATATCAGTTTTACGTTATTACATGTGATTGCACTTTGATATATGCATTGATGTATTGTGTGTGCCAACATACTGTTCCAGGGATGGCACAGATACACAAAAGCTTGACTCGTTTTGAGTCCGGTCGCTACACCATCCCACCATTCTCCTAATGATGTGATCCCATCATCAAGTAACAACACTTGTCTATGGCTAGGAAATCTTAACCATCCATGATCAACAAGCTAGTCAACTAGAGGATCACTAGGGACATTGTTTTGTTTATATATCCACACATGCATTTTTGTTTCCATTCTATACAATTATATCATGGATAATGAACGATTATCTTGAAACAGGAAATATAATAATAACTATTTTTTATTGCCTCTAGGGCATATTTCTAGCACCATCGTCGGGGAGTGAAGAAGCTTTGACAAGTGGAAATTGGTAAGGAAACATTCTTGATATGTGCTGAAATTTACTGTTGCTTGTTTCTATGGTCAATCACCATTTGAGTAGCTTGTTCGGGGCATCTTCGCCTCAAATTGAAGTTGTAAAAGTTTCTATTTAACCTAATGAACCTACTGAAAATATTTACTATGAGATTACTTTCGGCATGCTAGAGAAACTGATAGCTAATCCTTACGATGGTACAAGTCATCTTGATTACCACTTGATATATGTCGATGAGGTTTGTGGACTATTTAAGCTTGCAAGTTTGGCTGGAGAAAAAGTTAAGAAGAAAGTTTCCCCTTTATATTGGGAGGTAAAATCATTGGATGATATTGGATCATCGGACTAGAACGCTTAAAGATGGAATTTTATCATAAGTTTTATCCTATACATCTAGTTCTTCGTGATCAGAATTGGATTTACAATTGCTGGCTTCATGAAGGAGAAAGCATTGCTCAAGCTTGGGAGAGGCTTAAATCTATGATGCACACCTGCCCTAATCATGAGCTCTCAAGAGAAATGATTATACAAAATTTTTGTGCTCGTCTTTCTCATGACGATCAAGTACAACTCGATTCTTCTTGTACTGGTTCTTATATGAAGAAGACTATTGAATTCAAATGGAATCTTCTAGAAGGAATTAAACGCAACTAGGAAAATTGGGAAATCAACAAAGATAAAGAGCCAGGTATAAATCTTAGGTTTGATTGTGTTAAATCTTTGATGGAAACCAATGTTTTTCATAAGTTTAGCAATAAATACGGGCTTGACTCTGAGATGGTAGCTAAATTCCGTGAATTATTTCCTACTCATGTTGATCTCCCTAAGAAGAAGTGGTTTAAATATTATCCGCCTATTGAATAATTATTAGAGGAGGCCATTAAAGTTTAATAGGAAGCAATTGTTTATCATGTTAATTGAGTTGTACCTACTTCTTATATTGAGAATCTACCTTTTCCTGTAAGGATTAGGGAACATGCTAAAGCTACAATTATGGTTAATAAAAGTTATGTTAGAACACCCAAACATTCCGAACATATAAATGTGGAGCCGAATATTTTTGTGGTTAAAGATCTCTCCGTTGATAATATTGTTGGGTATGTTATTTCCTTCTATAGTGAAGCTTCTAGAATTACAAAGCTTGTTAGAAATGAGTAGGACAAGCTAGATAAAAACAAACCAGTTGTTGGCATGTATGTTGTTTCTACTAAGATTGGAGAACATTGCTATCATGGTTTATGTGACATGGGTGCTAGTATCAGTGTTATACCTTTTACCTTATATGAAGAAATTATTAATGATATATCACCCTTTGAGATTGAATATATTGATGTCACTATTAAACTTGCAAACCAAGATAATATCTTGCTGCTCGGGATTGTTAGAGATATTGAAGTCTTGTGTGGAAATGTCAGATACCACACTAACTTCCTAGTACTAGGTTCTAAACAAGATAACTTTTGTCCCATTATATCTGGTAGACCTTTCTTGTACAATGTTAATGCTGAAATTAATTGTGCCACACAGAAAGTTAAAGTAAGCTTTGATAATGACTCTCATGAATTTAATTTCTCTAAATTTGGTAGAAAACCACACGAGAAGGAGACAAGAAGTTATCTAGTAAAGATGAAAATATTGGTCTTGCTTCTATTGTTTTGCCTCCTACAGTTCCTTTAGAACAATATTTGCTAGACCATGAGGATGATATGCATATGAATCAAATAAATGAGATAGATGTTATATTCCTTAGAAAAACACCTATCCTCAAACATGACTTGCATGTTGATATCTTAGGGGATCCTCATCCACCAAAAGGAGATCTCGTGTTTGAGTTAAAGACATTACCAAATACTATGAAATATGATTATCTTGATGAAAATAAGATATATCATATTACTATTAGTGCTAACCTTTCAGAGCATGAAGAAACGAGGTTACTCAAAACTCTGAAGAAACACAGGAGTGTTATTGGATATACTCTTTATGACCTTAAGGACATAAGCCCCACTCTATGTCAGCAGAAGATTAAGATGGAGTCGGATGCTAAACCTGTTGTTGATCATCAACGCCGCTTAAATCCGAAGATGAAGGAAGTGGTAAGAAATGAACTATTAAAGCTTCTAGAACTAGGTATAATTTATCCCATCGTAGATAGTAGATGGATAAGTCTTGTTCATTGTGTTCCTAAGAAAGGAGGTATAACTATTGTTCCTAGTGATAAAAATGAACTTATTCCACAAAGAATAGCGACTCGTTATAGGACGGTAATCAATTTCAGGAAATTGAATAAAGCTACTAGGAAAGATCATTATCCCTTGGTTTTTTGATCAAATGTTTGAAAGATTATCTAAGCATGCACACTTTTGTTTTCTTGATGGATATTCCGGTTTCTCTCAAATTACTATCAAAAGAGGACCAAGAGAAAACTACTTTCACATGCCCTTTTTGGAAACTATGCTTATAGACATATGCATTTTCGTTTATGCAATGCACTTACTTCCTTTCAAATATGCATCACTGCTATATTCTCTGACTTTTGTGAAAAGATTGTTGAGGTTTCATGGACCATTTTGGCATTTATAGGATTTGTTTTGACGATTGCTTGAGCAACCTTGATCGATTTTTGGAGAGATGTGAAGAAACTAATCTTGTCTTGAATTGGGAGAAGTAATACTTTATGGTGAATGAAGGTACAGTACTCGGGCATAAAGTTTTTGAACGTGGCACCAAAGTAGACAAAGCTAAAGTTCATGCAATAGAGAAAATGCCACGTCCAGAAGATATCAATGATATACAAAGTTTCCTTGATCACGTTGTTTTTATAGGCGTTTAATTAAATATTTCTCAAAGACTTGGAGGCTCCTAACTAATATTCTTCAAAAAGATATTCCTTTTGTTTTTGATGATGATTGTGTAGAAGCCTTTGAAATACTTAACAAAGCAAAGATTTCTGCCCCTATTGTAAAACCACCAGATTGGAATTTATCATTTTAAATTATGTGTGATGCTAGTGATTATGCCATTGGTGATGTTCTAGGGAAAAGAGTAGATAATAAATTGAATGTTATTCATTATGGTAGTAAGACCATAGACAATGCTCAAATAAATTGCACTACCACTAAGAAGGAATTTTTGGAAGTCGTGTTTGGATGTGATAAGATTATACCTTACGTTGTTGATTCCAAAGTTACTAACACTATTCATTTTTCTATAAAATACCTTATGGAAAAGAAAGATGCCAAATCTAGACTGATTAGGTGGGTGCTTTTACTTCAAGAGTTTGACTTGCGTATCATTGATAGGAAGGGAGTTGAAAACCTTGTAGCACATAACTTGTCTACGATGGAAAATGTTCTTGATTCACTCCCTATTGATGATTATTTTCCTGGTGAGCAAGTTGCTTCTATAAACACTTTGCATAGTACTCCTTGGTATACAGATTATGCTAACTATATTGTCCCTAAATATATTCCACCTAATTTCACTGATCAACAAAAGAACAAATTCTATTATGATTTGTGACATTACTTTTGGGATGACTCACATCTTTATAAAGGAGTTGATGGTGTTATTAGATGTTGTGTGACTCCGCATGAAAAAGGACAGATCCTACGGAAGTGCCAGTCCGAAGCTGATGGAGGACAATATGCTGGTGATAGAACTACACACAAGGTATTACAATCAAGTTTTTGTTGGCCTACTCTTTTTAAAGATGCTCATAAGTATGTCCTTTCGTGTGATGAATGTCAAGGAATTAGTAACATTGGTAGACGCCAGGAAATGCCTATGAATTACTCACTTGCTATTAAAGCATTTGATCTTTGGGGATTTCATTATATGGGACCCTTTCTTTCTTCTAATGGGTATACTCATATGCTAGTTGTTGATTACATTACTAAGTGGGTAGAAGCTTTTTAAACTAGTAGTGCTGATCAGAACACTTCTATTAAAATGCTTAAAGATGTTATCTTTTCGAGGTTCGGAGTCCCTAGATATTTAATGAATGATGGTGGTTCACATTTTATTCATGGTTCTTTCCGTAAACTCCTAGCTAAATATGATGTTAACAATAGGATTCTATCACCTTATCATACTTAGTCCAGTGTCCAAGTTTAATTTAGCAATCGAGAAATAAAATTAATTTTGCAAAAACTTGTTAATAGATCTAGAAATAACTGGATGATGCTTTGTGGGCTTATAGAACTGCTTATAAAAAACCCATGGGAATGCCTCCCTAAAAAATGCTCTATGCAAAAGCATGTCCTTTACATCTTGAGTTAGAACATAAAGCTTATTGGGCAATTAAACAACTCAACTATGATTTTAAACTTGCTAGTGAAAATAGGTTACTGTATATTAGTTCATTAGATGAATGGAGGACGCAAGCTTATGAAAATGCTAAGTTGTTTAAAAAAAGCTTAAAATATGATGTGACAAGTGAATCCAAAAAGGGAATTCAATGTACGAGACCCAGTTCTTTTGTACAATTCTCATTTTAGAATTTTTGCAGGTAAGCTTCTCTTCAAATGGGAAGGCCCTTATGTCATAGGGGAGGTCTATCGCTTCAGTGCTATGAAGATTAACAACTTCGGAGGCAAAAACCCAAGGGTGGTAAACTGGCAAAGAATTAAACAGTATATCTCATGTATGCCCCTTAATGTTGAAATAACATTATCCAAGTTATCACTCATGGAGAACACATAAGAGAGACCTTCCGGAACACCCAAGAATGCTGAAAAAAGGATAGGTATGTGATACGGTAAGTAAACTGACTAAAAATTCCAAAAAATATGTTCTGTTGGTTTTGGTATTTCAGGTCAAAAATACAAAAATAAAAAGTATTCAGGGGTACCCATGAGGGGACCACGGGCCAACACGGCGCGGCCACCCCCTCGGCGCGCTGTGCTGCCTAGTGGGCCCTCGTGTGCCTCTAAGACTCCGTTTTCTTCCTAGATGCGTATTCTAACCTAGGAAAAAAATCATTATGTACAGTCCTGTATGTTTTGATTACCCCGTCAC
This sequence comes from Hordeum vulgare subsp. vulgare, assembly GCF_904849725.1. Taxonomy (NCBI): domain Eukaryota; kingdom Viridiplantae; phylum Streptophyta; class Magnoliopsida; order Poales; family Poaceae; genus Hordeum; species Hordeum vulgare. The sequence goes on along the minus strand of NC_058519.1, from coordinate 459,061,809 downwards.
GAGTTTCTCATTTCTTCTTGTTTTGGGATATTTTTCTAACAGTTCTAGACCATCATGGCTCCACTAACCCTCCACAAGAAACATCGGATAACCGAACCTTCACTGAGCATGCGTCCATACAGCAAGGTCTACTATGAGCTATCCTTAGCAGAGGATAATAAACTGGAGGTCCTCGAAGATATTATGACGAAGAGCGAGGACAAGGTCGAAGGGTCGAAGGGGGACTATGCCAATAATCCCTCGGATGCTTCTAACTAGGGGGAATCACTATTACTTCTGCATGATGATGTTTCTTTACCTAAAACTGATGCCTTGAATGCCATGGAATGTGCATGTGCACAAATTACAACACTCACTATTGATGGTCTAGAATACCTCTTGAAGAACAAGCCTACTACCCCAACACCACAATCAACCAAGAAGGGCACGTGAGTCATGGGTGTGGGCACCACCCTTAGCTTGTTCCAAGCTTGGGGGTGCTCTCGTATCATATCACCATCACTCTTATCATTACCATCTATCTTAGTTCGATCCTTAGTGATATCATGATTTAGAGAAATAAAATATCAGATTTGTTTTCTTAGAATTTTGCTTTGAGATCTATATATCCTTCTAACCGTGTGTGAGAGTTATATAATAAATATTAGTTGAGTTTGTGTGCCTTAATCTCATGCATTTATCGTCATAGCATTGAAATAAAAGAAATAAAAAGATCATATGCCAATACCATGAGGAGTAATGACTTTATATAGGAAAAGTATGAGTGATAAAGTGTGTTGGGAATAAACAAACATAGAATTAGCATTGATACAACCTATGCAAGATTATGATGGAGGAGAGGAGATTTACATCCAAATACACTATCTTGGAAAGCTTTTATGGTTGTGAGCCCCCATCAAATATTATATAATGATCAAGTGTTGATGTTGGACATTGAAGACAACGTAATGATCATGGTAGTTTACATTCAATAGAAGTTATATGGTGTTGGATCCCTTAGCATGTGGTGCTTGCTTTAGATCTTTTGATAGCCAAAATTTTCCCCACTAAGTAGATATACTACTTGTGCATCCATAACCGTGAAACCTAGTTCTTGCCATGTGAGCCCACCATATCTACCTATGGATTGAGTAAGATCCTTCAAGTAAGTTGTCATCGGTGCACGAAGAAATAACAATTGCTCCTAAAACATGTATGATCTTTTAGTGCAAGGGAAAATAATCTTTGTATGATTTTTTTGATGGCAAAGAAATAGAAGTGTCACAGTGCATAATAAAGTTTGCTATCATAAGGGGCAATATAAAGTGACGTTCATTTGCATTAAAAGTTTGCACATCCAAAAACTTAAAAGTGCATGACAACCTCTTCTTCCCTCTGTGAAGGGCCTATATTTTATCTTTACGAATTTGCCTTTGTGCAAGTGTCAATAAATTTTATCCTTCTTACAACCGATTAACTCTCTAGCTAGCAAGCAACATGTGTTGAGGATAGATCCGGATAAATATATCAAGTTGAATGTAAGTGATCATGAAACATTATTATTGGCATTATCCTCGAGGTAAATAAGTTGGGTGGCAAAACCTATCAAGCCCCCATCTTCCTATGTCTCCAAAGGAAACACTAGCTCAAAAAATATGAAGTGACTGTCAGCAACCATAGAAGACTAAATGATAGTTGAGTATGTGAACTTGCTACGATGAATTAACTTACATAGACTCTTCTCTAGAATATGATGAATTATGATTGTCTAAGTAACTAAGAACATAGTTTGTTGATTGACAATAATGATTGTGCCTTATACTTCAAGTATTGTGGATGTATTGTTACTTACTTATGAGAATCTATATGATGAAAAACTTGCTGCTACGCCAATGGTCATGATGCCCTCATTTCCGTATTCCATTTTTATCGACACCTCTCTCTCAAATCATGTGGTCATTATTATCAAGTTCGGCTTTCGCTTGAGGAAAAGCGATCTCTAAGCTTGGATAGTTGATGCGTCCATTATGCATCATAAATTCTTATTGATATTTTTCTTATTCTTGCCCATTATTCATTATTATGATATAATTATTATGCCTTTTATCTCTGAATATGCAAGGTAAACCATGAAGAGGGAAACTGCCGGAAACTGGAATTCTGGACTTGAAAACTAAGAAAAAGGGTGAAAAATCACTCGACTCCAAATTACCTGAAATTTCATGCAGAATTTTTGATGGAATATATAAAAATTATTAGGCCAAAATGCACCAGAGGGGGGCCACCTGCTGGCCACTAGGCAACATGGCGCGACCACCCCCCTAGCCGCACCCTATTGCCTCATGGGGGCCCTGCAGGTGTCCCGAACCCCCTATTCTCCTATATGGTGTGTTTTGACCTAAAGAAAATCACAAGCATGCTTTCAGGATAAAGTGTGGTCTTCTTAAGGAGGAAACCTGGGTAGAGGCCCTTTTGCTTTCCCGTAGACATATTTTCCCGGTGGAATTCCTCTCTGGGAGGGGGCCATCGACGCCATCGTCATAATCAACGCTTCCTCTTTCGTGGGAGAACCGATCTTCATCTACATCTTCACCAGCACCATCTCATCTACAACTCTAGTTCATCTCTTGTATTGAATGTTTGTCTCAAAATCTCACGTTGGTACATGTGTGTTACTAGTAGTGTTGATTACATCTCGTAGTTGATGCTTGTTGGGTTACTTGGTAGAAGATATTGTGTTCAGATCCATAATCACCATTATTACACCTATGATTTTGTACATGTTGATGAGGTGTGAGTATTCAATATTGTTCGTGAGGAAATGGGTGAAGTCTCGTTAAAGTAATCATGTGAAGTTGGTATTTGTTCGACATCTTGATTGTTGGGGAATGTTGCATGGGAAACAAAAAAAATTTCTATGCACACGAAGACCTATCATGGTGATGTTCATCTACGAGAAGGAGATCAGATCCACATAACCTTGTAGATCGCTAAGCGGGACGCGTTAAGAAACGCGGTTGATGTCGTGGAATAGCTTCGTGATTCAAATCACCGTCATCCCACGACCCGTCCCGATCTAGCACCAAACGAACGGCACCTCCATCTTCAGCACACGTACAGCTCGATGACGATCTCCGCCTTCTTGATCCAGCAAGAGAGACGGGTGATACGTCTCCATCGTATCTACTTTTCCGAACTCTTTTGCCCTTGTTTTGGACTCTAATTTGCATGATTTGAATGGAACTAACCCGGACTGATGGTGTTTTCAGCAGAATTTTCATGGTGTTGTTTTTGTGCAGAAATAAAAGTTCTCAGAATGTCCTAAAAATTTACGGAGAATTTTTCTGGAATAAAAGAAAAATACCTGCGCAAAGATCCACCGGAGGGGGCGTGCGAGTGGGCCACAAGCCCCTGGGCCGCGGCCACCTCCCTAGGCCGCGCCGTGGGGGCTTGTGGGGCCCACGTGGCACCACTGCCCCCAAACTCAGCTCTATATCTTCCGTCTCACCCGAAAAAAAACAAAGAGAAGGTTTCATTGCGTTTTACGATACGGAGGCGCCGCCACCTCCTCTTCTTCATCTGGAGGGCAGATCTGGAGTCCGTTGGGGGCTCCAGAGAGAGGAAATCATCGCCGTCGTCATCATCAACCTTCCTCCATCGACAATTCCATGACGCTCTTCATCGTTCGTGAGTAATCTCATCATAGGCTTACTCGACGATGATGAGTTGGATGAGATCTATCATGTAATCGAGTTAGTTTTTACGGGGATTGGTCCCTAGTATCCACTATGTTCTAGATTGATGTTGCTACTACTTTGCTATGCTTAATGCTTGTCACTAGGGCCCGAGTGCCATGATTTCGGATCTGAACCTATTATGTTGTCGCCAATATATGTGTGTTTTAGATCATATCTTGCAAGTTGTAGTCACATACTATGTGTTATGACCCGGCAACCCCGGAGTGACAATAGCCGGAACCACTCTCAGAGAAGACCATAGTATGAGGAGTTCATGTATTCACCAAGTGTTAATGCGTTGGTCCTGTTCTTTATTAAAAGGAGAAACTTAATATCCCGTAGTTTCCATTAGGACCCCGCTGCCACGGGAGGGATGGACAATAGATGTGATGCAAGTTATTTTCCCTAAGCACGTATGACTACATACGGAATACATGCCTACATTAGATTGACGAACGAGAGCTAGTTACATATCTCCCCGTGTTATAGCTGTTACATGATGAATCACGTCCGTCATACTCATCCATCACCGATCCACTGCCTACGAGTCTTTTACTACTCGTCCTTGCTACGTTACTCTGTTGCTACTTCTGTTACTCTACTGCTAGTGTTGTTACTCTGTTGCTGCTGCTACTGCTGTTCCTTGCTACTTCGCTGTTACTTGTTGCAAGATCCTTTTCCGACACCGTTGCCGGGAAAGAATAGTTCCCCGTCCACGTGCAACTTACTGGCGCCATTGATACAACAGTTAGGAATAGTCTGCTGTCAACAGATCTGTTTCTGATACCGTTGCTACCATACTACTTTTCTACTGATACTTTGCTTGGAGACACTAATCTTTCAGGTGTGGTTGAATCTGACAAACTCAGCTACTAATTCTAGAGAATATTCTTTCGCTTCCCCTTGTGGCGAATCAACAAATTTGGGTTGAATACTCTACCCTCGAAAACGGTTGCGATCCCCTACACTTGTGGGTTATCAACGGGGAAGTAGATGAGTTCTCCGGCAACGTGATGGCGCGCCGGTGATGGTGATGATCTATTCCTGCAGGGCTTCGCCCGAGCTCCGCAGAAAACCGATCTAGAGGAAGAACTACGAAGTAGAGGTTTAGGGTTGCACGTGGCAAAGTTGTGTCTAAAAAACCCTAAAACCTCTAGTATATATAGGAGGAGGGGAGGGGATAGCCTTGGGGCTCAAGGGAGACCCTAGGGCGTCGGCAGAAGTGGAGGAGGAGGGACTCCCACTCAAATTCGGTTTGGGAAGGAGGAGTCCCTTCCTTCCTTCCCACCTCCGTCTTTTTTTTTCTCCTTTGAATTTTCCCTTACCCGAAATAGCCCTATTGGTCTGGCTTCACCAGCCCACCAAGGGATGGTGCGCCACCCATGGGCTATTAGGTTCTCTACCGGGTGGGTGGCCCCCTCCCGGTAAAAACCCAGAACCCATTCGTCACTCCCGGTACACTGTCGTCAATGCCCGAAATCTTTCCGCAGGCCAAATGAAACAATCCTATATATCAATCTTTGTTTCCAGATCATTCCGGCAGCCCTCGTGACGTCCAAGATCTCATCCGGAACTCCGAACAAACCTTCGGTCACCAACACCTATAAGTCAACTATACCGAAACATCATCGAACCTTAAGTTTGCAGACCCTGCGGGTTCGATAACTATGCATACATGACCTCACACACTCCCCGGTCAATATCCAACAGCGGGACCTGGATGTACATATTGGATCCTACTATATTCTACGAAGATCTTATCAGTTGAACCTCTGTGCCAAGGATTCATATAATCCCATATACCATTCCCTTTGTCCTTCTCTATGTTACTTGCTAGAGATTTGATCGTCGGTATCCCTATACCTATTTCAATCTCGTTACCGGCAAGTCTCTTTACTCATTCCGTAATACAAGATGCCATGACTAACACTTTAGCCACATTGCTTGCAACGCTTATATGTGATGTTGTATTACCGAGTGGGCCCCGAGATACCACTCCGTCACACGGAGTGACAAATCCCAGTCTTGATCCATGCTAACTCAACGGACACCTTCAGAGATACCTGTAGAGCACCTTTATAGTCACCCAGTCATGTTGCGATGTTTGATACACCCAAGGTATTCCTCCGGTGTCATTGAGTTACATGATTTCATGGTCATAGGAATGAATACTTGACACGAAGAAAACAATAGCAACAAAATGACACAATCACATGCTATGTTTATAGTTTGGGTCTTGAGCATCACATCATTCTCCCAATGATGTGATCCAGTCATCAAGTGTCGGGACCCCGATCCTAAGCTATAGGAATCAAGCATGTAACACATCGCATCACTTTGCGGTCTCATGCACGGTTAACCCCACGGCTGCCACCTTACCTTAGCTGGGACCGTTTGCGCCTTTTGACTCACGTATGCAATTGTGTCGCTAGCATTCCAATGTCAAAGAACCCGGGTCGACATAACTAGTCATAAACTCAAGTGGCTCAACTATACAAAGACAGGCATACATAACCCAGCGAAGGAGGTGTCGGTCACCCAGTAACGTTGTGACGTTTGATACACAAAAGGTATTTCTCCAGTGTTAGTGAGTTACATGATCTCATGGTTATAGGAATGAATATTTGACACGCAGAAAACAATAGCAACAAAATGACACGATCACATGCTATGTTTATAGTTTGGGTCTTGTCCATCACATCATTCTCCCAATGATGTGATCCAGTCATCAAGTGACAACACTTGCACATGGTCAGAAAACCTTAACCTGCCTTGATCAACTGGCTAGTCAACTAGAGGCTTACTAGCGACATAGTTTTGTCTATATATCCACACATGCATTTATGTTTTCATTCAATACAATTATAGAATGGATAATAAACGATTATCTTGAAACAGGAAATATAATAATAACTCTTTTATCATTGCCTCTAGGGCATATTTCCAACAGTCTCACACTTGCACTAAAGTCAATAATCTAGTCTCACATTGCTATGTGATTTACATTGGAATGAATCTAACACCCATATAGTTCTCGTGTTGATCATGCTTCGCTCGTGGAAGAGGTTTAGTCAGCGGATCTACAACATTCAGATTCGTGTGCAGTTTGCAAATATTTACGTCCTCTCCTTCGACATAGTCGCGGATGAGGTTGAAGCGTCGTTTCACTACTAGGGAAAACCCTAGTAGTCTCGCTGGTTTTACCTTTAGTAATAGCGGTGGGGCCAGCGCTACTGCTAACGTGCTACAGCTAACTCTCGGCAGTAGCGCTGGATTGAAAGGGCTACTGGTAGCTACATTAGCAGTAGCGCTGGTATAAGTAGAGCGCTACTACTAAGCCAGCGCTACTGCTAATATTCCAGCGCTACTGCTAATATTCCTGCTTTTAATATTTAATTCGCATCGTATTTATGTCCCCCCTACATATTTGTGCATGCTCTATACAGTGATTTCATCATATCATAATAAACATGCATAATTTGCATCACATCATACACATAAAGTACTCCCTCCGTGCCAAAATTCTTGTCTTTAGATACATCTATTTCTAGACAAAGCTAAGACAAGAATTTTGGGATGGAGGGAGTATCATGTCATATAACTCATCATCATCTTACGTGCTCATCTAACAACTCATCATCATCTTAATCATATACCAAGTTATCATATGATCCACGTAAAGTAAAAAAGAGAAACATCATAATAGTCATCATATGACCTAATCGATCATGTCAAGTTAATATAAACCGGAATAACTTGTCTCTCATAAGACCTAGTCCTCGCACTTAGGTATAATGTCATAAAACAGAATAACACCTATGTATCCATGATGAAGCACAAAGATCCAATGGTCTCCAACTTGTGGCTTGCACTCCTTTATTTCTCTCCATGCTTCAATTTGGAGTCTTTTTTTATTTTGATTTGAGGTTACTAGAGTATGGAGCATCAAACTCAGCCCTCAGCGGGCTTTTAATTTTCATTTGACCTTCTGGGTGCATCAACAGAGGCACTACATCATGTGGCAGTTGCTGTTGAAGAACATAATAATAACCTAGTTAGCAATGTAATCAACACCATTTATGAAATAGTAGAGAGTACTTAATTAGGAAACTCTTACCAAGATATTTCGGCGAATGTCATCCGGCCTCAACCTATGCACTAGTGGCATGTAAAATGTATAATTTTAGCCAATTCCAAAATTATACGGAAAGTTATCCCTAGAAAACTGAACACCAATAAGAAAGTAGAGAAGAACATCCTTCTCCTCCCAAGTTAGATGTGATCCACACGTGTAGTGTGTCGTGTAAATTAATTTATGTAATTCACTCGAAGAAACGAAATACGCTGTAAATTATAATTTAAAAAATTTAGTATATGGATAAACACCAACTATTTCTAAATATAGAATGCAAATTACCTGACAAATATGGTTGAGGAACTCACATGGAGGTAAAACAGGAAGCATATCGACAACCACCCAAATGTCGATGTTTCCTGGCATATTATCTTGAGGACGAAGATCGAAGGTTATTTCCATACCCTCCTGAAATCCATATGCCTTGCAAAGATCTTCCCATTTTGGGCAACCAAATTCTGTTTGAAAAACTGAATTAAATACTTTGATAACAAATGTGTGACCATGTATAGTCCTCAGGTCAGCGCTCCTCGTCTCAATTCTCCCGTGGTCTTCGAAACCGGGCCTCTCCAATACATATCTTCTTGCATGGCAAGGGAGGAACATATCTCCATTCTCGTCAAGCTTCATGCTGAAGAACCTATCGTCTTGCAGGTGAGGACTATCACACATACCCCGACAGTCGCCGCAATATTCACACTCCCAATATTCATCGTCACACATTTCCTGTTTTAATGTGGTAAATGTGTAAACAACAACCGTGACACTATATCGAAAGAATTGAACATCTATATATAAACAGAAGCATGAATAATAAAAAGGGACCTATGTTTTGCCGGAATGTTGATTCATTACCCTTTCCGGCAATTCGCAAGCACTCCATATGTCCTAGTTTCTAGCACTAGTCATCACGAAATTCACGGAAATTTTCGGCATCACCTTTGCTAAATAGTGGACATATGTAGCGCCTGAAATATGCCGGAACGGAAATGAATCCACATTCCGGCAAAACATAGGCCACTCGGACATTCCGGCAAAACATAGCACAACTTAGCAAGCAAAAGTGAGAAACCATTAGTTGTCTAATTCCTCTCCAAAGGAATGATATTTGTAGCATTAACACCTATTGTGCATTAACATGTATGTGCCCTTTTTCCTCTCCAAAGGAATGATATTTTTATGCATTAACACCAAAAAAAGGATGATATTTGTAGGTTGGTGAAATATTTGTGTGTCCTTTTTCCTCTCCAAAGTTTAAATACGTTGTTTGAAACCATTGGTTGTCTAATTCAAACCTAATGTGCCTACTTACATGAAATTTACAAACAAGATTTTTTTCCTTCTTTCTAGTTAGCCCATCAAAAGATCTTTAACAAACATATCTTGATTTTCTTATTAACATGCATCTCAAGATGACATCTTGAACCGATGGCCCTAAAATGAAAATGGCAGCAGTCTTGGGGTGCCTAGAGCGGGAGGGGAGGGGGGCGGCGGCGCTTGGAGGGGGTGGGGGGCTTACCGGAGCGGGATGGGGAGGGGGCTTACCGGAGCGGGAGAGGGGAAGGGGGCTTACCAGAGCGGGAGGGGAGGCGGGCGGTGGCGACGGCGAGGGAGGCGACGGCGATGACGACGACGACGACGGCGAGGGAGGTGGCAGCAATGACAACAACGACGACGAAGAGGGAGGCGGTGACGGCTTGAGATCAAGGAGAGAGGGGGTGGGGGAGTGGGGGAGAGTTAGGAAATTTTAGGCATGGCGGGTGTTAACTAAACATAGCAGTAGTAGTGGGTTTAGGGGAGCGCTGCTGCTATTGTACTTAGTAGTAGCGCTTTTACCACGCCGGCGCTGGTACTACAGCTACTGCGGTTACGTCGTTGGTCCCCTTTTAGGAGTAGCGTTGGATGCTATACGCAGCGCTACTGATATTGACCTTAGTACTAACGCAGGTTTAGGAACGGCGCTGCTACTATAGCTACTGCGGGTGCCCTCGTTGGTTCCTGTTTATCAGTAGCGCAGATTATGAGGCCTGCGCTACTGCTAAGGACATTATCAGTAGCGTTGCGTTGTTTCGAGCGCTACTGCTAAATAGCAGGATCGCTTTTGACATTCCAGCGGTACTAATAGGCTCCTACCTGTAAGGTTTTTCCTAGTAGTGTTTGATGCATCTGGTCTTCTTGTGAAACCTTGGTTCCTTGGCTAGAGCAATGGTACCAGTGTTGTCATAGAATAGAGTTATTGGATTTAGTGCGCACGGCACAACTCCAAGATCCATCATGAACTGCTTCATCCAGACACCCTCCTTAGCCACCTCCGAGGCAGCCTTGTACTCCGCTTCACATGTAGATTCTGCTACGACGCTTTGCTTGGAACTGCACTAGCTTACCGCACCCCCATTGACAATAAATAAGTATCGGGTTTGAGACTTAGATTCATCTGGATCAGTGTCAAAGCTTGCACCGACGTAACCCTTTAGGACGAGCTCTTCGTCACCTCCATAAACGAGAAACATTTCCTTAGTCCTTTTCAGGTACTTCGGAATATTCTTGACCGCCGCCCAGTGTTCCACTCCTAGATCACTTTGAAACCTACCTCACATACTTATGGCCAGGCTGAAGTCCGGTCTTGTGCACAACATTGCATGCATGATAGACCCTACGGCTGAAGCATAGGGGACGGTACTCATCTATTCTCTATCTTCTGTAGTCACTGGACACTGAGTCTTACTCAACTTTATACCTTGTAACATTGGCAATAACCCCTTCTTGGATTGCTCCATTATGAACTTCTTCAAAACATTATCGAGGTATGTGCTTTGTGAAAGTCCTATTAGGCGCCTCGATCTATCTCTATAGATCTTAATACCTAATATGTAATGAACTTCTCCTAGGTCTTTCATTGAAAAACATTTGTTCAAGTAATCCTTGACACTCTCTAAAGACTCCACATTGTTTCCAATCAGCAATATGGCATCCACATATAATATTGGAAACGCTACAGAACTCCCACTCACTATCTTGTATATACAAGATTCTCCAACAACTTCACTACAAGAAATATGCTAATACACGATGCTATATTTTCGTCGCTACATTGTCACGGTTTTTAATTTACGATGATCTTACGACGAAAAACGAAGCGTCGAAAACGAAGCATCAAAAACTGACAGCAACGACGTTTTACGACGATTCCTGGATCGTCGTAACCTTTACGACGATCCTAAATCGTCGTTGGCAATCTAACCCAGTCCTATGTTGCAGTCCTACATGGCAAAATTACGAATGGTTGAAATCAGCCCAGACCATTTCAAATTATCACATGGGCTGGTTTTATTTTTTTAGGCTTTTTCTTATTGGGCTTCTTTTGGGCCTTAGCCTATTTACAACCACTTCTAGTAATTTTTTTCGAATTTTTTTGTATCATTATAATTTGGGCCCTGGCCTTTTAGTGCCCAAATACATTTGGTCCAGTTTCAGTTTTGGCCTTTTTCATTTTTGAATTCAGCAAATTTTTGTTCCAAAACTTGGTTTCATTTCTATTTGTTGGGCCTTTTCAACCCAATTATTTGTCCAATATTAAATCAAAGACTATTTCATATTCAAATCAAGAAAACTCCAAGTCGAATTAATATCATCCATCATATAACATCACATAATACATCTCCCGGGTTTACATAACACAATAACTCATCTCATGAATACATTTCCTTACACAGGAATATAGCAAGAACGGACAGAATTGCACAATAGAACAATGACATATCTGCTACTATCCCAACAGTACAATGGACTTCATTCCACTCTCCTATGAGACATGCTCGAGATGCGACAACTTGTCATCCTACAAGAACATTACACTGCACATGAATCAATCAAAGGGAAATAAATATAAAAAATATTAGAAATAAAACGATTTGTGTTTGTCCTGAAGAAGATGTTAAAGAAATGTGAACAAAAGTGAGAGAGACATGCACTTCAATTGTTTTGTGAGAGGAAGTTGTGCGTGGATAGACACGGTACCACACCATTCAAGATAATTAACAGAAACTGGGCATAAACATAGGCCAAGTTCAAATCAAAATATGTAACTGTGAAACATGGAGTACAAGTATTTTTGGAAACATGAAAGAACATGATTTATTATCCTGGAGACTAGACAAGAGTTGTTCTGAGCATTGTTACTCAAGTGAAGAGGATGACTAAAAGCGTTCAATGGTTGAGAATATACCAACAACTTTAAACTCTCCTAATGAAAGATTCAAGTGCTGGAAACCTAGAAGCGGGACAGATTATACAGTTACCTGAGTGGAGTAAGGGACTGTTTCCAACATACGAATTTCAAGGGAATCAATCCACTTCCTGAATGAACATAAAATAAAGTTATTGTTGATCAAATACTAGCAGAGTACCCGTGCTGCTCACTGGCATTTTAATCTTACACTCACTAGCATTTTAATCTTACACTCTATATGAAATGACATCTTTAATTATGACCTGTTTGAACTGTAAATTGATCAAATACTAGCAGAGTACCCGTGCTACTGCGGACCTTAGATAAACAAACTATGGATCAACGAAACCTAATTTAGAAAAATACATACAACAAACAACCTATAAATGAGACGAAAAAACAATACAACAGCAATGCAAAAAATGTACCACCTCAACCAGTGAATCCTCTTGAGAACAGGTAGATTCAGTCATACAGCAGCTACAGCGGCAAAAAAGTCAGTCCTGGGAACAACCTGGATATCTTACAGGAGGATTCAGCATATATATATCTTTTAGATTTAGACCTACAACAGCTACAATAGAAAAAAATACTAGATGTGCTACAGCAGTAACAAAATCTATGTCACAAATTTAGTCCCACAGCAGCTAAAGTTGGATTCAGTTCTGGATTTGATACATCAATAAAAAAACAGTCCTACAGGTACACAAGGATTCAGTCCCTAGAACAGCAATAATATGGGGAGAGGAACCACACATCAAGGCAGATACGCTGGGATCTAACCCCACCAAATAAACGTGGATATGCAGCGGATCTAACCCCAAACAACCTGGATACCCCGTGCTTCCCTCAACGGCTACTTGAACAAAATTCAGCATATCCAATAGCTCAGCTCTTGTGAAATCTGCTTCCAGAATAGCATTTGGGGCGCGGGATTTAGAAACACTAGACAAATTCGAATCACTCTTAGTTTTGTCAGCAATTGTAGTTGAACACTTCACTCTTGTTCCAATGCGCTCAAGAGATGGTTGTTCAACACGTTTAGTTATCCTATTTCACAGCAATGGCCTAACGGCGAGAGGAATTATGATACTCACTTCTCTTGTACCAAAGAATCTACTGCTATCTGCAGTCCATTTTTCTGAATGGAACTACTAATATTACTTGATAGGGTTTGATAAGACTAATGCATGCATTACATGCTGCTGCTGTAGGTTCTTGGGACCGAAGATCTCCACAGCTACCTTGAAAAATATGGTCTTCGGCTTGACCCACAGCTTGAAATGCTCGTTGGAAGGTCATGGATTGCTCTGGATTATCCTTGGGCGAATTATTGCATAATATTAGTTAACATGTTTGCATAATATCGGTTACCATAATAGCCGGATCTAACTATATATTTATGGCTGCATACACAGGAGGAAGCCATGGGAAAAGTTTGTCGACTCAGGGAACATATTTCACTCTACATTTATGTACATGTACATGTGCCTGTTGTTTTGGTGTCAGTATACGTTGTTTTTTTGCTCTGTGATTCTTTTCGCTGTGCAAATTTTGTGAACCTCACTTTTCTTTGAATCGAAGTAAAAGATTTCCCCACTCATTAATTAAGAAGATGAAGGAATAGATGGTTCAACATTTGGCTGGACCCATCACTCGTTAGCTTATTTTACATAATGTTATTTTAGATCACATGAGTGGTAGGCGACTACCTTCTCCACAGGGGGACTTCCTGGTGGTGATGTTGAGCACCTTGGTGGGCATCCTGACGGGGCCCTTGACCTTGAGCTGCTTCTCCTTCGTGCCCTTCACCAGATTGGAGCACACTACAAGCAAACGAAGCGGCCACGCAACACGAACGACAAACAATGCATCAGATCGGCGATGTGCAGAACATCATAGGTCAGAGGAGGCATAATACTGAATTTAAAATGATTTTATTTCCAGAACGGAACAACAGATTAGTGATATCTCTCCTCCTTGGACATCTTCCGGAGCTCACCGACTAATGCTTTGGTTGTTTTCTCAATACCACGGGCAATCTGTACTGGATTGGCACCGCAGCTACAATCTGCAGAAAGTAATTAAACAAACTGAACATTATGTCCAGAACTAAATGAGAGCACTTATATGCTAAACACTGTACCTTAACACCCTCGGCAATCAGCCCTTGAGCAAGGATGACAGAAGTGGTAGTTCCATCACCAGCCAAATCATTAGTCTTAGTAGCAGCTTGCCTAACCAATTTAGCACCAATATTTTCAACAGGGTCTGCCAGATCAACCTAATCCAGAAGCCAATCATGAGAAAAGCTCACAATCAGGATCGAAGGGTAAAGAAACGATGTTCTACATCTCCTGACAGAACAGTACCTCTTTTGCCATGGTACTATTAAAATTGCAGTACACTCTTAAGCAAACAGATTCGGTCAAAAATATCATAGTGCGAATTAAAGCTACTACTGTTAGCTTATCACGCGTTTGCTGAATAAAGTTTGTGTATGATGCACCTACTCCACAGTAATAATGTCTCCCACACCAAACAACTTTGATAAACAGGAACATCAACAAACCCCAAACTGAAACTACTTCCAAAAGAAATACCAATCTAATTCAGATTCCTCAAAGGGAGGAACACCAGAACATCAGTCGATTAAGAGACGGCTCATCTTAGATCATATGTAGCACAATAATATATATCTAGAAAAAGCGAGCAACCACATTTTGTTTTCGTTCTAGACTCATTAGTACAACTAACTACACCACATAGCACGGAGCACTATAGGAACCACAAGTCTGACCAAACTGAATATGAATAGAAGAGCATGGCAGGCAGCAGAGAAATCTAAAACCACATGTGTGCATGATAAATTAAAAGACTGATGAAAATGATAGCATGCATGATTAACTAAACCACAAGTCACTGCAGGTCGTTGTCCCGGCATGAGGTCCGGCCTTCGACTTTCCCGACAGAGAGCTGCTATTGTACCCATGGACATGGAATCCTCCTCGTGCTGCTAAATAACAAGGAGGTCTCATCGCGTCCCGGGAAGCAGCATATCACAACGAGTGTGGGGAGGAAGGTCCATGGCACCCTCCTCTGATGGCGACCTTGACCTGTTGGATTTGGGAGGGAAAGGAGAGGTGAGGAAGAACCTACTACAGAGAGAGGGGCAAGGAGGGGTGATGGTGGTCATACGAGATCAGGTGTCATCATGTATGGTCTCCTCCTGTGCTACGTGCAAGGTCGAAATGGCACTGGGCTTGTCCTCCATGGCGTCCTCCTTGACCGTACGGGATAGAATGCAAACAAGCAAACAAACAAAAATGCACAAAACAATCAGATTTGATCCAAAGCAGAAGAAATCGTGGAGGACGAGCAAGGGATGATCCATAACAGATCTATTCTGGTCGCCATGGCCGGGATCCTCCTACGCTCGCGCGGGCTAGGGTTTCAGTGTGTGCTGCAGAAAGAAGGATAGTGTGGTTCTTGGGGAGAGCAGGTCGGCACCGATGCCGTAGACGACGGGAGGGATGGGGGAGAGGAGATCTACAGCAGGGTTGGGTTGGGTTGCGGGAGGGGTGAGGGAGAGGAGATCGGGGGCGGGGTTGGGTTGGGTTGCGGGAGGGAGGCGGAAGGCACACAGGAGAGCGGCTCGAGTTAGTAGGAGAGGGAGGAGGGTGTGTCATGCGCTAGGTTTAGTGAGGAGAGGTGATGACACATTGGATCTGTAGGACATGGACGGCTCAGATCACCTTTACTAGGGTGATCTGTGGGCTCTATTCTGATTGGTTAGACATGTGCCTTTATAAACTTGTTTTTTAGTGTTAAAAACAAAGGAGATATATGAAGCAGCTACAAAAAACATTTTTCAAAATGGCACCATTAATTTTTAGGTGCATCTTGGAATGGAAAACAATGTTGCCTAAGAACGTTTTCATTACCATTGGACGAAAAAGTAATTTACCAATTTTTTACTGCCCAAAATGAGTTTTTTTGTGAAGGTCCTACCATATATTTGTTGCAAAATTGTATCAAATCATTTTTCTAAAATACTAGGCCCTATTTAATGCACAATGGACCAAATGGTTGGGTGTCAAAAGCTTTTATCCACCTCTCGTGAAAAAGACAAAATTTCCGCCGATTTAACTTGAAGCGAGTCCAATTTGAACCGCAACTGTATTATAGTTTACTATTTATTTTTTCCAAAAATATTCTCTAGATTCAACCACTAGATAGGAACGGTCATACCCGCTATTTTGACCGTATTTTGAAACGTGCTTGAAAAATTCAAAAACAAATCAAAAAAATGGAAAACCTTCACATTGTGCCATTAAATATAATCAAGTTATGAGGAAAAATAATAAACTTGTAATACTATAATTATTTTAAGAAAATGTTCTGAGAAATGAGATATCATGTGTGAAGACCACAAATCAGCCCATTAGCAAGCATGGAGGATAAAATACCAGCCCATTATAAAAGTAAGATGAAAAAATAGCCCCACAGAAAGTGGTCTAAAAAATAGTTCAATACATGTATGAGGTGGGATAGAATGGACCCACGAGTGACATGTCAACATAGTTAGAACATGTTACGACATTTTTATAATCGTCGTGAAAGTTATGACGATCTCATCTTATGCGGTTACGATGTTTTTGACTCACATCATCGTAATTTATATGTAGATTTGATCCCCTCAAACGGCTTACGACAATCTCGGATGAAATCGTCACAGATTTATGACAAATTCATCAACGACATCTTAAAAATGTCATGTATGAGCATATTTCTTGTAGTGCTTGTATAAACCCAAACGCCTTGATCACCTCATCAAAGCGCTTATTCCAACTCTGAGATGCTTGCACCGGTCCATAAATGGATCGCCGGAGCTTGCATACTTTGTTAGCATTCTTTGGATCGACAATCATATACAACTCTTCCTTAAGAAAACCATTAAGGAACGCTATTTTGACATCCATCTGCTAGATTTCATAATCGAAAAATGCAACCATTCCTAACATGATTCGGACGGACTTAAGCATCGCTACCGGTGAGAATGTCTCATCGTAGTCAACTCCTTGAACTTGTGAAAAGCCCTTTGCCACAATTCGATCTTTATAAACGGTCACATTACCGTCCGTGTCCGTCTTCTTCTTTAAGATCCATTTGTTCTGAAGAGCCTTGCGACCTTCAGGTAATACTTCCAAAGTCCACACTTTGTTTTTATACATAGATCCTATCTCGGATTTCATGGCCTCTAACCATTTGATGGAATCCGGGCCCACCATTGCTTCTTCATAATTCGCAGGCTCATTGTTGTCTAACAACATGATAGATAAGACAAGATTCCCGTACCACTCAGGAGTAGTATGTGATCTTGTCGACCTGCGAGGTCCAATAGTAACTTGATCCGAAGCTTCATGATCATCAACATTAGCTTCCTCCTCTACTGGCGTTGCCTCAACAGAGATTTCTCTCCGCCCTGCGCCACCATCCTGTTGGAGCAGAGGTTCCACAACCTCATCAAGTTCTATCTTCCTCCCAATCAATTCTTTTGAGAGAAACTCTTTCTCAAGAAAAGCTCTGTTTTTAGCAACAAACACTTTGCCCTCGGATTTGAGATGGAAGGTGTACCCAAATATCTCGTTTGGGTAACCTATGAAGATGCACATTTCCGCTTTGGGTTCCAGCTTTTCAGGCTGAAGCTTTTTGACATAAGCATCGCATCCCCAAACTTTAAGAAACGACAACTTTGGCCTCTTGCCATGCCATAGATCATATGGTGTCGTCTCAACAGATTTTGATGGTGCCCTATTTAAAGTGAATGCAGTTGTCTCTAATGCATAACCCCAAAACGATAATGGCAAATCGGTAAGAGACATCATAGATCACACCATATCTAACAAAGTACGATTACGACATTTAGACACACCATTACGCTGTCGTGTTCTAGGTGGTATCAACTTTGAAACAATTCCACATTGTCTTAAGTGAGAACCAAACTCGAAACTCAGATATTCGCCCCCTCGATTAGACCGTAGGAACTTGATCTTCTTGTTACGATGATTTTCAACTTCACTCTGAAATTGTTTGAGCTTTTCAAACATTTCAGACTTGTGCTTCATCAAGTAGATATATCCATACCTACTCAAATCATCAGTGAAGGTGAGAAAATAATGATATCCGTCGCGTGCCTCAACACTCATTGGCCCTCACACATCAGTATGTATGATTTCCAACAAGTCACTTGCATGCTCCATTGTTCCAGAGAACGGAGTCTTAGTCATCTTGCGCATGACGCATGGTTCGCATGTGTCAAGTGATTCAAAATCAAGTGACTCCAAAATCTCATCAACATGGAGTTTCTTCATGCGCTTTACACCAATATGACCTAAGCGGTAGTGCCACAAAAAGGTGGCGCTATCATTGTTAACTCTACCTCTTTTGGTCTCAATGTTAAGGATATGTGTGTCATCACAATCAAGATTCAGTATGAACAAACCCCTCACATTGGGTGCATGACCATAAATGATATTACTCATAAAAATAGAACAACCATTATTCTCTGACTTAAATGAGTAATTGTCTCGCAATAAACAAGATCGAGATATAATGTTCATGATTAACGCAGGGACTAAATAAAAATTATTTAAGTTCATAACTAATCCCGTTGGTAACTGAAGTGAGACTGTGCCGACGGCGATTGCATCAACCTTGGAACCATTTCCAACGCGCATCGTCACTTCATCCTTCGGGAGCCTTCGTTTATTCCGCAGTTCCTGCTTCGAGTTGCAAATGTGAGCAACAGAACCTGTATCAAATACCCATGCACTACTACGAGAGTTGGTTAGGTACACATCAATAACATGTATATCACATATACCTGGTTTGGCGTTGGCCGCCTTTTTATCAGCCAAAGACTTGGGTAGTTGCGCTTCCAGTGACCCATCCCCTTGCAATAATAGCACTCTGTTTCCGGCTTAGGTCTAGCCTTGGGTTTCTTCGTCGGAGGGGCAACAGTTTTGCCGCTCTTCTTGGAGTTACCCTTCTTGCCTTTGTCGTTTCTCTTGAAACGAGTGGTCTTATTGACCATCAACACTTGATATTCTTTCCGGAGTTCTGACTGTGCGACTTTCAACATCACAAATAACTCGCCGGGTGACTTGTTCATCCCTTGCATGTTATAGTTCAACACAAAGCTCTTGTAGCTAGGTGGCAGTGTTTGAAGAATTCTAGCAGTGATAGCCTCTTGCGGGAGTTCAACTCCCATCTCAGCTAGACGGTTTGAGTACCGAGACATTTTGAGCACATGTTCCCTGACAGATGAATTCTCCTCCATTTTGCAAGCATAGAATTTATCGGAGGTCTCATACCTCTCGATCCAGGCATTCTTCTAAAATATAAACTTCAACTCTTGGAACATCTCATATGCTCCATGAAGTTTAAAGCGTCGTTTTAGTCACAGTTCTAAGCCATACAAGAATGCACATTGAACTACTAAGTAGTCCTCCTTACATGCTTGCCTAGCGTTCAAAACATCTTGTTCAGACGTAGCGGGTGGTCATATCCTAGCGCTGCATCAAGGACATAATTGTTTTTCCCAGCTTGTAGTATAAGCCTCAGATTACGAGCCTAGTCTACAAAGTAGCTACCATCATCTTTCCGTTTAGCTTTCTCTAGGAACGTATTGAAATTCAGGGTTGCTACTGCATGAGCCATTGATCTACAACATAAAATATTGCAAAGTGGACTTAGACTATGGTCAAGACAATTAGAGTTCAGCTAATCATAATCCTAATAAACTCCCACTCAAATAGACATCCCTCTAGTTATTTGAGCGTGGCATGATCCAAATTCACTAACTCAAGTCCGATTATCACGTTAGTTGAGTACAGTTTCAGTGGTAAACATCTCTATGTTAATCATATCAACTATACGATCCATGCTCGACCATTCGGTCTCTTGTGTTCCAAGGCCATGTCTGTACCTGCTAGGCTTGTCAAGTTTAACCCGAGTGTTCCGCGTGTGCAACTGTTTTGCACCCGTTGTATGTGAACGTTGAGTCTATCACACCCAATCATGACGTGGTGTCTCGAAACGATGAACTGTCGCAACGGTGCACAGCCGGGGAGAACACAATTTTATCTTGAAATTTAGTGAGGGGTCACCTTATAATGCTAGCGTCGGTCTAAGCAAGATAAGGTGCATGAAAGGATTAACATCACATGGAATTCATAAGTGACATGATATGGCCATGATCTTGTGCATCTTGATCTCCATCACCAAAGCACCGGCATGATCTTCATCGTCACCGGAGCCACACCATGATCTCCAACATCATGATCTTCATCATCGTGCTGCCATCGAGGTTGTCGTGCTATCTCTGCTATTACTACTAAAGGTACAACCTAGCAATATAGTAAACGCATCCGGAAACACAAACGTTAGTTTAAAGACAACCCTATGGCTCCTGCCGGTTGCCGTATATAACTATTACAACATGATCATCTCATACATCCAATATATCACATCATCTCTTTGGCCATATCACATCATATGCATATCCTGCAAAAACAAGTTAGACGTCCTCTAATTTGTTGTTGCATGTTTTACGTGGCTGCTATGGGTATCTAGTATGATCGCATCTTACTTACGCAAAACCACAAGGTGATGTGCAAATTGCTATTTAACCTCTCTCCAAGGACCCCCTCGGTCAAAACCAATTCAACTAAAGTTGAAGAAACAGACACCCACTAGTCATGTTTATGCTATAAGTTGCATGTTAGTCGATGAAACCAGTCTCTCGTAAGCATACGAGTAAGGTTGGCCCGGGCCGCTTCAATCCAACAATACTGCCAAATCGAGAAAATGCTAAGGAGGGCAGAAAATCGAACATCAACGCCCACAAAAACTTTTGTCTTCTACTCGATATTACATCTATGCATGAACCTAGCTCATGATGCCACTATTGGGGAACGTTGCATGGGAAACAAAAAAAATCCTATGCACACGAAAACCTATCATGGTGATGTTCATCTACGAGAGGGAGATCGGATCCACATACCCTTGTAGATTGCTAAGCGGGAAGCATTAAGAAACGCGGTTGATATAGTGGAACAGCTTCGTGATTTATATCACCGTCGTCCCACGATCCGTCCCGATCTAGCACCAAACGTACGACACCTCCACGTTCATTACACGTACAGCTCGATGACGATCTCCGCCTTCTTGATCCATCAAGAGAGACTGGGAAGTAGATGATTTCTCTGGCAGCGTGATGGCACGCCGATGATGGTGATGATCTATTCCTGCAGGGCTCCGCCCGAGCTCCTCAGAAAACTGATCTAGAGGAACAACTACGAAGTAGAGGTTGAGGGTTGCACGTGGCAAAGTTGTGTCTCAAAAACCCTAAAATCTAGTGTATATATAGGAGGAGGGGAGTGGCTAGCCTTGGGGCTCAAGCGAGCCCCTAGGGTGTCGGCCGAAGTGGAGGAGGAGGGACTCCCACTCCAATTTGGTTTCGGAAGGAGGAGTCCTTCCTTCCTTCCGATCTCCCTCTTTTTTTTATTTTTCTCCTTTTTTTCCCTTAGCCGAAATAGCCCTATTGGGCTGGCCTCACCAGCCCACAAAGGGCTGGTGCACCACCCATGGGCTATTAGGTTCTCTCAAGGGTGGGTGGCCCCTTCCCGGTAAAAACTCGAAACCCATTCGTCACTCCGAGTACACTGCCGGCAATGCCCGAAATCTTTTTGGAGGCCAAATGAAACAATCCTATATATCAATCTTCGTTTCCGAACCATTCCGGACACCCTCGTGATGTCTCAGATCTCATCCGGAACTCCGAACAAACCTTCGGTCACCAACACCTATAACTCAACTATACTGAAACGTCACTGAATCTTAAGTGTGCAGACCCTGCGGGTTCGAGAAATATGCAGACATGACCTGAGACACTCCCCCGGTCAATATACAACAGGGGGACCTAGATGTCCATATTTGATCCTACATATTCTACAAAGATCTTATCGGTTGAACCTCTGTGCCAAGGATCCATATAATCCCGTATACCATTCCCTTTGTCCTTCGGTATGTTACTTGCCCGAGATTTGATCGTCTGTATCCCTATATCTATTTCAATCTCATTGCTGGCAAGTCTCTTTACTCGTTCTGTAATACAAGATCCCATGACTAACACTTTAGCCACATTGCTTGCAAGGCTTATATGTGATGTTGTATTACCGAGTGGGTCCCGAGTACCTCTCCGTCACATGGAGTGAGAAATCCCACTCTTGATCCATGCTAACTCAAGAACACCTTCGGAGATACCTGTAGAGCACCTTTATAGTCACCCAGTAACGTTGCGACGTTTGATACACACAAGGTATTCCTCCGGTGTCAATGAGTTGCATGATCTCATGGTCATAGGAATGAATACTTGACACGCAGAAAACAATAGCAAGAAAATGACACGCTCACATGTGACGTTTATAGTTTGGGTCTTGACCATCACATCATTCTCTCAATGATGTGATCGAGTCATCAAGTGTTGGGACCCTGATCCTAAGCCATAGGAATCCAGCCTGTAACACATCGCATCACTTTGCGGTCTCACGCACGGTTAACCCCACGGCTGCCACCTTACCTTAGCCGGGACCGTTTGCGCCTTTTGACTCACGTATGCAATTGTGTCTCTAGCATTCCAATGTCAAAGAACCCGGGTCGACATAACTAGTCATAAACTCAAGTGGCTCAACTGTACAAAGATAGGCATTCATAACCCAGCAAAGCAGGTGTCGGTCATCAGCGTGTGTTGACGAGTAATAGCAAACTACAAGGACTCCATTACACTGCGTGACATTTCCCCATAGGGATGGACACAACAACTAAGAAGGATACATGCCGTTCAACCAATATGTCCAGAGCAGTAGTGAGCTACCAAGGCTCGATGGAAGCACAAAAGGGCATTTCTTTGTATAGAGAGCTACTAAGGGCATACGACTAGGTGTCGAACCCCATATATATCACAGCACATCACACATACGCATGACATACTCAATATGCATGGATACAACAATTGCATCACAACATAACCATTCAACAGCACAACATTTATTTAGAAGACTCAGAAGAGACTTGCATAATAAGTTCATACAGGTAGGGGTCACATGACCCGACACTCAAGTCATACAAACAAAGTCATACAAGCCATGCGGAAGCATTAAAGCTGTCTGAGTACAGACAGATGAAAGGAAAAAGCATAAGGCCTGAATATCTACACATCCCTTCTGAAAGGTGCCAGGTCGTAGTTGGGACACCAGCTACTCGTCATCATCAACGTCTAGGTAGAACCCACCTGATGGCTCATGGGTGTCTTCTGCAACATCTATTATGCAAACATGAGTACAAAGGTACTCAGCAAGACTTTGGAAAAGATCTATCTACTCATGCACATATATCAATAAAGGGGGTTGTGGGGTTTCATGCAGCAAGCCAGCTTTGACTCTTGGCTAGCCTATACTACAACTTGAATTATTTTTGAACAAACTTTGATAAGTCATACACGAGTCCACTACCACCACAACAATACACCATCATGGATTCATACTCTATTACCTACGGGAATGATATACATGATACTTACACTTATCTTGGAACTTTTATGAGTAGCCGTTAAAGTTATCTATGAACAACATATGTCTCCAAGTAGGCCATATCCGCGGATGCGACTATTCGAATAGATCATAACCCTGCAGGGGTGTACTTCTTCACACACGCTCTTGCCACTTATCGCCATGTGCACTTTACGCACCTCGGTAACCTTCAAGCAGAAGCCAAACGAGGGAGTCGGCCACGACCGTTAACCATGCTAGTACCTAGTCTAGGTTTCTCGCCTATTTGAGAATGAACCCGCACAGAAGTCCGGCCGATGTTTCCGCTACGGCCCCAAATGATGTGCGCAGGGTTCCCAAGCCCACCAGCCGGTGCCACTTGGTACACCGTGCCACTGCCTACCGCGTCATAGCCCACCTCTAAAGTCAGCACTATGCACGGCCTCCAGCATGACTACAAACACCAGAAACTACTTGCAACTCCTGGACCGAGTACTAGGCGATTAATCAGTCAAGAGGGTCCATTGGTTTCAGGCCCAATGTATGGTAGTAGCTAGTCTTGGATTACATACATGGAACTTAGTTCCTAAGGACGGTTCCAATGAAACAACCCGCCATGTACTCCTACATAGCCTTTCATCGATACCTTCGTCACTAGAGCACATTCGTCCATTCCTGTTCATCACCCAGATGAAACAGACCTAACACAACTCTAGGCATAGCAAGCATAGCAGGATAAGGCACATCATGGCTCAAGCAACTACCAGGTATGCTAGGTTGCAAGGTTTAGCTATTTACTATGACAATGCCAGGTCATGCAAAGGAATGGGTTCAGCTACCGAAATAAATGCATTTGAAATATTTTGTCCTAATGCAATAAGTGAGAGCAGGAGCAAGATCATTGGATTTATTGGGATGATCAAAATAGTGCTTGCCTTGAAGATCAGAGTAAGGATGCACTCCTTCAGACAGATACTCATGAGTATCGTGTGGAGCGGAGCCTACCATAACAAACAGTAAAAATCAATACATAGCAAGTGCGGAAATATGATGCATGATCATGGCATGACAAGGTTATGATGGATGAGATAATGCATCTGCAAATGATTTGGTTTGAAGCTGGTATAACTTGTTCTATCATGCATTAAAATAGCACCATTGGATTCTTTGGATTTTTCTGATCAATGTTCATATATAAATTATTTTAATCTGAGTTACAGATTATTTTCTACGATTTTTTGAAGTTTTGAACTTATTCTGGAATTTTTTTAAAACAGAATTGGAATTATTGCATCAGCATGACATCAGCAGGTCCATCTCGCCGTTGAAAGTCAAACCTAACTAGTGGGACCCACTCGTCACTGACTCTGGTTAGAATTTAGCTAATTTTTTGGTTAACTAGCTAATAGGAGTGGTTGGACGACATGTCAATGTGTGATTAACAATTAATAAATTAATTATTTTTGTTTAGGTTAATCATAATTAACCGGAGGCGGGCCCCACCTGTCATAGGCTCAAGGGGGTTGAACCCACTCGCAACGAGGTCGATCTCGCCGACGGTGAGCCTCCGGCACCACCAAGGACGGCGGAGAGCGTCGGAAACACATCTTCGATGACCAAATTGACGGCGGAACGGCTTAAACGATCGACCACTCGAACGCAAGCACGATGGAGCAAACCCCACGGGCCGGGGTGGACGGAATCGATGTAGGCAACGAGCTTGGCGGCGGCCGAAGCACGCGCCTCATTGAGGTCATCGAACCAGGGCTCAAATCATGCGGGGCTGAGCTCCTACGGCACCTACTCGACGAACTAAAGCTCATGGCGGCCTCGGAAGGACCAACCGATCACCGGACCGTCACCGGCGATGAGCACCCACGGCGGATCTCGTCGGGCTCCAGTGGAATCGGAGGCGAGAGCATGGGATCGAGGGGGAATATGAGGGGAAAAGATCCCTGAGCTCACAAGGAATGCAGAGGTGTCGAGAGTGGGCTCGGGG
This sequence comes from Hordeum vulgare subsp. vulgare, assembly GCF_904849725.1. Classification (NCBI taxonomy): domain Eukaryota; kingdom Viridiplantae; phylum Streptophyta; class Magnoliopsida; order Poales; family Poaceae; genus Hordeum; species Hordeum vulgare. Next base: position 459,036,119 of record NC_058519.1, on the reverse strand, counting down.
ATGGCCTGGAGAAGGAGAACGACGGCGGCGATCAACGGTGGCCCGAGGAAGAAGACGATAGTGATGTGATGTCTCAGGGGCTCTCGGCATCGTGTGGCTTGCTGGGAAGCTTCAGTAGGTCATGGCGGTTCTTTTATGCGGCTCTGAGGAGAGAATGGGTGGCTGGAGCGGCTTGGTGACGGCGAGCTCAAGCTCTGGCCATGGCGGGAAGAGAGGGAGAAGGGGAGAGAGACCGAATGAGGAGGAGAGGGTGGGAATGGATTGCGGGGGTGCATATCCACCTCGCGAGCACATCAGGGTGGCCAGACATGCACCCAGGTGCGTGCCGTCGCTGGAGAGAGCGGCGGCCAGCTCCTGCTGCTCGCTGGCAAAGAGGAAGACGACAGGGAGAGGTGAGTGGGCTGGGCCTCGGCGACAGATAGGGTTTTTCCATTTTCTTTATTTTATTCATTTCTATTCATAATTCAAGAATTTACTTTTATTTTTTTGGCTCCAATCTATTCCCTAAATTGTTGAATATATTTGTGGGGCCTAATTGGATTATTACCAAGCTCCACAAAATGTTTCAACATTTTATAACATCCTGAAATGTTTATAACTAATTGTTTGGGTATTATCAGTGGCTTTTGTGGATTAATTAAAATGCCAAAGGTGTTTTTAAAATAATATCCACCCCTCTAATATTGTTTCCAATATTTAACAGAAAATATGAACATTTTTAAGGCCATTTTGGGTTCATTGAATTTTCACATTTTTTGAATTGGGTTGAATAAGTGAGATGCTAGGGTTTCTTCAATCCTCACTTCAATTTTAATGCAAAGATAAAACATGAGGCACAATCTTACTAAACACCAATAAGAATTCTAGGGATGTGACATTAAGTGACAACACTTGCACATGGTCAGAAAACCTTAACCATCCTTGATCAACTGGCTAGTCAACTAGAGGCTTACTAGGAACATAGTTTTGTCTATATATCCACACATGCATTTATGTTTTCAATCAATACAATTATAGCATGCATAATGAACGATTATCTTGAAACAGGAAATATAATAATAACTATTTTATCATTGCCTCTAGGGCACATTTCCAACATTGACCATGTGTATGTTGTTGCTTCTCTTAGTGGTTTCGTGTGAACGCCGACTACACGAAACTTCACCATGTTATGGGCCTAAGGGAAAACATTATGGAGTAACCAGTAGATGATAGGTTGCATGAGTGACACAATGTTGAAACCAATTTATGTGTTGCTTCATAAGGGTTTATTTGGATCCACATGTTTCATGATATGGTTAGATTTATGTTAATTCTTCTTTTATAGTTGCGAATGCTTGTGGGAGGGGGTAATCATAAGTGGGTTGCCTTTTCAAGTAAGAACAAGACCTTAGCACTAGTCCACCCACATATCAAATTATCAAATTAACGAACGTGAATCAACTCAACATGATGAACATGACTAGACAGAAATCCACATGTGTCCTCGGGAGCGTTTGCCTCATATAAGAGTAATTCCGGGCTCGTCCTTTGCTACTAAAGGGATTGGGATACTGTGTTGCATACTTGTTACTATTGTTGCTTGTCACCTGTTATGAATTATCTTGCTACAAAATTATCTATCACTATTACTTATAGCACTTGCAGAGAATACCTTGCTGAAAACTGCTTATCATTTCCGTCTGCTCCTTGTTGGGTTCAACACTCTTACTTATTGAAAGGACTATGATTGATCCCCTATGCTTGTGCATCATCAATCCTCCAAGTCGCGCCATCCTTTTTGTGAACCAAATCGGTAAGGGAATTAGCTTCCTATACTATATTTTCCACCTCCATCACCATTAAGTCGCATGCCAAGAGGATCCCACAATGTGTCTCATGCGCCGGCAGGTAGGCAAAACCATCAAGAGACACGCCAATGCATTGCCTAAGTATGAAATGATCAATTACATCTAACTTAGTTTCTTGCAAGAACACAAGGTTTAATTTCACCGATGAAACAAACTCCTGCAACACTTCCTTTTAGTTGGTTAGTTCAGACGCCGCAAGTTCCAACAAAGATTTTTGGGGTTTATATCCCTCCACGCGATCTTCCAACCAAACTCCAGGCATGCCCTCAGGCGAACAGTCCGAGAGTAGTGCCTCCCTGTTGATCGCATATCTGGGTGGAAATTCCTTCCCAAATAGCATCGCGATCACTCTAACATGTTGCCCATGGAGGGGGCGGGTCAAATATCTGTTGAAGCTCCGAAATTGTGGCTCATCCCTGTCTAGATCTTGTGACACCAAACCAAGTGCTTGCATGAGCACGTTTTCCGCTGGTGTAGGTTTGTTGTTCTTGGCCTGTGGTACATGCTTCGCGCGCATGTGGTGCACCTTGGCGTAAAAGGCTCTGCCTCGGGTTGGAGACCGGAAGTTTGTATCTCCTTGAGAAGTGGTGGTGCAAGCTTCTTGAGGAGGCAAGAGCAAAACCACTTGAGCTTATGGAAAGCTACCACCTCTTGTGGCCTCATGCCCCCCCCCCCCCCCCCCCCGCGCTTCAGGTGCAAGCTGTGTTTGCATGTTCCCTGTCATGTCCTGGCCCGCGATATCCTACCTCGTTGCCTGTGGGGCCGCCACATGTCCTATGGTCTCCACTTGCTCTTGGTTGTTTGCCACTTCCTGGGTTGTCCTTGGGATTTTCTCATGCATCATCGTGGCCCCTCCACTCGCGATGCTAGGCCAATCGGGTTATTAGATCCCTTTGCCACATCCACTATTTCTAGTCCAGTTCTTGGATACGATGTGGGCCTAGGCATCCGTGTGTCCGACGTTGGCATGTACGTGCATGTTTCCCAAGTATGATTTCCATCAAGGGGCCCTCCCGAGACCCTTAATGATTGCCCCAACACTGCCCCTTCCTCTGGCTCCAAGGCCAATGCGTGGGTAGGGATAGCATACACTTCGTGTGGCCCCTCCTTGGGAGAAGGACCCAATCCTATCGAGTGTGCCAGATCACTCGTCTCTGGGTTGTCTGGTCCTACCACACAAAATTCCAAAGGCTGGTCGTAGTGGAAGCAACTTAGGTAGTATCATGTATTTAGGACTAGCAAACATGTTGATGTGGCAGAAAATTAAAGAAGAGAGAGAGGGTTAGAGTAACATAGGGAGATACTGTAACATGTTAAATGGTATGATACTATGTGTCATGCATGTCAATAAATAAGGCCATTTATGATACAAAGTTATGATACTATGCATAGGTAGTATCATACAATAGTATCATATGCATGATACTACTATATGATACTTCCCACTATGGCCATCCTTAGGGAGGGCGTCCCTTGTGGGGATTGGCGTGCCCACCGGGCCCATGTTCATCACTTGAGTCCTCACTGTGCTTGACATCTGCAACGAGCCTCTCGGCTCCGTAATCCTATCCTCCTGCTAAAGAAAAAGAAGAGCACGCCCATCGAGAGTTGCCATATATCCCTCCTTTCGACTACTCACAATGGGGAGTAACATGGAGTAGTAACATACATATGTTACTAGTCTAAGTTACTACATCTACAGTGGATAGTAACATAGGGGTAGTAACACGGAAACTTTCATTTATTAGCCTATAGACTCATCTTGCCTTGGTATCCGCTATGTTACTCCTAGTATGAGTAACTTGCTAAGGCCACTTCCAATGCATTGGTGCTAAGATGCGGTGCTAAGCATATTAAATAGTATAGCAACTAAAGTCCCCAATGTAGAGTTGCTTAGCTTATTGTAGCTATGCCTCCTTGTTTAATGCTTTTCCAATTAAAGTTGTGCATGCATTGGTGCATTTCTTTCATTTAATTGTTTTACCTAGGTTCACGCGCTTAGCATTGTTTCTTCCTGGGTCACCACACTCATCTATGTCCTATTAATTAGCTTGCCACATCACATTTTTTGCCTATGTGGCAGCCTTAGCACATGTACAAGGTGGAGCATTGGTAGTAGCCTAAGTTACTCAATTTCTCTATCTTCTCATTTATTTGTTACCACATCATATTTTTTGCTTAGGTGGCACCTATGTTACTTACTATATTACTCCCATTGTGGGTAGTCCGCGCCAAGTCCATACAAACCCAAGGCATCACTTCTCTCGTAGTACGATTGGCTTGTTGACCAGACAGACGGTCAAAAGATGATTGTCTCACGGACATCCTATCCCAAATCTGCTCGGAGGGCCAGCCAAGCGTGATGACCGGTGCAGGGCCCATTGGGGGTAGGCACCAAACTTGGCACGAGTGCCCCCATCCAGCCATGCCATGGACGTCACCGATAGCCACACGGCGATGGCCTCCGCCGCCCCACGAGTCCCTCATCCCAAACGGCCACACCATGTGGCGAGGCCTCGTACCGTCACACTCTGCCGCTAAAGTCAGTGTTCGAGTCTAGGATATCACTTTTCCCACTGTCCAACGAGCCACCAAGTAACGGCGGCTCAGCTGAATCTTTGAAATCGGCCACCGCGCCGACATGGATGGGCACCTTTTACTACAATTCTGGTGGTACGGCCTCCACAAAAGGCTCCGTCTCGATGAGCCACTGAAGTGTGGGGATCGTTGCAGGGTTGGCAGTCCATGCCATGAGCTTGAAGGCACACAAGTAGGACCTTGAACTTGACTCCGGCGCCATGGAATCCACCTTACACGTGGAGCCGAGTAAAACAGCCGACGTCTCCCGCTTCCACGCATGGGGAGGGATGCCTTCCTGGATGATCCAGACCGAGTGCATAGCTTGTGACTACTGATTCCATGGTCTGAAATGGGTGTGTCACCTTGGAACTCCACCGACGGGCACGCCGCCACTTGATTCCTTACCTCCGCCTACGCAAACATCACCAAGAAATCCTTCGACCCATAAGGATGAGCTGAGACTTGGTCTGCCAAGATTTCCAGCCTCCTGTCCAGTATTTCTTGCACCCTTTGCCGCATTAACCTTCGTCAAGCTACCCCCACATAGGGAACCATGGCGAAGTGAAGCCGAAGCTCCAAATACTCCAGGGATTGCGAATGCCGGACCACGCAAAGCTCCGCCCCACCATCGCTCGTGTCCAAGGCGACCTGGAGCCTAGGGGCGTAAGCTGGGGCCATGCCCTGTGCCCGTTGTCATGTCATGGAGCTGTTAGAGGAGGCGGTGGCTACGGAAGGGGCGCCCTTGGAGTCACGCATTTGGGGCTGGCCCAGGGGAGGTCCTATGAGCCACCTTGGTGATGGCCTCCCATAGGAGATCACTAGCATAGGAGGGCTGTGTGGCCTCTTGCAGTCATGTGAAGTATGGACCAACATCCCGCAGCGGATGCACAATCTTGGTTGGTGCACTCGATCTAGTAATGGCCCTTCTCGAGGCACCTGTAGCACTTATCCTTCATCTCTGGGATCACCTTCGGACGAGGCAGTGACTCCCGCTGTTCCTGAGACTTTCCTCCAAGCGTGGGGACAAGCTTGCCTTGCTTGGTATCGAGGTCCTCATGGAAGTGGCAAAATGTGTCATTCTTAGACTCGACCGTTCCGAGGAGTAGCATATGCTTTCAGACCAGGTGTTGGGCTTAGAAGAACGCTCAAGCTTGCCTTGCTTGGTATGGCCTCCTTTGAAAGGACGATCGAACGACAATGCTTCAGAATTAGGTGGCTCAAGGAAGGGGACGCAAACACCAAACTGTTTCAGGCACTGGCAAATGGAAGGAGATCAAAAACTTTCTCCATGAGGGTGAGGTGTGGTCTTCTGATACTCACCGACTAAAGCAGCATCGAGGATGCTTTTCATGGCGCCTTCGACAACCTTCTGGGCAAGGCGTATGTTAGGGCGCACACCCTCGACTTCTAGTACCTAGGCATGCCCCAGCTTGATCTCTCTAAGCTTGAGAAGATATTCACGGAGGAGGAGGTTTGGTAGACTATCAAAGATACTCCCCCGGACAAAGCTCCTGGTCCCGACGGTTTCATCGGACTCTTCTATCACAGAGCTTGGCCGGTGATCAAGCATGACATCATGGCAGCGTTTCTTAAGATGTTTCTCGAGGATGGGAGGGGCTTCGGCAAGCTCAACAAATCTCACATTGTGCTCATCCCCAAAACCCCGGAGGCACTGGAGGTTGGCGACTTCAAACCCATTAGTGTGTCGCATAGTTTCTCGAAGTTCTTTGCTAAGGTACTCGCCATCCACGCCACAAAGAGGATGCATGAGATCGTCAGCATCAACCAATCCGCATTCATCAAAGGCCGTAGCATCCACGACAACTACCTGTTGGTTTGACAATTTGCTCGCAAAATCCATGCTTCGTAAGTGTCTGGTACCTTCCTCAAGCTTGACACCTCCAGGGCTTTTGACTTGCTGTCTTGGACATTCCTAATTGAGGTGCTAAAGAGAAGAGGCTTTGGCAGAAAATGGCTGCACTGGGTGTCCATGCTCCTATCCAATTCGTGTACTGAAATCATTGCCAATGGAGTCCCGGGTAAATCAATCGCTCATGTGCAAGGGCTCATACAAGGAGATCCGGTCTCACCGCTATTATTCGTGATTGCAATGGATGCGCTTTTGGCAATCCTGTGCAAGGCGACGGAGGCCGGCATTCTAAGCTCCTTCGGAGGCATCTCTCCTCTTCAAAGGCTATCAGTCTATGTCGATGACGTGGCTATGTTTATAAGGCCTACGAATCAATATCCCATCTACGTGAGAGAGTTGCTTCGCATTTTCCGCGAAGCTTCTAGACTTCATATCAATTACACAAAATTAGCGGCCATACTTATCCGGGGCTCTGAAGAGGATGGGATGAGGGTTAAGAGCGTGCTTCACTGTAGACTGAACAACCTCCCGTGTAAATACCTGGGCATCCCGATGACCATCAAGAAGTTCCCTCACGTAGACTGGAAACCACTTCTGGATCAGGTCTGAAAGCTTATTCCTGCTTGGCAGCATGGAAAGATCCAGATTCCAGAACGTTTGATACTCGTCAAGTAAGTTACCTCTGCTAGGCCTATTCACCAATTGCTTGTGCTCAATGTGTGAATCTAGGTTTTCGAGTGATCGACAAGTGGATGAAGGTCTTCTTCTGGACCGGCAAGGAAAAGGACAAAGGTGGGCTATGCCTCGTGGCGTGGGACAAGGTGTGCCGCCCAACTTGCCTTAGAGGTCTCGGTGTGAGGGACCTGTGCGTGCATGCCATCGCACTTCATGTTAGATGGGAATGGCTCTGGAGAACTCACCCTAGCAGGCCATGGCAGGGGATTCCAATGATGAGGACAAGGAGGCTAAACTCGTCTTCAACAACATGATCAAGATCTCTCTCGGAATGGAGAAAATATCCTATTTTGGGAGGACGGATGGCTTCATGGATGCAAGATTGGTGTGATCGCACCTAACTTATGGAAGCTTGTTCCCACCAGGGGTACGCAACACAAGGACTGTTCAGCAAGCACTGGCGAATAATGCCTCGACTGCAGATGTGGGTGGTGATATCAATTTCATGGTGCACATCGAGATCGCCAACCTATGCCTTGCAATCTCCACTGCCCCAAGGAATGAAGGCGCGCCAGAAAAATTCCATTGACGTGTAGAGGCATCTGGAGTATACACTGCTAAGGCTACTTATAACAAACTGTGCATGGGAAAGGAGAGAGCTGCATCGGCAGAATACATATAGAGAAGTTGGGCACCCCTACGCTGCAAAATCTTTGTGTGGCTCATGGTGCAATATAGGCTTTGGACATCCGATGGGGAACCATACACAAATTACAGAATGAATCCGACATGAGAACATTCTCATGCCTACAAGACTAGGACAACGTTGATCGCATTCTTTGCCACTATGTTTACGCGAGGGAAGTTTGGCATGGATGCTTCCGGAGCCTTAACCTTAACATGCCATCACCCGCCCCTCGAGGTACGTTTAAAGACTGGTGGTTAAATCAGAGGAGGCTCTTTTCTGGGAGGATTCTATGCGGCTTCGACTCATTTGTGATTGGGACAGCTTGGGCGATCTGGAAGCAAAGAAACGCAAGAGTTCTCAACAGCACCAATGATCAGAGAACACCGGCACAGCTGATCATTCTAGTGCTTCACGAGATCAAGGAATGGAAACTCACCGGGTTTGGTGTAGGAGGATTAGATCCTTTTGTGAGAGAGTAGCCTTGTCGATTACTTGCTGGTGTTGGTGTAAACCGCCAATGAGAATGTTCGCATTCTAATTGGTGTCTTGTAAACTCTATTCTGTCTTCTACAAAATTAAGTTACACCATTGGCGTACTCTCGAGAAAAAGATAGACAATAGCCATTTGACAAGTCAAGTGTACAAGCATGCATGCCTCCACTACGGTTATCGACGATGAGGCTAGCGACATGCGAGAAGCTTTATTTGCATGGATATCACCATTGTCGGTAGAGGCCAGCGACCAGCGGCTAGCAGGTTGCATGGTCATCCAACATGGACCCAATGGTACCAACCTGACACGTACTATCCCCATCGCATTGTACACGTGCACACATAGGGTACAAGTGTATGCATGCATGGGTGGCACCGGTTCAGGCCAACCGACAACGCCTCCATCACAATTTGTGGTTCAATTTGTGAAGAGGAAAAAACGAGAGAGAGGAGCGAATGATTGGAATGAACAGTCTCTTTCATTGATAAAATTGGGGTATATATAGCCTTGGTATAAAGACGGTTACAAAGAGGTGGTTGCCAAAAGTGGAAACCCACATAGCATGGATTAACCATTAATTAATGTATTTAATATATACCTACTATTAAAGAACGGAGTGTTTCTGCCTGTACGCCGTCGGTCATTTTAGAAAAAAAATCCCTATGTTTTTTCCTAATCAACTCGTAGTCCGGACATTAGTGATTTGAACGAACCATTTTTTGTATTTTTGCAAAAATCCCCTTCTATTCTCGTGGAATCAACCCGTAGTCCTTCTTTAAGTGAGACCGAACCCTTTTTTCATGTATTTTACACAAAATCCCTACTTTTACGATAAATAACCCGCAATACATCTTTTAGTCAAAATGAATCATTTTTGATACTTTCACATAAACGCCCCTCGCATATGCGTTAATAACCCCCGAAGTCTATTCACAATAAATATGTATTTTTAAATAACAATATCTTTTAAATCGTGAATCCAATTTAGACATTTTATATATGAAATTTGATTATAAAAAAATGTAGAGTTTGAATATGTTGTTATTTTACATGTTAAATATTTTTTAAATACTATATCAGATACAATGTTAATCAATATTCGTCTTTATTTCGTATCGACGATCTGTATTATAACATGTAAACTTCAATATTTGGAAAATATTATAATCCTTGGGCATGATGTACTTGCAATGGGTTCTCTCTTTGCACATATTTCATGACCTAAGACCTTAAGTATGTGTCTTTTCTTGGTAGAATTCACACGCGTTCTTACCATCGATCTACACTATTTTTGTAGTGAATACACAAACAATTTAATAGGATGTACATACACTTATAAAATTGATGAACATCACAAGTACATGAAGGTTTATTTTAAAATTATCAGAATAACTATTCATCTGATAGTAATCAATGTTAACATTTGTATTTTTTTAGGTTTCATCTATTGCATGTGATGGCTATACATATATGCTTTTTTAAATATACTTAATTTATAAACGAGGCCTCCTCACTGCTGAACGACACCACGGCGATGATGCGTGAGTGTGGGCGTAGGTGCACACCATCAATATGACGAGTCAGAATGAAAATTTTGTTAAAATGATAATGTTTCAGGTAAGAAATCTTAACTACCCATTGCAACGCACATGCATATTTGCTAGTTAATTCCTAACACTCTCCCTAGTCAATGCTTGTCTTTGTGAATATACATCATCTTGATAACGAACCCTCTTTGTTTATCATCTTCATCTTGAGAAAGACTCCTCCAAAAACCCTGTGGTGGGAAATAGGACGAGAATGGTATTTGATATGTTACTAAAACTCCTTGAAACCACATTGAAAAAATAAGGAGAAACTGATACAAAAAATGATTATTGTCTCATGATAAGGCATTTGAGAAAAACCATAGTAGACATTGAAAACTCATATGTGAGTTTAGAGAACAATAAATATGTCTTGACTACTTCATTTAAAAACTCCGATAGGGAAAATAGAAAGCATGACATATGATGTTTGAGAAGATATTTCCTTATTAAAAACCGTTATGAGAAACTATGAGAGAAAACTCATAAGGAAAAAGAGCGCCATTATATATGCCATAAGGGAAAGCATGACAAATATAAGGAGAAACAGATATGACATATCCGATCACTTATATCTATATTGTCTTGTTAAAAACCATTAGGAAAAAACTCATGAAGCGAAAAATAATACAATATATGCAATCTGATGATTGTTATAGGCTATAATTTGTGAGATTACTCCCCTAAACTTTCCTAATATGGAGGATGTCTCATACCAATTCCATTGACACGAACATGACATTGTGAATATTCTCTTGGATTTTCACAGTATTTTCTTTGAAAATCATTTCCTGACTTTTCTATAATCCGTGAGGATAAGTAATTTTAGAGAAATATGATTTTTGATATTGCTCTCCATATAACCTATAGGTATTGAGTAACACAAGTGAAAGCATCTTGATAAATCAAGTTATGTGACTCTCACGAATCTCAACCACATGATTTTTAGTGTGGTTAATGATTCTGACAAGCCATGCATATTTTGCAATGCTCTTAGGTAAAGCAACTATGTCCGAATGATACACTACTGGAAAAACATAATTTGCTGACAGCTTTTAGCTTTGCCGTCAGCAATTGCACGGGGCTGACGGCATAGAGACTTTGCCCTCAGCCAAAAATAATGCTCACGGCATAGGCGCGGCTGACGGCATAGAAAATATATGTCGTCCGCTTTATCTAAGCCGTCAGCCAGCTGACGACAGAGGAGCAAAAGACTGACGGCATAGGGCGGCTAACGGCATAGGGAGCTTCCCGGTCCCACGGTTGACCAGTGCTTAACGGGAGTCGTCTATGCCGACAGCCAGCTGACGGCAAAGCCTAACGGCTGCCTTTGCCGACAGCCAGCTGACGGCATCGCCCGGTGGTTATCCCCCCCGTGCAGGACACGACCTAACCAGCCCTATCCTCTTCTCTCTCACCTCTCCTATCTGCTCTCTCGACCCGCCGCCGTCGTCGACCCGCGCCCGCCCCTACTCGCCGGCGCCGCGCCGCGCCAACCCCTCCCCGACCACCCGTCGTCGCCCTGCACCAGGCCCACCCTGACCCGCCGCCATCGCCCCGCCCCGAGGCATCGCCCGAGGCCTCCCCGCCCCGCCCCGCCCCACCACATCCTGCTAGAAATATGCCCTAGAGGCAATAATAAATTAGTTATTATTATATTTCTTTGTTCATGATAATCGTTTATTATCCATGCTATAATTGTATTGATTGGAAACACAGTGCATGTGTGGATACATAGACAAAACACTGTCCCTAGTAAGCCTCTAGTTGACTAGCTCGTTGATCAAAGATGGTCAAGGTTTCCTGACCATAGGCAAGTGTTGTCACTTGATAACGGGATCAAATCATTAGGAGAATCATGTGATGGACTAGACCCAAACTAATAGACGTAGCATGTTGATCGTGTCATTTTGTTGCTACTGTTTTCTGCGTGTCAAGTATTTGTTCCTATGACCATGAGATCATATAACTCACTGACATCGGAGGAATGCTTTGTGTGTATCAAACGTCGCAACGTAATTGGGTGACTATAAAGATGCTCTATCGTTGAGCGTGTGCTCAGATTGTCTGAGTACGACAATCGCTTGAATCAAGTGGGAGTTAATCTTCCAGATGAGATAGTGATGGTTCTCCAAAGTCACTGCCACCAAGCTGTGAGAGCTTCGTGATGAAGTATAACATATCAAGGATAGATACAATGATCCTTGAGCGATTCGCGATGTTTGACACTGCGAAAGTAGAAATCAAGAAGGAGCATCAATAGTTGATGGTTAGTAAAACCACTAAGTTTCAAGAAAGGCAAGGGCTAGAAGGGATACTTCGTGAAACGGCAAAACAGTTGCTGCACTAATGAAGAGACCCAAGATTAAACCCAAACCCGAGACTAAGTGCTTCTATAATGAGGGGAACAGTCACTAAGGCGGAGAAACTCTAGATACTTGGTAGATAAGAAGGCTGGCAAAAGTCGAAAGAAGTATATTTGATATACATGATGTTGATTTGTAATTTACTAGTACTCCTAGTAGCACGAGGGTATTGGATACCGGTTCGGTTGCTCAGTGATTAGTAAAACGAAATGAAAGCTACGGCATAAACGGAGACTAACTAAAGGCGAGGTGACGATACGTGTTGGAAGTGTTTCCAAGGTTGATATGATCAAACGTCGCACGCTCCCTCTACCATCGGGATTGGTGTTAAACCTAAATAATTGTTATTTGGTACTTGCGTTAAGCATGAACATGACTGGATCGTGTTTATTGCAATACGATTATTCATTTAAAGAGAATAATGGTTACTCTATTTGCTTGAATAAATCACCTTCAATGGTTTATTGAATCTCGATCGTAGTGTTACACATGTTCATAATATTGGTGCCAAAAGATACGAGGTAATGATGATAGTACCACTTACTTGTGGCATTGCCGCTTGAGTCATGTTGGTATAAATTGCATGAAGAGGCTCCATGCGAATGGATCTTTATACTCACTTGATTTTGAATCACTAGTGACATGCAAATCATACCACATGAGCAAAGCCTTGTTTTCATTGAGATGAAACAAGATAGTAACTTGTTGGAAGTGATACATTTTGATGTATGGAGTCCAATGGGTGCTGAGGCACGCAGTGGATATCATTATGTCTTACTTCAATGACAATTTGAGTAGATACAAGATTATTTACTTAATAAATCACAAGTCTGAAATATTGAAAAGTTCAATTCTGTTTCGGAATGAAGTTCGTCGTAACAAGAGGATAAACTGCCTACGATATGATCATAGAAATGAATATCTGAGTTACGAGTTTTGGTATGCAGTTAAGACAATGTGGAAATTGTTTCGCAGTTCATGCCACCTGGAACATTATAGTGTGATGATGTGTCTGAACGCCATAGCCACGCACTATTTGGTATGGTGCATGCTATGATGTCTCTTATCGAATTACCACTATCGTTTATGGGTTATGCATTAGAGACAACCACATTCACTTTAAATAGGCCACCACGTATTTCCGTTGGGATGACACAGTATAGACTGAGGTTTAGAGAAATCTAAACTGTCGTTTCTTGAAATTTTGGGGCTTCGACACTTGTGTGAAAAAGTTTCAGTCAAATAAGCTCAAACCCAAAGCGGATAAATGCATCTTCATAGGATATCCAAAACAGTTGGGTACATCTCCTATCTCAGATCCGAAAGCAAAGTGTTTGTTTCTAGAAACGAATCCTTTCTCGAGGAAAGGTTTCTCTCGAAAGAATTGAGTGGGAGGGTGGTAGAACTTAATGAGGTTATTGAACCATCACTTCAACCAGTGTGTAGCAGGGCGCAGGAAGTTATTCGTGTGGCGCCTACACCAATTGAAGTGAAAGCTGATGATGGTGATCATCGAGCATCGGATCAAGTTACTACAAACATCGTAGGTTGACAAGGTCGCGTACTACTGCAGAGTGGTACGGTAACCCTGTCTTGGAGGTCATGTTGTTGAGCAACAGTGAACCTACGAGTTATGGAGAAAGCAATGGTGGGCCCGGATTCCGACAAATAGATGGAAGCCATGAAATCCGAGAGAGGATCCATGTATGAAAACAAAGTGTAGACTTTGGAAGAACTACTTGATGTTCATAGGACTGTTGAGTAAAGATGGATCTTTAAAAGGAAGACAGACGATGATGGTGATAAGTCACTATTAAGAAAAGCTCGACTTGTCGCAAAGATGTTTCCGACAAGATCAAACAGTTGACTATGATGAGACTTTCTCACTCGTAGTGATGCTAAAAGTCTGTTAGAATTATGTTAGTAGTTGTTGCATTATTTATGAAATATTGCACATAGGATGTCAAAACATTGTTTCCTCGACGGTTTCCTTGAGCAAACATTGTATGTGATACAACCAGGAGGTTTTGTCGATCCCAAGGATACTAGCAAGTATGCAAGCTCCAGCAATCCTTCAATGGACTGGTGCAAGCATCTCGGAGTTGGAATATACACTTTGATGAGATGATCAAAGATTTTCGGTTTGTACAAGGTTTATGAGAAACTTGTATTTCCAAAGAAGTGAGTGGGAGCACTATATAATTTCTGATAAGTATATGTGTTGACATATTGTGGATCAGAAGTAATATAGAATTTCGGTAAAGCATACAAGGTTGTTTGAAAGGAGTTTTCAAAGGAGTACCTGGATTGCGCTACTTGAACGTTGAGCATCAAAGATCTATGGAGATAGATCGAAAGCGCTTAATGGAAGTTTCAACAAGATCCATGCCTTGACAAGTTTTTGAAGGAGTTCAAAATAGATCAGCAAAGAAGGAGTTCTTGGTTGCGTTGTGAGGTGTGAATTTGAGTAAGACTCAAAACCCGACCCCGGCACAATAAAGAGAATAGACGAAGGTCGTCTTCTATGCCTTGGCCGTAGAATCTGAACTATGCCATGCTGGGTACCGCACCTGATGTGTGCCTTGACTCAAAGTCTGTTGAGAGGTACAGATAGTGATCCATGATTGAATCACTAGCAGCGGTCAAAATTTATCCTTAGTAACTGATGGACTAAAGAATTTTTCTCGACTATGGAGGTGGTTAAAGAGTTCGTCGTAAAGGGTTACGTCGATGCAAGCTTTGACGCTAATCCGAATAACTATGAGTAGTGAAACGGATTCGTATAGTAGAGTAGATATTTGGAGTATTTACGAATAGCACATATTAGCAGCATCTATAAGATGACATAAATATTTGTAAAGAACACACGGGTCTGAAAGTTTCAGAACCGTTGACTAAAACCGCTCTCACGAGGAAGACGTGATCAGACCCCATGACTATATGGGTGTTGCATTCGTTGGAATCACATGGTGATGTGAACTAGATTATTTACTCTAGTGCAAGTGGGAGACTGTTGGAAATATGCCCTAGAGGCAATAATAAATTAGTTATTATTATATTTCTCTGTTCATGATAATCGTTTATTATCCATGCTATAATTTTATTGATTCGAAACACAGTGCATGTGTGGATACATAGACAAAACACTGTCCCTAGTAAGCCTCTAGTTGACTAGCTCGTTGATCAAAGATGGTCAAGGTTTCCTGTGTTGGAATTATGCCCTAGAGGCAATAATAAATGTATAGTTATTATTGTAATTCCTGTATCAAGATAATAGTTTATTATCCATGCTATAATTGTACTGAATAAAGACTCATTTACATGTGTGGATACATAGACAAAACACCATCCCTAGCATGCCTCTAGTTGGCTAGCCAGTTGATCGATGATAGTCAGTGTCTTCTGATTATGAACAAAGTGTTGTTGCTTGATAACTGGATCACGTCATTGGGAGAATCACGTGATGGACTAGACCCAAACTAATAGACGTAGCATGTTGATCGTGTCATTTTGTTGCTACTGTTTTCTGCGTGTCAAGTATTTATTCCTATGACCATGAGATCATATAACTCACTGACACCGGAGGAATGCTTTGTGTGTATCAAACGTCGCAACGTAACTGGGTGACTATAAAGATCCTCTACAGGTATCTCCGAAGGTGTTAGTTGAGTTAGTATGGATCAAGACTGGGATTTGTCACTCCGTGTGACGGAGAGGTATCTCGGGGCCCACTCGGTAATACAACATCACACACAAGCCTTGCAAGCAATGTGACTTAGTGTAAGTTGCGGGATCTTGTATTACGGAACGAGTAAAGAGACTTGCCGGTAAACGAGATTGAAATAGGTATGCGGATACTGACGATCGAATCTCGGGCAAGTAACATACCGAAGGACAAAGGGAATGACATACGGGATTATACGAATCCTTGGCACTGAGGTTCAAGCGATAAGATCTTTGTAGAATATGTAGGATCCAATATGGGCATCCAGGTCCCGCTGTTGGATATTGACCGAGGAGTCTCTCGGGTCATGTCTACATAGTTCTCGAACCCGCAGGGTCTGCACACTTAAGGTTCGACGTTGTTTTATGCGTATTTGAGTTATATGGTTGGTTACCGAATGTTGTTCGGAGTCCCGGATGAGATCACGGACGTCACGAGGGTTTCCGGAATGGTCCGGAAACGAAGATTGATATATAGGATGACCTCATTTGATTACCGAAAGGTTTTTCGGAGTTACCGGGAATGTACCGGGAATGACGAATGGGTTCCGGGAGTTCACCGGAGAGGGGGCAACCCACTACGGGGAAGCCCATAGGCATTTGGGGAGGGGGTCACACCAGCCCTTAGTGGGCTGGTGGGACAGCCCACCAATCCCCTATGCGCCAAGAGAGAAAAAATCAAAGGAAAGGGAAAAAAAAGGAAGAAGTGGGAAGGGGGAAGGACTCCCTCCCACCAAACCAAGTAGGACTCGGTTTGGGGGGGGAGAGTCCTCCCCCCTGGCTCGGCCGACCCCTTGGGGATCCCTTGGACCCCAAGGCAAGGTCCCCCTCCCTCCTCCTATATATATGGGGCTTTTAGGGCAGATTTGAGACGACTTTCTCACGGCTGCCCGATCACATACCTCCATAGTTTTTCCTCTAGATCGCGTTTCTGCGGAGCTCGGGCGGAGCCCTGCTGAGACAAGATCATCACCAACCTCCGGAGCGCCGTCACGCTGCCGGAGAACTCTTCTACCTCTCCGTCTCTCTTGCTGGATCAAGAAGGCCGAGATCATCGCCGAGCTGTACGTGTGCTGAACGCGGAGGTGCCGTCCGTTCGGTACTAGATCGTGGGACTGATCGCGGGATTGTTCGCGGGGCGGATCGAGGGACGTGAGGACGTTCCACTACATCAACCGCGTTCTCTAACGCTTCTGCTGTACGATCTACAAGGGTACGTAGATCACTCATCCCCTCTCGTAGATGGACATCACCATGATAGGTCTTCGTGCGCGTAGGAAATTTTTTGTTTCCCATGCGACGTTCCCCAACAGTGGCATCATGAGCTAGGTTCATGCGTAGATGTCTTCTCGAGTAGAACACAAAAGGTTTTGTGGGTGGTGATGTGCGTTTTGCTGCCCTCCTTAGTTTTTTCTTGATTCCGCGGTATTGTTGGATTGAAGCGGCTTGGACCGACATTACTCGTACGCTTACGAGAGACTGGTTTCATCGTTACAAGTAACCCCCTTTGCTCAAAGATGACTGGCAAGTGTCGGTTTCTCCAACTTTAGTTGAATCGGATTTGACCGAGGGGGTCCTTGGATGAGGTTAAATAGCAACTCATATATCTCTGTTGTGGTGTTTGCGTAAGTAAGATGCGATCCTACTAGATACCCTTGGTCACCACGTAAAACATGCAACAACAAAATTAGAGGACGTCTAACTTGTTTTTGCAGGGTATGATTGTGATGTGATATGGCCAACGATGTGACGTGATATATTGGATGTATGAGATGATCATGTTGTAATAGAAATATCGACTTGCACATCGATGGTACGGCAACCGGCAGGAGCCATAGGGTTGTCTTTATACTAACATATGTGCTTGCAGATGCGTTTACTATTTTGCTAGGCTGTAGCTTTAGTAGTGATAGCATAAGTAGCACGAAAACCACGATGGCAACACGTTGATGGATGATCATGGTGTGGCGCCGGTGACAAGAAGATCGTGCCGGTGCTTTGGTGATGGAGATCAAGAAGCACGTGATGATGGCCATATCATGTCACTTATGAATTGCATGTGATGTTAATCCTTTATGCACCTTATTTTGCTTAGAACGACGGTAGAATTATGAGGTGATCTCTCACTAAAATTTCAAGACGAAATTGTGTTCTCCCCGACTGTGCACCGTTGCTATAGTTCGTCGTTTCGAGACACCACGTGATGATCGGGTGTGATAGACTCAACGTTCACATACAACGGGTGCAAAACAGTTGCGCACGCGGAACACTCGGGTTAAGCTTGACGAGCCTAGCATGTGCAGACATGGCCTCGGAACACATGAGACCGAAAGGTCGATCATGAATCATATAGTTGATATGATTAGCATAGGGATGCTTACCACTGAAACTATTCTCAACTCACGTGATGATCGGACTTGGGATAGTGTAAGTGGATCATGAACCACTCAAATGACTAGAGAGATGTACTTTTTGAGTGGGAGTTTAGCATATAATTTAATTAAGTTGAACTCTAATTATCTTGAACATAGTCTAAGTCCACTTTGAATATATTTGTGTTGTAGATCATGGCTCACGCAAGTGTCATCCTCAATTTTAATACGTTCCTAGAGAAAGCTAAGTTGAAAGATGATGGAAGCAACTTTGTAGACTGGGCTCGTAATCTTAAGCTAATCTTACAAGCTGGAAAGAAGGATTATGTCCTTAATGCTGCGCTAGGAGATGAACCACCCGCTACGGCTGATCAGGATGTTAAGAACGCTTGGTTAGCGCGTAAGGAGGACTACTCAATAGTTCAATGTGCAGTCTTGTATGGCTTAGAACCGGGACTTCAACGTCGCTTTGAGCGTCATGGAGCATTTGAGATGTTCCAGGAGTTGAAATTTATCTTTCAGAAGAACGCCCGGATCGAGAGGTATGAGACCTCCGATAAATTCTATGCTCGCAAGATGGAGGAAAACTCGTCTGTCAGTGAACATGTGCTCAAAATGTCTGGGTACTCAAACCGTCTAGCTGAACTGGGGATTGAACTCCCGCAAGAAGCTATCACTGACAGAATCCTTCAATCACTGCCGCCAAGCTACAAAGGCTTTGTGTTGAACTACAACATGCAAGGGATGAACAAGTCTCCCAGCGAGTTGTTTGCGATGCTGAAAGTCGCAGAGTCTGAACTCCGTAAAGAGCATCAAGTGTTGATGGTGAGCAAGACCACTAGTTTCAAGAGAAACGGCAAAGGCAAGAAAGGCAATACGAAGAAGAGCGGCAAGCCTGTTGCCAATCCGCCGAAGAAACCCAAGGCTGGACCTAAGCCTGAAACAGAATGCTTCTATTGCAAGGGTATGGGTCACTGGAAGTGCAATTGCCCCAAGTATCTGGCAGATAAGAAGGCGGGCAAAGAAAAATCAGGTATATTTGATATACATGTTATTGATGTGTACTTAACCGGCTCTCGTAGTAGTGCCTGGGTATTTGATACCGGTTCTGTTGCTCACATTTGCAACTCGAAGCAGGAACTGCGGAATAGACGAAGGTTGGCGAAAGACGAAGTGACAATGCGCATAGGAAACGGTTCCAAGGTTGATGCAATCGCCGTCGGCACAGTGTCACTTCAACTACCATCGGGATTAGTGATGAACTTAAATCATTGTTATTTAGTGCCTGCGTTGAGCATGAACATTATATCAGGATCTTGTTTATTGCGAGACGGTTACTCTTTTAAGTCTGAGAATAATGGTTGTTCTATTTCTATGAGTAACATCTTTTATGGTCATGCACCGAATGTGAGAGGTTTGTTCATATTGAATCTCGATAGCGATACACATATACATAACATTGAGACCAAAAGAGTTAGAGTAAACAATGATAGCGCCATATTTTTGTGGCACTGCCGCTTGGGTCATATTGGTGTAAAGCGTATGAAGAAGCTCCATGCTGATGGACTTTTGGAGTCACTTGACTTTGATTCACTTGACACGTGCGAACCATGCCTCATGGGCAAGATGACTAAGACTCCGTTCTCCGGAACAATGGAGCGTGCAAGTGACTTGTTGGAGATCATACATACCGATGTGTGTGGTCCAATGAGCGTGGTGGCACGCGGCGGATATCGTTATTTTCTCACCTTCACTGATGATTTAAGTAGATATGGTTATGTCTACTTGATGAAGCACAAGTCTGAAACATTTGAAAAGTTCAAGCAATTTCAGAGTGAAGTGGAAAATCATCGTAACAAGAAGATCAAGTTCCTACGGTCTGATCGTGGGGGTGAATATCTGAGTTTCGAGTTTGGTACTCACTTAAGACAATGTGGAATTGTTTCGCAGTTAACACCGCCTGGAACACCACAGCGTAATGGTGTGTCCGAACGTCGTAATCGTACTTTGTTAGAGATGGTGCGATCTATGATGTCTCTTACTGATTTGCCGTTATCGTTTTGGGGTTATGCATTACAAACAGCTGCATTCACTTTAAATAGGGCACCATCGAAATCCGTTGAGATGACACCATACGAACTGTGGTATGGCAAAAGGCCAAAGTTGTCGTTTCTTAAAGTTTGGGGATGTGATGCTTATGTCAAAAAGCTTCAGCCTGAAAAGCTGGAACCCAAAGCGGAAAGGTGCATCTTCATAGGTTACCCAAAAGAGACAGTTGGGTACACCTTCTATCTCAAATCCGAGCGCAAAGTGTTTGTTGCTAAGAACGGAACTTTTCTTGAGAAGGAGTTTCTCTCGAGAGAATTGAGTGGGAGGAAGATAGAACTTGACGAGGTTGTCGAACCTCTCATCCCTCTGGATAGTGGCGCAGGGAAAGGGGAAACCTCTGTCATTGCGACGCCGGTTGAGGAGGAAGTTAATGATGATGATCATGAAACTCCAGTTCAAGTTTCTGTTGAACCACGCAGGTCGACGAGATCACGTGCTGCTCCAGAGTGGTACGGTAATCCCGTCTTATCGATCATGTTGTTAGACAACAATGAACCTGTGAATTATGAAGAGGCAATGGTGGGCCCAGATTCCAACAAATGGCTAGAAGCCATGAAATCCGAGATAGGATCCATGTATGAGAACAAAGTGTGGACTTTGGAGATACTACCTGAGGGCCGCAAGGCTATTCAGAACAAATGGATCTTTAAGAAGAAGACGGACGGTGACGGTAATGTGACCGTTTATAAAGCTCGACTTGTGGCAAAGGGTTTTTCACAAGTTCCAGGAGTTGACTACGATGAGACCTTCTCACCCGTAGCGATGCTTAAGTCCGTCAGAATCATGTTAGCAATAGCTGCATTTTTCGATTATGAAATCTGGCAGATGGATGTCAAAACGGCGTTCCTTAACGGTTTCCTTAAGGAAGAGTTGTATATGATGCAACCCGAAGGTTTTGTCGATCCTAAAAATGCTGACAAAGTGTGCAAGCTCCAGCGATCCATTTATGGACTGGTGCAAGCATCTCGGAGTTGGAATAAACGCTTTGATGAGGTGATCAAAGCATTTGGGTTTATACAAGTGGTTGGAGAATCTTGTATTTACAAGAAAGTGAGTGGGAGCTCTGTGGCGTTTCTAATATTATATGTGGATGACATATTACTGATTGGAAACAATGTAGAGCTTTTGGAGAGCATAAAAGGTTACTTGAATAAAAGTTTCTCTATGAAGGACCTAGGAGAAGCTGCTTACATACTAGGCATTAAGATCTATAGGGATAGATCAAAACGCCTGATAGGACTTTCACAAAGCACGTACCTTGATAAAGTTTTGAAGAGGTTCAAAATGGAACAGTCCAAGAAAGGGTTCTTGCCAGTGTTACAAGGTACGAGATTGAGTAAGACTCAGTGCCCAGCAACTGATGAAGATAGAGAGCATATGCGCTCCGTCCCCTATGCTTCAGCCATAGGCTCTATCATGTATGCAATGCTGTGCACTAGACCGGATGTTAGCCTGGCCATAAGTATGGCAGGTAGGTTCCAGAGTAATCCAGGAGTGGATCACTGGACGGCGGTCAAGAATATCCTGAAGTACCTGAAAAGGACTAAGGAGATGTTTCTCGTGTATGGAGGTGACGAAGAGCTCGCCGTAAAAGGTTACGTCGATGCAAGCTTTGACACAGATCCGGACGACTCTAAGTCGCAAACCGGATACATATTTATTCTTAATGGGGTGCAGTAAGCTGGTGCAGTTCCAAGCAAAGCGTCGTAGCAGATTCTACATGTGAAGCAGAGTACATGGCTGCCTCGGAGGCGGCTAAGGAGGGTGTCTGGATGAAGCAGTTCATGACGGATCTTGGAGTGGTGCCAAGTGCACTGGATCCAATAACCTTGTTCTATGACAACACTGGTGCCATTGCCTTAGCAAAGGAACCTAGGTTTCACAAGAAGACCAGACACATCAAACCACGCTTCAACCTCATCCTCAACTACGTCGAGGAGGAGGACGTAAATATATGCAAAGTGCACACGGATCTGAATGTAGCAGACCCGCTGACTAAACCTCTTCCACGGCCAAAACATGATCGACACCAGAACTGTATGGGTGTTAGATTTATTACAATGTAATTCACATGGTGATGTGAGGGCTAGATTATTGACTCTAGTGCAAGTGGGAGACTGTTGGAATTATGCCCTAGAGGCAATAATAAATGTATAGTTATTATTATAATTCCTGTATCAAGATAATAGTTTATTATCCATGCTATCAGGAGTAGAGCATGGGGAAATGACCCAATCTACACATACTCGGGTGGGATTAGGACTCATCTTTACCTAGTAGCTGGTAGGTGTGCATGTCCTGCATCCCAGTGTATTAACAATGATTAAAAAATGGCCATAATTAATTTAACATACTTGATGAACTGATAATTTATATTGTTTATATGTGGATACTATATAGCTAGCTTTCCAGAATGACTGATCGTGAATGGATGTACACCGGTCACCGTAGTCAGAGAGAGATGTGGTTGAGCAAAACCTATGAAATTTTGGAAACGGCATTTTCTAAAGGCCAGCCAAAAACAAGGTTCCCCTGCACTAAGTGCAAGAAATATTCGTGACAGACAAAGGATGTAATGGGTAAACACCTGCAGATGCATGGTTTTACTCCCGGCTATACCTTGTGGACATTTCATGCTAAGTCGGCCCAACGTAACAGAGACGAGGTGTTGCGTCGGTGCACCGATGATTATGGTACAGGGATTGAAGACGTGGTGAATGACTTTGATGATGATCGGAACAAGGACGAAGAGATGGAGGAATCCGCGAAAGCCTTCTATGCCATGTTAGAGTCTTCAAAACATCCTCTTCACGAGCACACTAAGATTTCTCAGCTACATGCCATCGCACAAGTAATGGCTCTGAAAGCCCAATTCAACTTTAGAAGAGACCTGTTTGACTCAGTGATGACCCTATTTGGGCGCTTTCTATCCGATGGTCATATTATGCCTTCAAACCTATATGAGTCAGAAAAAATCCTTAGTGCACTCAAGATGTCGTATGAGCAGATACATGCTTGTGAGAAAGGATGTGCCTTATTTAGGAAAGAGTATGCGGACGAAACATATTGTCCATTTTGCAAGTCCTCCAGATATGTTGAGGTAGAAAATGGTGAAGGTGAGAAGAAGTAGAGAAAAATCCCCGTGAGTGTCCTACGGTATCTGCCGATCCTACCAAGACTTCAACGACTTTACATGCTCGAAGAAACAGCAAAACAGATGACATGGCACAAACATGGAATTAGGAAAGAATTAGATGAACACGGAGTTCCGATGTTGGTAGACCCTTCAGATGGTGACGCATGGAAGGCATTCGATAGTATACATGCGGAAAAAGCTAAGGAACCAAGGAATTTTCGAATCGCCATCAGCCTCAATGGGTTCAATCCTTTTGGTATGATGGCTACCCAATATAGTTGTTGGCCTGCATTTGTCATTCCCCTCAATCTTCCAACATCATCCATTATGCAAAGAAAGCACATATTTCTAACGTTGATAATTCCAGGGCCAAACTACCCAGGGAAGAATATGAGTGTGTACATGCAACCGCTGATGGATGACTTGAAAGAAGCTTGGGTGAATGGGGTCAACACATACGATGCAGCTAAGAAAGAGTACTTTCAAATGTATGTTTGGTACCAATACTCATTGCATGATTTGCCGGCATTTGCGCTTTTCGTTGCCTCATGTGTGCATGGAAGGTTCCCATGCCCACAACGCAAGGCAGCTCTTAAGTTTCATTGGTTGCCGGCGGGTGGGAAGTATTCCTGCTTTGACTTGCATAGACAGTTCTTGCCTATGGACCATCCATTCAGAAAAGACAAGAAGAATTTCATGAAAGGTAAAGTTGTCAAACACTCGACACCACCTGCGTTGACGGGGGCACAAATTAATGAACAGTTAAAATCTATGGAGCCTGATCCAAACCGTCCAGGGTATTTCTTGGGTTATAATGAGGAACATGCCTGGACCCACAGGCCATGCATCTGGGAGCTCCCCTACTTCGAAGACCTCTTACTTCCACACAACATTGACATGATGCACACTGAAAAGAATATCGTCGAGGCCCTTCTTGGCACATTTTTCGGCACTGATAAGGGCAAAGATAATACAAAGGCTAGAGTTGACCAGGAGACTCTGTGTGATAGGCCATCACTAAACATGCGAGGACCGAAAGGAAGAAAAAGTTGGTCCCAGCCACCTGCCTGGTACAATCTTGAGAAGGGAGCAATAAGGGAAATCCTCTTGTGGGTGCAAAAAAAGTTGTTGTTCCCCGATGGGTATGCTGCGAATCTAGCGAGGGGAGCGAGCATTGAAAAAATGAAAATTTTTGGGCTCAAGAGTCATGATTGGCACATATGGCTTGAGCGGATAATGTCGGTGATGTTGCGCAGCTATATCCCCGAGGCTGAATGGCTAGTATTGGCCAAGTTGAGCTATTTCTTCCGTGTTCTTTGTGCTAAAGAGTTGTCGCATGCCGTGATAGATGACATGGAAGAGTTGGCGCCTGAGTTGCTCTGCAAGTTAGAGAATATTTTTCCACTGGGCTTCTTTAATCCGATGCAACACATGATTTTGCATCTCCCAACCGAGGCAAGATTGGGTGGCCCTTTGCAAAATCGTTGGTGCTACGCAACTGAAAGAATGTAGAAGACACTTTGAGGAAAATGTAAAAATAAACGTAGAATTGAAGCATCGATGGCCGAGGCGTTCATTACCGAGGAGGCGGCAAACTTCATAACAGCACACTATGATGCCACTATGCACAGCTTGCATAATCCAAAGCCTCGGTACAATGTGGGCGACCCCAAACGACGTGAATCCAATCTCAGCCTCTTCAAAGGGAAGCTCGCACCTTCTGGTGTGGGAAAACCAAAGTTGTCGTGCGTCGAGGAGTGGCGCACACTAACGATGTATATATTGAACAACTTAACAGAAGTTTGGCCGTACATCGAGTAAGTGCTTTGTACATTGTTTCACTACTTTTAAAAAGTTTTGTGTCTAATAACTATTATTAATTGATACATTCGATACGTCGAAAAATTCTCGAATGGTGTTACAATCGAAAAAGAATCCATTCTCGAGTATGAACTTCTTGAAAAGACAGGAGGCGGCTATCCCGGTTTCATCTCTTGGTTCCAAAAACGGTACCTCCCTTATATACCCGGAATCCAAACTACCTCCTTGGTGCTTTACTTAGGGAGCATTTCCCCGGGATAGTGCAGTTGCCCAGTGAGGGTATGGTTCCCGAGCTAGGACTCAAGTGGGAGCACTACCAAGTTGCTCTGCTCCCGGAAAACACACATGTGAATGGTGTTGTTTGCGTGAGTATGGCCGACAAGGTGTTGGCTGATTTTTGGGTAACTATTATTTTAGCCAATAAAAAGTATACAATGTTATATATTGTTATTTCCTTCCAAATCATTTCACTATTCATCTATGCATCTATATGGCATAATTGCAGAGTTACTTTAGGGTCGCGGAGGGGACGCAGGAGGCGGCCAAGAAGAACCTCATGAAAGAGTGCAAGAGTTTATTGAATAACACGAGGCACGAGCTGTGTGTTTAGGCTATTCGAGATTGGTACGCCAAGCAAGGGGAGCCGAAGACAAAGACTGAATGTCGAAAGATTTACCTTGATATGACCAAGTACATGGAGGTATGTACATTCCAAAGATCAATTCTTTAATAGTTTTGTTAGGGCTAGTTAGGTCTATTTTGTTATAATACTTAGTTTCATTCTTCATTAACTTACATTCATAGGTGCCCCCGAGATGCTTGGCCGATAAGATGGATTGTTGGGAGATGATAGTGGACAGGTGGTGCGCAGAAGCTTGGTTGAGCGCCACACTATGGCCAAGGACCGTCGTGCCCAATTGGTTGGTGTGCCACAATACCAAGTCAATGCCAACATCGAGCAATATGCCAAAAAATGGGTATGTGTGCCTTGTTTTATTTCATCAATAATTCATTCGTTCATGATTTTTGTTGTACTAATTCTTTGTCTTTTCGTGTAGGCCAAACACAATAACCAGCCCGAGCCTCAGGGATACGCCGCGTTTAGCATGGCCCATAAGGGCTCATACAAGACGGCGAAGGCATATTCTGAGGGGGACGGGTCGTCGGCGTACACAAGCCTGTCCGCCTACAGCAAGATGACGTCTTATTCTGAGGTCGTCAAACAGCTGCGAAGGCTTGACTTTGACCCAAGCCAGAATCCTATCGATCCGGAGGCGTTGATGATCTCTGGTGGCGGTAAGAGTCATGGCACGTTGCCCATGTGTGATGGCTTCGTCCCTATCACTCAGACTCTATCTCAGATCAAGGCGAGGCAGACGAGGTCCGCTCCTCTATTACAGCAACACGCGAGGCTAGTTGATCTTTCCATCGAGGTTAGTTTTCTTCATTATTTCTTTTGTTCATTTGTCCTTGGATGGATGATGAAAATTACTTTTAAGGAGTGGTTGCAAGCCGCACTTGAGAAGGAGAGGGAGGCCACCAGGCTCTTGTTGGAGGAGAGGGACCAAAATACGCAGAGGTTGCTTGAGGAGGAGAGGGCACGCAATAATGCCCATGCGAAGGCCATGCACGACTTCATTGCGGTAAGTCAGTTGTGTGAGAAGCAAGGCTATGTGTGAGAAGCAACAAGGCTATTTCTTTGACTCCTCGAAAACTAATTTGCAGGCTATGTGTGAGAAGCAAGGTTCGCCGCCCCCTCCGCTGATGCCTTCTCCGGTGGGATCGGTGAGTTCCCTTTCAATGACCAACCTTGCACGGTCTTATACCATTGTCTGTCGCCATGCTAACCACATATTTTAACTCTTGCCTTGTTGCAGCATCATTCGAGAGTTGAATCCCACGATCCCTTTACTTCTCCTGGTGAGAGCCCTAGCAACCCAGCGACCAACCGAGATGGTGCTTCTCCTCCGTGACTTGGCATTCGGTAAGTTATTCCTCTCCTTCTTATTCTTCGTATTGTTTAGATCAACTTAGATTATGCCATGCTTTAGTTAGCTTAGTAAATTCTAATCCCTCTGTCCCAAAATAACTGTCTTAACTTTGTACTAGCTCTAGTATAAAATTGTATTAAGCTTAAGACACTTATTTCGGGACGGAGGGAGTAGTTGATATTAGCCATGCTTTAGTTAGCTTAGTAAATTCTAGTTGATAATTAGCTTACTTACCTAAAAAATTACATAATTATCTTACTTACTTCAGAAATGACATAAATACTTGATAACACAAAAATAGCGTAATTAGTTGATATTAGAGCTCAAAAATGACATAATTAGTTTAGAAAGTTTAAAAAGAAACCAGAAGAGAAGAACAAAGAAGAGATGAAGAAATAAGAGAAGAAGAAAGAGGAGAAAAAGATATAATAAGAAGAACAAATCTTCTTATTCTTCGTTTTTCTCTTCTTTCTTTTTCTCCATCTTCTTCTTCTTGTTGTTCTTCTTGTTCTTCTTCTTACACTTCTTCTTCTAATTGCTTAGCTTAATTTAGATAACTTCTTTCCTATTGTATTCTTCCTCTAACTTCTTTCTCATTATGCAGATTTTGATAAAGCAGCATGGCATATGGATGGATGCTCGAGGGACTGTACTCATGTAGTCTTAGATGAACTTTGTAATGCACTTGTATTTGCGGATGCACTTGTGATGATTTGTAATACTTTGTGATCTTGTTTGCACTTTAATTACATATATTGGTGTTGTTTGCACTTTGTGATGCACTTGTGGTGCTGTTTGCACTTTGTGATGCACTTGTGGTGCTGTTTAGGGCCTGGGCAAATACATATATATATTGTTGTTTGTATCTATGTTTTGCAAATGCAGGGAATTAACAGAAAAATTAAAAAAAGCAGAGAGGGTCTTTGCCTACAGCTTACTCACGGCAAAGCCTATGCCGTCGGTGGGCTGACGGCAAAGAAGGAAATGTGGCGACAACCTTTGTAACCTGGCAACTGTGAGAACACCAATTTTTCCCACATATTCGGCTTTGCCGTCAGCTGTGCTTCGACTGTGGGCAAAGAGGGGACCCAGGGGACCCAGGTTTTCGGCTTTGCCGTCAGTTGTGCTCTAGCTCTGGGCAAAGAGGGGGCCCACATGTTAGTGCTGCTAGCATCCCTAAAACGTATGGCCCACCAGAACTTTGTCGTCCGCAAGCGTCCAGCTGACGGCAAAGCCTGTCATTAACCCACTTACGGGGCTCGGCTTGCGCCGTTGCCGCCATTGCTTTGTGTCGTCAGCCCGTGCCACAAAGCTGATGGCAAAGGCTTTGCCGTCGTCGATTTCCAGCTGACGGCAAAGAAGGTGATTGTCGATAAAATCGTGGCCGGCTCCTTTGCCGACCGCACACTAAGGCAAAGCATTTGCCGTCCGTTAAATAGGTTGTTGCCGTCAGCTCTGGCTGTCGGCCAACCAGCAGATTCCAGCAGTGATAAGTGAAAATAATCATTAAATTTCATTTAGATGACTTCCATATGAAGGTTGTTCCAGCAAATTCAGTCATTGATATGGCATCTTTGGGATTAAATAAAGATCCAATACCATTACATCATATCATGGTCATATCTTGTATTTCCTGATAAAAATATCAAAGATTTATTGTAAGCTTGAAATATAAGATTATATTCCTTATATCAACCATATACCTTTTGTTGGGGATTGACTCTGAATAAATATTGCAAATATAGTGTTAGGCGTGACGTAGTTTGCAATTATATGAAGGCTTTGATGTTAGTGAGATATAGAACTTCACGTCCAAGTATCACTTTATTATCACCCCTAGGTATGAGTGTATTCGTACCTGATCAAAGGTAGTTTTACCATACATGTCTTTTGTTGTTATCATATATCTACACTAAACTCCTCATATATGTTTTGGATATATTTAACTCATACGTATTCTTCATACAATGCTCAAGTTGTAAACTTAAGCTAAATTTTGTTGACTCCAAATTTTCCATCTTGAGATGATTTTGTGTATGTTTATGTAGAGACATTAATTACGAAATCATTGATATACAGTGAGGTGATGAAAGGAAACCAAATTTTGGGATTCCTTTATTAACACATAAACAATCATCATCCTTTAAGTAATCCTATGACGAAGGAACTCATCTAGTCGGTACTACCATATGATTCACGGCTATTTCGAGCCATGGATTGACTTATGAAGTGTTGTCCAATACATGTTGTGATTAGTTTTTGGAATCGGAAATGTAAGCCCATTAGGGACTTCAATATAGATTTCCTAAATGCGTGACTCATATGAGTATGTAGCCACTTCATTCATCAATTGCATGGATGGTATTTTTATTTTTATTGCCAATGTAATTTCATATCAAAACATAGTTCCATTCCTACCAAGAGGGTATGTTACATCATAATTGATGTCGGCTCTGTGCGTGAACCCTTTTTGCTACAGACCTCGCCCTCTGATCACCTCATTGATTTTGTCTATGAATGAGATTTTTTTAGTATTCCATATGGGAGATACTTATGAGGAGTAGGTATTACCGTTGTAAATACCACTCGTTAGCAGAGCGAGTACTATTATTCATTACTTGCTTCCTTCTATGTGAACCAGTATAAGTGCAAGAGGCACTCTACCTTGGATTTTGGTTTAGGGCCCAAAAGTTTTTAGAAATTTTGAGAATAAATATATGTCGACAAATGTAGACTTCTCTTTTATGATTCGGGCGGAACCGATGAAATTTGTGAAAATGTATTTATTCCTTTTAACTCCTTGTGATTTCCTACAACAATGGAGTAAGGTGTTTCGATGTCACGGCACCAAAACACTTGTGCACATTTATGTCGGCCTTTAGACGATGAGCATCCTATGAGGTGTCTTTCAACTTGATGTTGAATTACATT
This sequence comes from Hordeum vulgare subsp. vulgare, assembly GCF_904849725.1. Classification (NCBI taxonomy): domain Eukaryota; kingdom Viridiplantae; phylum Streptophyta; class Magnoliopsida; order Poales; family Poaceae; genus Hordeum; species Hordeum vulgare. The sequence continues at coordinate 459,005,928 of NC_058519.1, read as the reverse complement.
TCCTAGTTGAGGATCTAATTTCCTTGGTTTCTATTAAAGCATATGATAATTTATATCTCGTGTGGTCAGCTTTTCTCCCCTTCCTACTCTCATTCGGGGTGAAGAGTGGTTTATCACGTACCTCCACTCTTCTGACACTTTACTGTAGGAATATAAAATTTAGTGACACCTTGTCATTAATAAATGTTGTCGGGGCTCTGGGAGTGGGGGTACCCAGGCCCTCCTGTCAGCGGCAGAGGGCATGGCACACATTGTGGGCATGGGAGGGCTCCCAGCCAAGGCCTGGGAATCCGACCCTCACGAGGCCCCCTCCTCACGAGGGGCAGATCATTGAAGGTTGCCAAGAACCAGCAGAGTTCCCCTCGAGGCCATTTCCCTATGAGGTCCGCTACGAGAAGGCGCCATCTAACACTGCCCTCGCGGGGCAGACTTAACAAGGGCAACCAGGCAGGTTGTGTGACTCTGCAACCTCACGTGGGTGACGTGAGCTTCGTAGGACGGCGCTAGGGTCGGTTCAAGCAGGCACAGACAGAGAATCTTTCCCCTTTGATATTAAGGGAGCCGATCTAGTCTACGGGTTCCCAAAGCAACCCATAAAGGTTTTCTAATCAATGCAAGAGATCCAAGGCAGGAGGCTCAGCAGGACAAAGGTCACCCCCAAGCCCACCGGCGCGTCATGGTGAAGAGCTTTAGTAGGCGAAGACCACCTTTGTCAGGGTAGGTTGCCGTCCTGTCCCCTTCCAAAATTGTCATTGCGGCAATCCTTCCCGTGAAGTATATGTTTTTGCGGGGAAGAGGACCAAGAATGGTATAAAAAGGAGGCCCGACCTCTGTAGCAGGAGATCCACCAACTCCACTAGGGCAAGACCCCCCCTTGCTACTTGTCTTCCACCTCAAGCAATCTAGACAAGCAAGGTTTTACACCGCAAGGTGGCATGAACCTGGGTAAACCGTGTGTCTGTTCTCGTTCTTTTCATTAGCTCGAGCCATCACAGAGTCACCGTGAGGATGAGAAGAAGTTCAGGGCAGGAGAGCAAGCGCACCCCAGAGTTCAAACCTTTTTGGGTCTGCAAAGCCCTGATTCCGCCATTTGGCGCGCCAATTAGGACTCCGCAGCCGTTCTTATGGTCCAGTTTTGCCTCAAACTTCACCACTCCATGGCCGACGCTCGCCATATGTGTGCTGAGCGCAGAGAAGCGCGGGTCATCATGAAAGCACATGCGGGCCCTTGCACCCGCCTTCACTCCGCCGGGGCAGAGGTCGTGGCCGTTGACCCCGCCGCCCGCGAGCTACAGGCTTCCTCAGCACACCCTTCCATGCAACGGGAGGGCCGCACCGCCATAGCTTCATCTGCCCATGCCCATCTCGAATGGGTGAATGCGCAAGTGGTGTTGCTCATGGCGTGCAAGCTAATTCACTACCGCCCGGTGGATGCTAGCTATGATGCATGGTTGGGCCGCATCACCAAGCTCGTTACCGCCGCCAAAGAGGCCCACGCGCTCTCCCGCTTGCTCTGCCTCCTCTATCTTGTGACGGGGAGGAAGCTCAGGGAGCACCGCCAGCTCCTCCTGCGCATGGCGACCAGGTTGAGACCCGAGCGATACACGCCCAAGTAACCCACTTCACGAACCACCCCCACTTCCCCATGAAAAAGGAGATAGCTATTAGATCGTCCACCATGAGGCTCCGCTCATGAGCAGTAGCGTCAGATCCGAGACCGGATCGTCCAGGATGTCGCGGTGGCCAGGTGCCAGAACCGAGACGTCCTCGCACACGATGACATCTCAAGCTCCGTGGGTAGCCGGGCATTCAGCCGCGAGCTGTGTAGGGTGGTTTGGCCGGCAAAGTTCAAGCCCGAGCTTCCCCCGTGCTATGATGGCACCCTCGATGTCACAGAGTTCCTCCAACTCTATGCCCTGAGCGTCGGGGCGGCAGGCGGCGACGAGAAAGTCATGGAGAACTGTCTTTTGATGGGCCTCAAGCACGGCACACAGTCCTCGCTCCTGAACATGTTTGAGGACTCGGTCTCTTCATGGGGTGACCTGTGCGAGCTGTTCGTCGCCAACTTCAAGGGCACGCACGACCGTCCCCTCTCCGTCAACGACTTGCGCCATGTGAAGCAGCACCCTAGGGGACCCTCTTCTAGTACATCCACCGGTTCAGCCATCTGCGCAGCAAGATCCCGTGTGCCATGGACGAGGTAGTCATTATGGCGTTCACCAACAGTGTCAAAGACGTCAAGATCTACAAAAAGCTCCACATCAACGACAACCTGAGCATGGCCATTGAGTTGTTCAACCTCGCCAACATGTGCGTCGAGGCCGAGGAGGGTTGCTTGTTCGCCCACGAGAACCTTGACAACGGGCCCGATGATGCCAAGGCCAAGGCCAAGGAGGTCAAGCGGAAAGGACTCATCGTTCATGTAGCTTAAGCCGAGCAGAAGCACTTCCGCATACGGGGCTTGCCCGAGAAGGATCGTCGCCGGTTCTACATCTACCATGACGTGTACATGCACAACACCAAAGAATGCTAAGATCTCAAAGTCCTCCGAGACGTGCGGGTTGGCTGGTGCCCGGAGCACAATGACCGTGATGTTGGTCATAGCGGCGGTCGCGGCGGCGACAGGTGGGACAGCCGCAATGACAACAACTGTCGAGGCTAGTACGAGTAGCCTCGCGAGAACGGCAGGATCGATTAGCCTCACGAGGTGCACCCTTGGGCCAATGTGGCGCTCCCTCCGCTGCTCCGGCCGTTGAGGAGGAACGAACACAACCATTGCGACAAGGATACCAGAGCCTATGAGGAGCCTCATGCGGTGTCTGATACGTCTCCATCGTATCTACTTTTCCAAACTCTTTTGCCCTTGTTTTGGACTCTAATTTGCACGATTTGAATGGAACTAACCGGGACTAACGGTGTTTTCAGCAGAATTGCCATGGTGTTGTTTTTGCGCAGAAATAGAAGTTCTCAAAATGACCTGGAAATTTACAAAGAATTTTTGTGGAATATATATAAAATACTGGCGCAAGTATCAATGGAGGAAGCGGAGCGTGGAGCCCACAAGCCCACCAGGCGCGGCCCACTGGCCGCGCCTGGCAGGCTTGTGGGGCCCACGTTGCTCCACCGCCTCCAATCTCAGGTTATTTAGCCTCTTCGTCCGGAAAAAAATCAGGGAGAAGAGTTCATCGCGTTTTACAATACGGAGGTGCTGCCACCTCCTGTTCTTCCTCTGGAGGGCAGATCTGGAGTCCGTTCTAGGCTCTGGAGAGGGGAGATCGTCGCCATCGTCATCATCAACCTTCCTTCATCACCAATTCCATGATGCTCTTCACCGTTCGTGAGTAATCTCATCGTAGGCTTGCTGGATGGTGATGGGTTGGATGAGATCTATCATGTAATCGATTTAGTTTTGACGGGGATTGATCCCTAGTATCCACTATGTTCTGAGATTGATGTTGCTACTACTTTGCCATGCTTAATGCTTGTCACTAGGGCCCGAGTGCCATGATTTCAGATCTGGACCTATTACGTTGTCGCCAATATATGTGTGTTCTTGATCCTATCTTGCAAGTTGTAGTCACCTACTATGTGTTATGACCTGGCAACCCCGGAGTGACAATAGCCAGAACCACTCCTGGAGATGACCATAGTATGAGGAGTTCATGTATTCACTAAGTGTTAATGCGTTGGTCCGGTTCTTTATTAAAAGGAGAACCTTAATATCCCTTAGTTTCCATTAGGACCCCGCTGCCATGGGAGGGATGGACAATAGATGTCATGCAAGTTCTTTTCCCTAAGCACGTATGACTATATACAGAATACATGCCTACATTACATTGACGAACTGGAGTTAGTTACATATATCTCTGTGTTATAACTGTTGCATGATGAATAACATCTGGCATAATCATCCATCACCGATCCAATGCCTATGATTTTTTCCTACTGATCCTTGCTACGTTACTTTGCTCCTACCGTTGTCACTGCTGCTACTGTTACTTTGTTGCTACTGTTGTTACTCTGCTGCTACTGCTGTTACTTTGCTGCTACTGGTTACTGTTGCTACTGCTGCTATCATACTACCTTGCTACTGATACTTTGCTGCAGATACTAAATCTTTCAGGTGTGGTTGAATTGACAACTCAACTACTAATACTTGAGAATATTCTTTGTCTTCCCCTTGAGTCAAATCAATAAATTTGGGTTGAATACTCTACCCTCGAAAACTGTTACGATCCCCTATACTTGTGGGTCATAAAACCTTTTTCTGGCGCCGTTGCCGGGGAAGCACAACTATATTCTCTGAGTCACTTGGGATTTACGTCTGCTGGTCACTATGAGGAATCCGAAAGATCCAAGAACTAAACTCTTTTCCTCAACTACGAGGACAGGTAAGGAACTTCCATCTAGCTCTGCACTTGATTCACCTTCAGTTATGAGTAAGTTTGCGACACTACCTCCTGCTAGAAATCTTGATATGTGGCTTGTGCTTGATGATGCTACTTCTGCTGACCATGATGCTTATGATGATGCTATGCTTGATACTACTTTGCCACTAGGTGCATTCCTTGATGCACAAATTGCTAGAGTTGCTGCTAGATGTGATGATACTTCTGAAACTGCTGATACTATTGAAGTAGAACCTGCTATTTTGCCTGCTAGAACTAGCTCTCCTAGATATGAATTGCGTGATATGCCTGAGTGTTATGTTATGGAGGGAGAGATAGCTGAGGACTTTCTTGCTTGTAAGGTTAGCTATGATGTTGAGAATTTACTGCGCAAGTGGAAAGAAAAATCTTTGAACGCTAGGATGAAATAAGACCCGAAGTTTGCTACTTCACCTATCTTTGTGACCGATAAGGATTATGAATTCTCTGTCGACCCTGAGTTAATCACTCTGGTCGAATCTGATCCTTTTCACGGTTATGAGTCTAAAACGGTTGTAGCCCATCTTACCAAATTGCATGATATAGCCACCCTATTCACTAGTGAGGAAAAGATCCGCCACTACCATATCCTCAAGTTGTTTCCTTTCTCGCTAAATGATGATGCTAAGACTTGGTTCACTTCTCTTGCTCCAAGTTGTGTGCGTAGCCCCCAGGATATCATCTACTACTTCTCTGAAAAATATTTCCCTGCCCATAAGAAGCAAGTTGCCTTGCAGGAAATATACAACTTTGCGTAAGTTGAGGAAGAGAGTCTCCCACAAGCTTGGGGGAGGCTCGTCCAGCTACTAAATGCCTTGCCTGATCACCCTCTTGAGAAGAATGAAATACTTGATATCTTCTATAATGGACTTACCGATGCTTCTAGAGACCACCAAGATAATTGTGCCGGTTGTGTTTTTAGGGAACGAACTGTAGAACAAGCTGAGATCCTATTGAATAATATCTTGTGTAATCAGAATGCTTGGACTATTCCCGAACCACCTCCTAAGCCAATTCCCAAGAAAAGAGGTATTCTATTCCTCAGTCCTGAAGATATGCAAGAAGCTAATAAATCTATGAAAGAGAAAGGCATTAAATATGAAGATGTCAAAAATCTACCACCTATCGAAGAGATCCATGGTCTTGATAACCCAATACAGGTAGTTGAGGTAAATTCTCTTCGTAGATTCGATGAGAGTGATATTCCTTTTGATAAACCTGCTAGCTTATGCCTGGATGAATTTGATAACTTTGTTGCCAAACAACAAAGTTTCAATGATTATGTTAGCAGACAATTGGAACAGAATGCTCGTATGCTTAGTCATTTGAGTGCTTGTGTGGACAGAAATGTCAATGATCTTAAGCTTCTGAGTAAACATGCCTCTATGGTTACTACTCAGGTAGAACAAGTACTTAAGGCTCAGAATGACCTCAATGAGTTGAATGACAATTCTGTCAGAGTCGTCACTAGAGGCGGTAGAACGACCCAGGAACCCTTGTATCCTGAGGGTCATCCTAAGAGAATTGAACAAGATTCTCAAGGAGTTAGCACTGATGCACCTAGACATCCTAGAAAGAAGAAGAAAGATGATAGGAACTTGCACTCTAGCAACCCTGTTGCTGCTACACCTGAGAGTCCAAACGATGTCTCTACCTCTGATGCTGAAACACAATCTGGTGATGAACATGACCCTAATGATAATATCAATAGTGATGTTCATGATGATGTTCAACCTAGCAACGATAAGGATGTGGAGATTGAACATGTTGATCTTGATAACCCACAACCTAAGAACAAGAGATACGATAAGAATGACTTCACTTCTAGGAAGCATGGTAAAGAAAGGGAACCATGGGTTCAGAAACCCATGCCCTTTCCTCCCAAACCATCCAAGACAAAGGATGATGAGGATTTTGAGTGATTTGTTGAAATGATTAGACCTGTCTTTCTGCAAATGCTTTTGACAGATATGCTCAAAATGTCTCCATATGCTAAGTACATGAAGGATATTGTTACTAATAAGAGGAGGATACCTGAGGTTGAGATTTCCACCATCTTGCTAATTATACCTTCAAGGGTGGAACTCCAAAGAAACAAGGTGATCCCGAGTGCCCACTATACCTTGCTCCATTAAAGGCAACTACGTTAGAACTGCTTTATGCGACCTTGGAGCCGGTGTTAGTGTTATGCCTCTCTCTCTTTCTCGTAGACTTGAACTGGATAAGTTGACACCCACTGAAATCTCTCTTCAAATGGCCGACAAATCAACTGCTTTCCCTATCAGCATTTGCGAGGATGTGCCTGTTGTGGTTGCAAACGTCACTATCTTAACAGACTTTGTTATTCTGGATATTCCCGAGGACGATGCCATGGCGGTCATCCTCGGAAGACCCTTTTTAAACACTGCAGGGGTTATTATTGATTGCAAGAAACGCAATGTCACTTTCCATGTCAACGGTAATGAGCATACAGTGCTCTTTCCGAAGAAACAATATCGAGTACATTGCATCAATGCTATCGAAAAAACTTCATCGATTCTTATTGGGAGCTTTGAATGCCCTATACCTCCTATCAAGATGAAGTATGGTTTGATTGCTGGGGATATTCACATCCCCACTGAGGTAACCTAGTGACTATTTGAAAATTCTCCATCTCCTTTTGCGATTCGAAAAAGTTTGTCAAGGAGACTTGATCAACCTCATTGATGGATTTCTTTCGATGATCATGATGGATGAATCGAGGAGTCACAAACCTCTGTTCCAAGCTTTCATCTTCGGTAACTTAGAAGAAAAATGATAGATTTAGTTTAGTTTTCCCTATTTTCTGTTTTTGCGTCCTGTAGAAAAGTACCCTGAAAATAAAAGTTCTCCGAACGTCCTGAAAATCAAGTATGATTTTTTCTGGAATTTTTGAAAAATACTCAGACGAAGAGCTAGTCAGGGGGCTGCACCAGTGGGCCACAAGCCCTGGAAGCGCGGGCACCCCCCTGGCTGCGCCTACCAGGCTTGTGGGGCCCAGGTGCACCCCCTCCACTTATTCTAGCTCCCATCTACTTCTCCTACCTCCAGAAAAAATCGTTTGTCAGCTCAAACCTGTGTTCTTGCTATTCTTGTTGGGATTTTCGATATCCTTGTGCAAAGCACCATTCACCAAGCTATTTTGGGGAAATTACTCCTTGGTAAGTGACTCCTCCATTGGTCCAATTAGTTTTGGCTCTAGTTCCTTATACTTCGCGTATTTTTGCTGCCTTGGTGACCCTGTTCTTGAGCTTTGATGCGTAATATGGCCTCTAGGCACTTGTGGGAGTAGTTGCTACAAGTTCAGTTGAGCCTTGTTCACTTTTCCTTTGGGTCACTGAAAATTTCACAAAAGGAAGATGTTCAGGGGAAACTATCATGGTGGTTCCTCAAGCAAGAGAGGTCCCCGTCTTGCGATTTGGGAGCCCGATCCTTACACACCGAGGAACGCATAGGTACAACCATGTGAATGGCCTTCTAATGAATTCATGATTGAGGCAGGTTTCAATGTCAAGTTTCATACACTTGTTCACAATGTCGGTCTCGAAGAATTCATCTCCGATAAATGTGAACAGTATGTTGCTCTCACTACCTCTTTTGTTCGTAGATTCAAATTTTCAGTTGGCCATGATACATCTGTACTGTTTGATATCTATGACAAATCGTATACCATGGATTTAGAGGATCTCAATAGAATTTGCAAGATACCTGTTTGGGGTAGCCTCAATGATGCTCCTAAATCTTTTGTTAGAGATTTTTTCTCTGGTATAACTGTCGGAGAAACTAGAGATATTACACAGGCTACCATGGGGAGCATTCATTTTCCTGCCTTGCATTATTTTGCCCTCTTCATAGGCAGATGCATTAATGGCAAGATTGAGCATTGTCACCTCTGCGCACCCGACCTTAGTATTCTTAAGAGCGCAGTTGCGGGTGATAGAAGTTTCAACATGGGATCTATATAGCAAGGAGGCTGAATAATAATGCTAATGAAGGGGATTTTTTTGGTGGGATCTATGCCACTCGCATAGCGAATTTTCTTGGAGTACCCATCCGCGAAGGAGATCCCCCGCTCCATACAGCTTTCCTTAATCGCGCCGCTTTGACACGCGATCTGTTCCTTGAGAGGGATGATGAATCCATCCTATACCGTTAAATATTTAACCGGTAGTGTGTTTTCCATATTACCCTTCCTGCTCCTACCTTCTTTGACTTTCAGAATACTAAGGTTGAGACAGCTATTCAGGCAGTGGCTGCAGCGCTCCTGTACAACCCCCATTATGATTTTGGGTGTCGCTCGGACCATCCATGGGAGTAGACCAACTTAGACCAAAAGCCTAAGCTTGGGGGAGTACGTGTTTCTCAACGACTTTATATTTTTGCTTACACTTTCACTTTGATAGTCGGTGTTCACACTTTGCCAGTGTATCATCCATGCTAGTTTATTTTCTTTTTCTCGTTTTCTTTTTGTGTGTTTGTCTAGTTTGAAAAAAAGCCAAAAAGATTTTCTTGTTCTTCTTTTGCTTGTTGGGAGCTTTCCCGTGTAAATATTTTTCTTTTTCTTTGGGTCAAGGTAGAAGACCATGGTTATAATGTTTAGTGGCTCTCGCATGCATATATGTTTATCTGTTATAGAGCCATATTACTTTGTCTTCTCCTTTGTGTTTGCCTGCAGATTCCAGCTTAGTCCAATGCACGAGCACTCTTATTATTATTCACATCGTTCGGCCGTGCAAGTGAAAGGCAATAATGACGATATATGATGAAGTGACTGAGCCTGGAAAAGCTGGTATGAACTCGATCTATTTTGTTTTTGTAAATATGACTAGCTCATCGTTCCAGATTCTGCTTTGTTGTGAGAGAAACATGTTTGCAATGACAACTTAGAGATCATAGTTTCTGATGCCATGCTTAATTAGCTAGGAGCTTATAATGGTTTGTTTTGAATGCCAACATGAATTTTGAGATGACTATGATGTAGAATGATAGGATGGTATCCTCCTTTGAATGATTCAAATGGCTTGACTTGGTGCATGTTTACGCATGTAGTTGAAACAAAATCAATATAGCCTCTATGATATTCATGTTCATGGTGAATTATGTTCTACTCATGCTTGCACTCAATGTTGGTTAATCTCAATGCATTTTGATGACTGTTGTTGCTCTCTAGTTGGTCGCTTCCTAGTCTTTTGCTAGCCTTCACTTGTACTAACCAGGAATACTGCTTGTGCATCCACTTCCATAAACCCAAAGTTGTTCCATATGAGTCCACCATACCTACCAATATGCGGTATCTACATGCCGTTCCAAGTAAATTTGCATGTGCCACTCTCTAAATCTTCCAGAAATAATCTGTTTTGCATGCCCGAACCGCTCATGTGGTGACATGGGGCTATCAGTATCTTCCATGCTAGGCGTGTTATCCTTGATATGTGCTTAATCACTATCATTCACGAGAAAGGGGCCGGTAATTGGAATGCCCAGTTCCATGCTCAAATCGAAAATATAATTGCAAACAAAACTCCACCTGTATTGTTGTTGGTATGGACGGCACCCGAGTATTCGGCTAGTCGTGGAGTGTGATTGATCGGTGGTGGGGGAGTCAAAACTTTACTTTTTTGTTTGGGAACCGTGACTCCGTAACATCAGACCTTCCCTTGCAACGGCACCAGAAGAATGCTGCTAGCACTCTCCGGCAATCTAAACTAGAAGAATGTTGTTGACGGCCCACCAGTGCGTGGGACCGTAGCAGTTTTTGAGGGAAGAGTATTCGACCCAAATTTGTTGGTGCGCCTATAGGAGGTGATAGGATACTCTGAAGTATTAGCAGCTGAATATGTCAGATTCAACCACACCTGTAAGATTAGTATCTGCAAGCAAAGTAGTAACAGCAAAGTAGTATGATAACAACGGTGTCAGAAACGATGTGTTGACAGCAGACTATTCCAAACGATTGTATCAATAACAGCCCCTCCAGTGTTTAAAAAGGGTCTTCCGAGGATGACAGCCATGGCATCGTCCTCGGGAATATCCAAGATAACAAAGTCTGTTAAGATAGTGGTGTTAGCAACCACAACAGGCACATCCTCGCAAATGCCGATAGGGAAAGCAGTTGATTTGTCGGCCATTTGCAGAGAAATTTCAGTGGATGTCAACTTATCCAATTCAAGTCTACGATAAAGAGAGAGCGGCATAACACTAACACCAGCTCCAAGGTCACATAAGGCAATTCTTAAGTAGTTTCCTTTAATAGAGCAAGGTATAGTGGGCACTCCGGGATCACCAAGTTTCTTAGGAGTTCCACCTTTGAAAGTGTAATTCGAAGCATGGTGGAGATCTAAAGATCTGGTATCTTCCGTTTATTAGTCAGGATATCTTTCATGTACTTGGCATACGGAGACATCTTGAGCATATCAGTTAACCGCATCCGCAAAAAGATGGGTCTTATCATCTCAATGAAGCGCTCAAAATCCTCATCATCCTTTTTCTTGGATGGCTTAGGAGGAAATGGCATAGATCTCTGAACCCATGGCTCCCTTTCTTTACCATGCTTCCTAGCAGTGAAGTCATTCTTATCATATTTCTTAGGTTGTGGGTTATCAGGATTAACCGTAGGTTCAATCTCCACATCCTCGTCATTGCTAGGTTGAGTATTATTATGAACATCACTGTCCATATTGTCACCAGGTTCATGTTCATCACCAGATTGTGTTTCTGCATCACACGCAGAAATATCATTAGGTTCTTCAGGTGTGACAGTGTTTGGTGTACTGGCGTGTAGGTTTCTATCATCCTTCTTCTTCTCCTTAGGATGACTGGGTGTGTCAGCATCGATTCCTTGAGAATCTTGATCAATTCTCTTAGGATGACCTTCAGGATACAAAGGTTCCTGGGTCATTTTGCCTCCTCTAGTAATGACTCTGACAGAGTTGTCCTTTAATTCATTGAGTAGGTCATTCTGAGCTTTAAGTACTTGTTCTAGCTGAGTAGTAATCATAGAGGCATGTTTACTTAGAAGCTTCAGATCATTGACATTTCTGTCTACACAAGCACTTAAATGGCTAAGCATACGAGTACTTTGTTCCAAATGTCTGCTAACATAATCATTGAAACTTTGTTGTTTGGCAACAAAGTTGTCAAATTCATCAAAGCATGGGCTAGCAGGTTTGTCAAAAGGAATATCACTCTCATCAAACCTACGCATAGAATTCACTTCTACTACCTGTATCGGGTTATCGAGACCATGGATCTCTTCGATAGGTGGTAGATTTTTGACATCTTCAGATCTAATGCCTTTCTCTTGCATAGATTTCTTGGCTTCTTGCATATCTTCGGGACTGAGGAATAGAATACCTCTTTTCTTTGGAGTTGGCTTAGGAGGTGGTTCGGGCATAGTCCAAGCATTATCGTTGATTAAGATGTTATTCAGTAGGGTCTCAGCTTGTTCTACAGTTTGTTCCCTAAAAACACAACCGGCACAACTATGTAGGTGTTCTCTAGAGGCATCGGTAAGTCCGTTATAGAGGATATCAAGTATCTCGTTCTTCTTAAGAGGGTGATCAGGCAAAGCATTTTGTAGCTGGACGAGCCTCCCCCAAGTTTGTCGGAGACTCTCTTCTTGGAGTTGAACAAAGTTGTATATTTCCTACAAGGCAGCTTGCTTCTTATGGGCAGGGAAATATTTCTCACAGAAGTAATAGACCATATCCCGGGGACTATTCACACATACAGGAGCAAGAGAGGTGAACCATGCTTTAGCATCATCCTTTAGAGAGAAAGGAAACAGCTTAAGGATATAGTAGTGGCAGATCTTCTCCTCATTAGTGAAAAGGGTGGCTATATCGTGTAGTTTGGCAAGATGGGCTACGACCGTCTCAGACTCATAACTGTGAAAACGATCGGATTCGACAAGAGAGATTATCTCAGGATCGACAGAGAATTTATAATCCTTATCGGTGATAAAGATAGGTGAAGTGGCAAACTTCCGGTCGTATTTCATCCTAGCTTTCAGAGATTTTTCCTTCCACTTGAGAAGTAATTTCTCAGCGTCATAGGCATCCTTACATGCAAGAAAATCCTCAGCTATCTCTCCCTCCATAATGTAACCCTCAGGTATATCAGGCAATTCATATCTAGGAGAGCTAGATCTAGCAGGAACAAAAGCAGGTTCTATCTCAATAGTATCGGCAGTATGTGAAGCATCACGAGCATTGGCACTAACTCTAGCAATATGAGCATCAAGGAATACCCCTAGTGGAACATCAGGCAAAGTAGTATCTCTAGCAGTATCAAGCATAGCATCATCAGGCAAAATAGCATCTCTAGAATCATCAGGCAAAGCAGTATCAGGCATAGTATCTCTAGCAGTATCAGGCATAGCATCTCTAGCAGTATCAGGCATAGCATCAGGCATAGTATCATTAGGAATAGTATCAAGCATTACATCTCTAGCAGTAGCATCATAAGCATTATAAAGCACATGCGACATATCAAGATTTCTAGCAGGAGGTGATGTCACAAACTTACTCATAACTGAAGGTGAATCAAGTGCACAGCTAGATGGCAATTTCTTACCTCCCCTCGTAGTTGAGGCCAAGAACTTGGTCTTCGGATCCTTCAGATTCTTCATAGTGATCAGCAGATATAAATCCCAAGTGACTCAGAGAATATAGCAATACCTCCCCGGCAACGGCGCCAGAAAAATGTTAACTCTGTAACAACAGACCTTCCCTTGCAACGGCACCAGAAGAATGCTGCTAGCACTCTCCGGCAATCAAAACTAGAAGAATGTTGTTGACGGCCCACCAGCGCGTGGGATCGTAGCAGTTTTCGAGGGTAGAGAATTCGACCCAAATTTTTTGGTGCGCCTATAGGAGGTGAGAGGATACTCTCAAGTATTAGCAGCTGAATATGTCAGATTCAACCACACCTGAAAGATTAGTACCTGCAAGCAAAGTAGTAACAGCAAAGTAGTATGATAACAACGGTGTCGGCAACGATCTGTTGACGGCAGACTATTCCTAACGATTGTATCAATGGCGCCAAGTTGCCTCGTTGACGGAAGTTGTCAGTTCCCGTCAACGACCAGCGAACCAAAATTGTAGCAGGTAGCAACAGGGTAACGAGCAATAGCAGCGGCAAGGGAAAGCAGTAGTGACAGAAGTAGCAAGTAGCAACAGTAGCAAGCGACAGTAGTAGCAACAGTAGCAGCAGAGCAAGACAAGTAACAGCAGCAGCAATAGTAGTAATAGCAGTGACAACAGTAGTAACAGCAGCAACAACAGTAGGACAAACTCGTAGGCAATGGGCCGGTGATTTGTTTGGATGATATTCATCATGCAACAGTTATAACACGGAGAGATATGTGGCTAGCTCCCGTTCGTCAATGTGATGTAGGCATGCATTCTGTGTGTCGTCATACGTGCTTAGGGAAAAGAACTTGCATGACATCTATTGTCCATCCCTCCCGTGGCAGCGGGGTCCAAAAGGAAACTACGGGATATTAAGGTTCTCCTTTTAATAAAGAACCGGACCAACGCATTAGCACTTGGTGAACACATGAACTCCTCAAACTATGGTCATCACCAGGAGTGGTTCCGGTTATTGTCACTCCGGGGTTGCCGGATCATAACACATAGTAGGTAACTACAACTTGCAAGATCGGATTTAAAACACACATATATTGGTGACAACATAATAATTTTAGATCTGAAATCATGGCACTCAGGCCCTAGTGACAAGCATTAAGCATGGCAAAGTAGTAGCAACATCAATCTCAGAACATAGTGGATACTAGGGATCAATCCCCATCAAAACTAACTTGATTACATGATAGATCTCATCCTACTCATCACCACCCAGCGATCCTATGAATTGATTACTCACGAACGACGAAGAGCTTCATGGAATTGGAGAGGGAAGAAGGATGATGATGACGATGGCGACGATTTCCCCTCTCCGGAGCCCAAGAAGGACTCGAGATCTGCCCTCCAGATGAAGAACAGATTGTGGCGGCGCCTCCGTATCGCAAACGCGACGAAAACTTCTCTCTTTATTTTTTCTGGGACGAAAGTGAACTTATAGACCTGAGATTGGGGGCGGCAGAGCTGTGTGGGCCCCACAAGCTTGCCCACCGCCACCAGAGGGTGGCGGAGCCAGGGCTTGTGGCCCACTGGCCCACCCCCTCACGTGGAACTTGGCGCATATATTTTTCATATTTTCCAAAAATGATCTTCGTAAATTTTCAGGACGTTTGGAGAACTTTGATTTTCGCACAAAAATAACACCAAGGCAATTCTGCTGAAAACAGCGTCAGTCCAGGTTAGTTCCATTCAAATCATGCAAATTAGAGTCCAAAATAAGGGCAAAAGAGTTTGGAAAAGTAGATACGATGGAGACGTATCAACTCCCCCAAGCTTAAAACCTTGCTTGTCCTCAAGCAACTCACTTGACAAACTGAGAGAGAAAGAGAAACTTTGACAAACTCTGTTTGATCTTGTTGTTGCAACTATGTCTAACTCATAAACATAATTTCAGCAAGATCACAAGTTAACCATATAAGCAAATGACACAAAGGTCTCACGGTAAACTAATATCAATGGCATAATCAGCTAATGAGAAAATAATAATGAGTTTCTAATACCAACACTTCAATCAAAACAAGCATGAAGCAATATGAATAGGTGGTATCTCGCTAGCTCTTTCTGAGACCGCAAAACATAAATGCAGAGCACTTTCAAAGATCAAGGGCTGACTAAACATTGTAATTCATAGCAACGAAGATCCAGTCATAGTAATACTCAATATCAATCAAAAGCAAAGCATAAAAATGACAGAGGTGCTCTCTAATTGGTGCTTATATAAGAAGAGGATGACTCAACAGGAAAATAAATAGACAGGCCCTTCGCAGAGGGAAGCATTGATTTGCAGAGGTGCCAAAGCTCAAGCTTTGAAAACAGAGATAATAATTTCGGTGGCATGCTTTCATTGTCAACGCAATGACCAAGAGTTCTCAATATCTTCCATGCTACTCATGCTATAGGCGGTTCCCAAACAGAAAAGGGAAGTTTTCACTCCCCCACCACCAATCAATCACACTCCACGGCTAGCCGAATCCTCGGGTACCGTCCATAGTAACATCAATCCGGGGGAGTCTTGTTTTACAGTTATGTTTTCGATTTAAGCGTGGAACTGGGCATTCCAATTACCGGCCCCTTTCTCGTGAATGACATTGAATAAACACATGTCGAGGATAACACTCCTAGCATGGAAGATACCAATAGCCCCCTGTCACCACATGAGCAGTTCGGGCATGCAAAACAGATTATTTCTTGAAGGTTTAGAGAGTGGCACATGCAAATTTACTTGGAACGGCAGGTAGATACCGCAAATAGGTAGGTATGGTGAACTCTCATGGAAAAACTTTTGGGTTTATGGAAGTGGATGCACAAACAGTATTCTGCTTAGTACAAGTGAAGGCTAGAAGAAGACAGGGAAGCGACCAACTAGAGAGCAACAACAGTCATCAAGATACAATGAGTTTGACTAACATTGAATTCAAGCATGAACATGATATAAATCACCATGAACACGAACATCATAGAGGCTATGTTGATTTTGTTTCAACTACATGCATGAACATTCGCCAAGTCAAGCCACTTGAAACATTCAAAGGAGAATACCATCCTATCATACTACATCATAGTCATCTCAAAATCTATGTTGGCATTCAAGACAAACCATTATAAACTCTCAGCTAAATAAGCATGGCATCAGAAACTATGATCTCTAAGTTGTCATTGCAAACATGCTTCTCTCACAACAAAGCTAAATCTGGGTCGACAAGTTAGTCATATTTACAAAAACAAAATAGATAGAGTTCATACCAGCTTTTCAGTCTCAGTCACTTCATCATATATCATCATTATTGCCTTTCACTTGCACGATCGAACGATCTGAACAATAATAAGAGTGCTCGTGCATTGGACTAAGCTGAATCTGCAGGCAAACACAAAGGAGAAGACAAAGTAATATGGCTCTTTGCAAGCTAAACAGGTAAGCATGTAAGAACCACTAAACATTGAAACCAATATCTTCTACCTTGACCCAAAGAAAAAGAATACTATTT
Source organism: Hordeum vulgare subsp. vulgare (assembly GCF_904849725.1). Taxonomy (NCBI): domain Eukaryota; kingdom Viridiplantae; phylum Streptophyta; class Magnoliopsida; order Poales; family Poaceae; genus Hordeum; species Hordeum vulgare. The sequence continues at coordinate 458,989,356 of NC_058519.1, read as the reverse complement.
ACACAAGAAAGCTCCCAACAAGCAAAAGAAGAAAGAAAAATCTTTTTGGGTTTTCTGAAAAGGACACAAAACATGAAAACAAGAAAACAAAAATAAACTAGCATGGATAATACAGTGGAAACGTGTAAACACCGGCTAACAAAGCGAAATCATAAGCATGAATGTAAACTCGGTGAGAACACGTACTCCCCCAAGCTTAGGCTTTTGGCCTAGCTTGGTCTACTCCCATGGATGGTCCTGGCGAAACCCAAAATAATAATGGGTGTTATACGGGAGTGCTGCAGCCACTGCCTGAATAGATGCCTCACGAAGTCGAGCAGCCGTCGCCTCCGTCTCATACTCCTCTGCCTCTCCTATGGTTATGTAGTATCTCCGTTTTACCTGAAAGTCAAAGAAAGCAGGAGCAGGAAGGGTAATATGCAAAACACGCTTCCGGTTAAATATCAAGTAGAATAGGAGGGATCCATGATCCCTCTCAAGGAACTGGTAGCATGTTAGAGTGACACAATCAAGGAAGGCTTTACGAGACGAAGGTCTTCTGGACGGATGGATACTCCAAGAAAATTTGCTAAGCGTGTAGCATAAACTCCACCAAAGAAATCCCCCTCACTAGCATTTTTATTCAGCCTCCTTGCTATAATAGCTCCCATATTGAAGCTCCTGTCACTTGTTACTGCGCTCTTAAGGATACTAAGGTCAGAAGAGCATAGGTGACAATGTGCACCCTTGCCGTTAATGCACCTACCTATGGAGAGAGCAAAGTAGTGCAAGGCAGGGAAATGGATGCTTCCTATGGTGGCTTGTGTGATATCTCTGGTTTCTCCAATAGTTATACTAGAGACAAAGTCTCTAACCGAAGACTTAGACGGATCATTAATACTACCCCCATCGGGTATCTTACAAATCCTATTGAAATCCTCCAGATACACGGTATAGGATTTATCGTACAGATCAAACAGTATGGATGAGTCACGGCCAACTGAGAATTTAAATCTACGCATGAAAGAGGCAGTGAGCATAGCATACTGTTCACATTTATCTGAGAGGAATTCTTCTAACCCACTAGAGCCTAGAGACCATATCACGTGCTAAAACTACTTGGGACCTGCTAAAATCAACATTTCTAGCTCAAGAACAGGGTCACCAAGGTAGCAAGAATCCGCGAAGGATAAAGCACTTGGGCAAAAACTAATTGGACCAATGGAGGAGTCCCTTACCAAGGAGTAATTTCCCCAAAACGGTTCGGAGAATGGTGCTTTGAGGAAGGAGATCGAAAATCACAGCCAAATGAGCAAGAACACGGGTTTGAGTTGCCAAACAATTTTTTCTGGAAGTGGAAGAAGAGGTCGGGAGCTGGAATGAGTGGAGGGGGTCCCTGTGGGCCCCACAAGCTTGCACTCCGCCACCACGGGGGTGGCGGTGGCAGGGCTTGTGGCCCACTGGTCTGGCCCCCAGGTCAGCTCTCACGCCCAGTATTTTTCAAAAATTCCAGAAAAAATCATACTAAATTTTCAAGACCATTGGAGAACTTTTATTTTCGAGGTATTTTTCTCCGGGGCGCTAAAACACAAAACAGGAAAAACTAAACTAATTCTATCGTTTTCTTCTAAGCAAAAGAAAATGAAATCTCAAAACAGAGGTATGTGACGCTTTGATTCATCCATCTCATGGTCATCGAAAGAAATCCGTCAATGGGGTTGATCAAGTCCTCACGACAAAACCTTCTCGAATCGCAAGAGAGAACGGAGAATTTTCGAATAGCCACTAAGTCACCTCAATGGGGATATGTATCTCCACAACAAGAAAATCATACTTCATCTTGACACGAGGAATAGGGCATTCAAGGCTCCCAATAAGAATCGATGAAGTCTTTTCGATTGCATTGATGCCATGTACTTGATATCGTTTCTTCGGAAAGTGCACTGTGTGCTCATTACCGTTGACATGGAAAGTGACATTGCCTTTGTTGCAATCTATAACAGCCCCTGCAGTGTTTAAAAAGGGTCTTCCGAGGATAACAGCCATGGCATCGTCCTCGGGAATATCCAAGATAACAAAGTCTGTTAAGATAGTGGTGTTGGCAACCACAGCAGGCATATCCTCGCAAATGCCGATAGGGAAAGTCGTTGATTTGTCGTCCATTTGCAGAGAAATTTAAGTGGGTGTCAACTTATCCAATTCAAGTCTACGATAAAGAGAGAGCGGCATAACACTAACACCGGCTCCAAGGTCACATAACGCAGTTCTTACGTAGTTTCCTTTAATAGAGCAAGGTATAGTGGGCACTCCGAGATCACCAAGTTTCTTAGGAGTTGCACCTTTGAAAGTGTAATTGGCAAGCATGGTTGAGTTCTCAAGATCTGGTATCTTCCGTTTATTAGTCACGATATCTTTCATGTACTTGGCATACAAAGACATCTTGAGCATATCAGTTAACCACATCTGCAGAATGATGGGTCTTATCATCTCAACGAAGCGCTCAAAATCGTCATCATCCTTTTTCTTGGATGGCTTAGGAGGAAAGGGCATAGATCTCTGAACCCATGGCTCCCTTTCTTTACCATGCTTCCTAGCAGTGAAGTCATTCTTGTCATATATCTTAGGTTGTGTGTTATCAGGATTAACCGTAGGTTCAATCTCCACATCCTCATCATTGCTAGGTTGAGCATTATTATGAACATCACTGTCCATATTGTCACCAGGTTCATGTTCATCACCAGATTGTGTTTGTGCATCAGACGCAGAAATATCATTAGGTTCTTCAGGTGTGACAGTATTTGGTGAACTGGCGTGTAGGTTTCTATCATCCTTCTTCTTCTCCTTAGGATGACTGGGTGTGTCAGCATTGATTCCTTGAGAATCTTGATCAATTCTCTTAGGATGACCTTCACGATACAAAGGTTCCTGAGTCATTTTGCCTCCTCTAGTAATGACTCTGACAGAGTTGTCATTTAATTCATTGAGCAGGTCATTCTGAGCTTTGAGTACTTGTTCTACCTGAATAGTAATCATAGAGGCATGTTTACTCAGAAGCTTCAGATCATTGACATTTGTGTCTACACAAGCACTTAAATGGCTAAGCATACGAATACTTTGTTCCAAATGTCTGCTAACATAATCATTGAAACTTTGTCGTTTGGCAACAAAGTTGTCAAATTCATCAAAGCATAGGCTAGTAGGTTTGTCAAAAGGAATATCACTCTCATCAAACCTACGCAGAGAATTCACTTCTACTACCTGTATCGTGTTATCGAGACCATGGATCTCTTCGATAGGTGGTAGATTTTTGACATCTTCAGATCTAATGCCTTTCTCTTGCATATATTTCTTCGCTTCTTGCATATCTTCGGGACTGAGGAATAGAATACCTCTTTTCTTCGGAGTTGGCTTAGGAGGTGGTTCGGGAATAGTCCAAGCATTATCGTTGATTAAGATGTTATTCAGTAGGGTCTCAGCTTGTTCTACAGTTTGTTCCCTAAAAACACAACCGGCACAACTATGTAGGTGTTCTCTAGAGGCATCGGTAAGTCCGTTATAGAGGATATCAAGTATCTCGTTCTTCTTAAGAGGGTGATCAGGCAAAGCAATTGGATCTGGACGAGCCTCCCCCAAGTTTGTCGGAGACTCTCTTCTTGGAGTTGAGCAAAGTTTTATATTTCCTGCAAGGCAGCTTGCTTCTTATGGGCAGGGAAATATTTATCACAGAAGTAATAGACCATATCCTGGGGACTACTCACACATCCAGGAGCAAGAGAGGTGAACCAGGCTTTAGCTTCATCCTTTAGAGAGAAAGGAAACATATTAAGGATATAGTAGTGGCGGATCTTCTCCTCATTAGTGAAAAGGGTGGCTATATCGTGTAGTATGGCAAGATGGGCTACAACCGTCTCAGACTCATAGCCGTGAAAAGGATCAGATTCGACTAGAGAGATTATCTCATGATCGACAGAGAATTCATAATCCTTATCGGTGATAAAGATAGGTGAAGTGGCAAACCTCGGGTCGTATTTCATCCTAGCTTTCAGAGATTTTTCCTTCCACTTGAGAAGTAATTTCGCAGCGTCATAGGCATCCTTAGACGCAAGAAAATCCTCAGCTATCTCTCCCTCCATAATGTAACCCTCAGGTATGTCAGGCAATTCATATTTAGGAGAGCTAGCAGGAACAAAAGGAGGTTCTATCTCAATAGTATCGGCAGTATGAGAAGCATCACGACCATTGGCAGTAACTCTAGCAATATGAGCATCAAGGAATACCCCTAGTGGAACATCAGGCAAAGTAGTATCTCTAGCAGTATCAAGCATAGCATCATCAGGCGAAATAGCATCTCTAGCATCATCAGGCAAAGCAGTATCAGGCATAGTATCTCTAGCAGTATCACGCATAGCATCTCTAGCAGTATCAGGCATAGCATCAGGCATAGTATCATCAGGAATAGTATCAACCATAGCATCTCTAGCAGTAGCATCATAAGCATCATCAAGCACAGGCGACATATCAAGATTTCTAGCAGGAGGTGATGTCGCAAACTTACTCATAACTGAAGGTGAATCAAGTGCAAAGTTAGATGTCAATTCCTTACCTCCCCTCGTAGTTGAGGGCAAGACATTGGTCTTCGGATCCTTCAGATTCTTCATAGTGATCAGTCGATATAAATCCCAAGTGAATCGGAGAATATAGCAATACCTCCCTGGCAACGGTGCCAGAAAAATGCTGACTCCGTAACAACAAGCCTTCCCTTGCAACGGCACCAGAAGAATGCTCCTAGCACTCTCTGGCAATCTAAACTAGAAGAATGTTGTTGACGGCCCACCAACGCGTGGGATCATAGCAGTTTTCGAGGGTAGAGTATTCGACCCAAATTTGTTGGTGCGCGTATAGGAGGTGAGAGGATACTCTCAAGTATTAGCAGCTGAATATGTCAGATTCAACCACACCTGAAAGATTATATCTGCAAGCAAAGTAGTATGATAACAACGGTGTCAGAAATGATCTGTTGACGGCGGACTATTCCTAACGATTGTATCAATGGCGCCAAGTTCCCTCGTTGACGAAAGTTGTCCGTTCCCGTCAACGACCAGCGAACCAAAATTGTAGCAGGTAGCAACAAAGTAGCGAGCAATAGCAGCGGCAAGGAAAAGCAGTAGTGACAGAAGTAGCAAGTAGCAACAGTAGCAAGCGACAGTAGTAGCAACAGTAGCAACAGAGCAAGACAAGTAACAGCAACAACAACAGTAGTAATAGCAGTGACAACAGTAGTAACAGCAACAACAACAGTAGGACAAACTCGTAGGCAATGGGTCGGTGATTTGTTTGGATGATATTCATCGTGCAATAGCTATAACACGGAGAGATATGTGGCTAGCTTCCGTTCGTCAGTGTGATGTAGTCATGCATTCCGTATGTCGTCATACGTGCTTAGGGAAAAGAACTTGCATGACATCTATTGTCTATCCCTCCCGTGGCAGCGGGGTCCAAAAGGAAACTACGGGATATTAAGGTTCTCCTTTTAATAAAGAACCGGACCAACGCATTAGCACTTGGTGAAAACATGAACTCCTCAAACTATGGTCATCACTAGGAGTGGTTCCGGTTATTGTCACTCCGGGGTTGTCGGATCATAACACATAGTAGGTAACTACAACTTGCAAGATCGGATTTAAAACACACATATATTGGTGACAACGTAATAATTTCAGATCTGAAATCATGGCACTCAGGCCCTAGTGACAAGCATTAAGCATGGCAAAGTAGTAGCAACATCAATCTCAGAACATAGTGGATACTAGGGATCAATCCCCATCAAAACTAACTTGATTACATGATAGATCTCATCCTACTCATCACCACCCAGCGATCCTATGAATTGATTACTCACGAACGACGAAGAGCTTCATGGAATTGGAGAGGGAAGAAGGATGATGATGACGATGGCGACGATTTCCCCTCTCCGGAGCCCAAGACGGACTCGAGATCTGCCCTCCAGATGAAGAACAGATTGTGGCGGCGCCTCCGTATCGCAAACGCGACGAAAACTTCTCTCTTTATTTTTTCTGGGACGAAAGTGAACTTATAGACCTGAGATTGGGGGCGGCAGAGCTGTGTGGGCCCCACAAGCTTGCCCACCGCCACCAGGGGGTGGCGGAGCCAGGGCTTGTGGCCCACTGGCCCACCCCTCAGGTGGAACTTGGCGCAATTATTTTTCATATTTTCCAAAAATAATCTCCGTAAATTTTCAGGACGTTTGGAGAACTTTGATTTCTACACAAAAATAACACCAAGGCAATTCTGCTGAAAACAGCGTCAGTCCAGGTTAGTTCCATTCAAATCATGCAAATTAGAGTCCAAAACAAGGGCAAAAGAGTTTGGAAAGGTAGATACGATGGAGACGTATCAAACCGCCTATAGCATGTGTAGCGTGGAAGATGGTGAGAACTCTTAGTCATTGTGTTGACAATGAAAGCATGCCACCCAAAATTATTATCTTTGTTTTCAAAGCATGAGCTCTGGCACCTCTGCAAATCAATGCTTCCCTCTGCGAAGGGCCTATCTATTTATGTTCCTGTTGAGTCATCCTCTTCTTATAAAAGCACCAATTAGAGAGCACCTCTGTCATTTTTATGCTTTGCTTTTGACTGATATTGAGTATGACTGTGACTGGATCTTCTTTGCCATGAATTACAATGTTTAGACAGCCCTTGGTCTTTGAAGGTGCTCTGCATTTATGTTTTGCGGTCTCAAAAAGACCTAGCGAGGTACCATCTATTCGTACTGCTTCATGATTGTTTTTATTGAAGTGTTGACGTTTGAAACTTATTATTATTTGCTCGCTAGTTGATTTTGCCATTGATATGAGTTTACCGTGACACCTAGATGTCATTTGCTTATGTGGTTAGCTTGTGATCTTGCTGAAACTCTGGATATGAGTTAGACATAGTTGCAACAACAAGATCAAACAGAGTTCGTAAAAGTTTTTCTTTTATCTCTTTCAGTTTGTCAACTGAATTGCTTGAGGACAAGCAAGGTTTTAAGCTTGGGGGAGTTGATATGTCTCCATTGTATCTACTTTCCCAAACTCTTTTGCCCTTGTTTTGGACTCTAATTTGCATGATTTGAATGGAACTAACCCGGACTAACTCTGCTTTCGGCAAAATTTCCATGGTGTTGTTTTTGCGCAAAAATAAAAGTTCTCGGAATGACCTAGAAATTTACACAGAATTTTTGTGGAATATATAAAAAATACTGGTGCAAGAATCATGGGAGGAAGTGGAGCGTGGACCCCACAAGCCCACCAGGTGCTGGCCCCCTGGCCGCGCCTGGCAGTCTTGTGGGGCCCACGTTGCTCCACCGCCTCCAATCTCAAGTTTATTTAGCCTCTTTCATTCGGAAAAAAATCAGGGAGAAGAGTTCATCGCATTTTATGATACGAAGGTGCCGCCACCTCCTGTTCTTCCTCTGGAGGGCAGATCTGGAGTCCGTTCTGGGCTCCAGAGAGGGGAGATCGTCGCCATCGTCATCATCAACCTTCCTTCATCGCCAATTCCATGATGATCTTCACCGTTCGTGAGTAATCTCATCGTAGGCTTGCTGGACGGTGATGGGTTGGATGAGATCTATCATGTAATCTAGTTAGTTTTGAAGGGATTCATCCCTATTATCCACTATGTTCTGAGATTGATGTTGCTACTACTTTGCCATGCTTAATGCTTGTCACTAGGGCCCGAGTGCCATGATTTCAGATCTGAACCTATTATGTTGTCGCCAATATATGTGTGTTCTTGATCCTATCTTGCAAGTTGTAGTCACCTACTATGTGTTATGACCCGACAACCCCGGAGTGACAATAGCCGGAACCACTCTCGGAGATGACCATAGTATGAGGAGTTCATGTATTCACTAAGTGTTAATGCGTTGGTCCGGTTCTTTATTAAAAGGAGAACCTTAATATCCCTTAGTTTCAATTATGACCCCGCTGCCACGGGAGGGATGGACAATAGAATATCATGCAAGTTCTTTTCCCTAAGCATGTATGACTATATTCGGAATACATGCCTACATTACATTGACGAGCTGGAGCTAGTTACATATCTCTCCGTGTTATAACTGTTGCATGATGAATAACATCTGGCACAATCATCCATCACTGATCCAATGCCTACGAGTTTTTCCTACTAGTCATTGCTATGTTACTTTGTTGCTACTGCTGTCACTGCTGCTACTGTTACTTTGTTGCTACTGCTATTACTCTGCTGCTACTGCTGTTACTTTGCTGCTCCTGGTTACTGTTGCTACTGCTGCTATCATACTACCTTGCTACTGATACTTTGTTACAGATACTAAATCTTTTAGGTTTGGTTGAATTGACAACTCAAATGCTAATACTTGAGAATATTCTTTGGCTTCCCCTAGATTCGAATCAATAAATTTGGGTTGAATACTCTACCCTCAAAAACTGTTGGGATCCCCTATACTTGTGGGTTATCAAGAGTGTCTTGCATTCTTGGTGGAGCTCATGCCCCCTCGTCGAACCACCAGTTCAAGCAGCTCTCTCATGAGGTGAACGTCGCCCTCCCGGGGCTAGGGGCCGTGAAGCCCTTCAAGTGATTGCAGTATGCCATCACCTTTGACACCAAGGACAACCTCAAGTCCACGACCACCGCGGGCACGCTCCCCATGATGTGTACTCCCACCATCAGCAATGTCGCGGTTACCAAGACTCTCATCAATGGAGGTGCGAGCCTCAACGTGCTCTTTGCCAAAACCTTGGACACGCTCCACGTGATGTATGACCAGCTGATGCCGACCAGGCCGTTCTTCGAGGTGACTGGAAGCTCCACCAATCTGCTGGGGTAGGTCCACCTTTCGGTCACCTTTGGCATGCGCGACAACTATCAGACCGAGCTCATTGACTTTGACTTGGTGCACATTGGCCTCCCGTACAACGCCATCTTGGGCTACCCAATGCTGCCAAGTTCATGGTAGAGACCCACCACGGCTACAATGTCCTCAAGATGTTGGGTTGCAGCGGCATCATCACCGTCACATGAGACAAAACGGACATGGTTTGCTCCCTCGAGCGCGCCTACAGGTCCATTGTATTGGAGCGCTCCGATGATGCCGGGGACAATGTGCCTTGCAAAGTCGCACCCACACGGAAGAAGCAGTCACACCCACAACAAAGAAGTAGTCGCTTCCCACCTCTGGCTCGACCAAGGCGAACGGTGTGGTGACTGAGGCCAGGGCCGCAAGCCCCATGCACATTGTAGGTGAATCCCCCCTTCCGGCATAGGAAGGCACGTCCGCCGCCTTTCTCAGGTTGGGCTCGGGGGCTTCCACCTGGAAATCGTCAGACCTGGCAGGTCGAAAGCACATATGCTCCCTTGGAGATTTTGATAATTCATGACAACATACATTGTCTCTTGGACTAACACTTTTACCTAGATATTTCAGGAGAAGTCCATGGAGAGCTATGGCTTAAGGTTTATGTGGAGATGCCCCTGGATGCAAGAAAAGAACAATATTAGCTCAAGCTTCAAGCTAGAAGACTCTTCATTTTATATTTGTCAGAAATCACTTTTGAAAGCCAATACTATTAAGAGGGGGTGAGGTAGTAAAATGAACTAATTGTTCAATTGCTCAAAGTTAGCCACCAAAACATTCAGTCATTTTCCCCACATATCTACTCTCTGTATTGAAGATCCACATACACAAATTCGGTGTCACCAACATTTCCATATCGGACCCACCGAGTTTGACCTCATACAGAAACACTATCCATTCCCACCAAATCGGTGCAACCTAAACCAAGTCGGTGCTACCGAGTTCAGTGACACCAACATTCTCTTGCCAGATACACAAAATCGGAATTTCCGAGTTTGGGTATCGGTGCCACCGAGTTTGGCCATCTGACCGTTAGTCACCTTTTCGGTGCCACCGAGTTTCATATATCGGTCTTGATACGTCTCAAATGCATCTATAATTTTTGATGGTTTCACGTTGTTATCTTGTCAACTTTGGATGTTTTGTTTACCTTTTTATATCTTTTTTGGGACTAACTTATTAACTCAGTGCCAAGTGCCAGTTCCTGTTTTTTCTGTGTTTTTGACTCTTTTCAGATCTGATTTTGGAACGGAGTCCAAACGGAATAAAATCCCCAAAATGATTTTTTCCAGAACGGAAGAAGATCGGGAGGCTTGAGGGCCAAGCAAGTTGGCCCACAGGGAGCCCACAAGCCATATTGCCGCGGCCAGGGGGAGGCTGCGGCAACCAAGCTTGTGGCCCCCCTGGCGCTCCCCTGCCCTAGGTCTTTGGCCTATAAACTCCCTAAAAATTCAGAACAAATCAGGGCATCCACGAAAACACTTTTCCGTCGTCGCAAGCTTCCGTTTCCGCGAGATCTCATCTGGAGACCCTTCCTAGTGCCCTGCCGGAGGGGACTTTGGAGTTGGAGGGCTTCTTCATCAACATCATCGCCCCTCCAATGACTCGTGAGTAGTTCACTTCAGACCTACGGGTCCGTAGTTAGTAGCTAGATGGCTTCTTCTCTCTCTTGGATCTTCAATACAAAGTTCTCCATGATCTTCATGGAGATCTATCCGATGTAATCCTCTTTGGCGGTGTGTTTGTCGAGATCCGATGAATTGTGGATTTGTGATCAGATTATCTATGAATTATATTTGAGTCTTTGCTGATTTCTTATATTCATGATTTGATATCCTTGTAAGTCTCTCCGAGTCTTGGGTTTTGTTTGGCCAACTAGATCTATGTTTTTTGCAATGGGAGAAGTGTTTGGTTTTGGGTTCATACCGTGTGGTGATCTTTCCCAGTGACAGAAAGCGCAGCAAGGCACGCATCGTGTTGTTTCCATCAAGGGTAACAAGATGGGCTTTTATCGTAGATATGAGATTGTCCATCTACATCATGTCATCTTGCTTAAGGCGTTACTCTGTTCTTCAGACTTAATACACTAGATGCATGCTGGATAGCGGTCGACGTGTGGAGTAATAGTAGTAGATGCAGAAAGTATCGGTCTACTTGTTTTGGACGTGATACCTATAGATATAATCATTGCCATAGATAACGTCACGACTTTGCGTGGTTCTATCCACCGTCTACTTGCTTTCATGAGAGAAGCCACTAGTGAACACTACGGCACCGGGGTCTATTCACGCCTATCGTTTCCACTTTCGCTTTTACTTTGCTTTGTTTCTTTGTTACTTTCAGTTCTCACTTGGCAAACAATCTATAAGGGATTGACAACCCCTTCACAGCCTTGGGAGCAAGCTCTTTGTGTTTGTGCAGGTAGTTGTGATATTCCTTCACTGGATCGATACCTTGGTTCTCAAAACTGAGGGAAATACATACCACCGATGTGCTACATCACCCTTTCCACTTCGAGGGAACTTCAACGCAAGGCTCCAAGGCCATGGGGGAAATCCTTTGCATATTTGCCTACGAAGTCCCTAAAGGCGTAGACGTAGCAGAAGGATTCCTGGTGCCGTTGCTCAGGAGTATCAAGACAAGAATAGTCTCCCTTCAGCACGCTTGTTCTGGCGCCGTTGGAAGGTCTTTTGTTGCAGTAGCAGGAGTATTTGTGGCGCCGTTGCCGGGGAAGGAGATATCTATCCAAGTAGGTCTCACAAACTCATCTCTTGCATTTATTTATTTTGCCAGTTGCCTCTCGTTTTCGTCTCCCCCACTTCACATTCTCCGTTTTCATTTGCCTTTCTCCTTTGCCTTTTTGCTGGTTTTCTTGCTTGCTTGTGTGCTTGTTTGTTTGTTGAAGTCATCATGGATGAAAACACCAAACTTTGCGACTTCTCGAGTACCAATAATAATTATTTTATTAGTACTCCGATATCTCCCGCCACTAGTGCGGAATTGTATGAAATCAACACAGCGTTGTTGAATCTTGTTATGAAAGAGCAATTCTCTGGCCTTCCTAGTGAAGATGCCGGATCCCATCTCAATACCTTCATTGAGCTTTGCGTTATGAAAAAGAAAAGAGATGTGGATAATGACGTGATTAAGTTGAAACTTTTTCCTTTCTCGTTGCGAGATCGCGCAAAAATTTGGTTTTCTTCTTTGCCTAAAAATAGTATAGATTCTTGGGAGAAGTGCAAAGATGCTTACATATCCAAGTATTTTCCGCGGGCTAAGATCATCTCCTTACGTAAAGATATCATGAATTTCAAGCAACTTGATCATGAACACGTTGCACAATCTTGGGAGGGGATGAAGCTTCTGATTAGAAATTGTCCCGCTCATGGCTTGAGTTTGTGGATGATTATACAAATCTTTTACGCTGGTTTGAATTTTGCTTCTCGCAATATCTTGGACTCCGCCTCAGGTGGAACGTTCATGGAAATCACGTTAGGAAATGCTAAAAAACTCCGAGATAATATCATGACCAACTACTCTTAGTGGCACACTGAAAGGTCACTTGCTAGCAAAAAGGTACACGCTATAGAAGAAATTAACTCGCTTAGTGCTAAGATGGATGAGTTGATGAATTTGGTTGCTAGTAGAAACTCTCCTTTAGATCCTAATGACATGCCACTATCTTCCTTGATTGAGAGTAACAACGCTAGTTTGGACGTTAACTTTGTTGGTAGGAACAATTTTGGCAACAACAATGCTTTTAGAGGAAACTATGTTCCTAGGCCTTTTCCTAGTAACTCCTCTAACAATTATGGCAATTCCTACAACAACACTTATGGAAATCACAACAAATTACCCTGTGATTTAGAGAGTAATATCAAAGAGTTCATCAACTCTCAAAAGATTTTCAATGCGTCCATAGAGGAAAAACTACTCAAAATTGACGATTTGGCTAAGAGCGTTGATAGGATGTCTTGTGATATTGATGCTTTGAAAGTTAGATGTGCTCCTCCCAAGGTTAACTTGGATGAAACTTTGAAAGCTATGCGCGTCTCCATGAATGACAGCAAAGAAAGAACCGCCCAAATTCGCGCTAGGCATGAATGGTTTAAAAGGGTGCGTTGTAGTGATGCAAATCACGAAGATCTTAAAGTGCTTGGTGTGACTCCTCTTGAATCTTTGTTTTCACGTGTCAAACCTATTGATGAAGGGGCTGGATATGAATCCACTTTGGTTGAAAAACGCCCCAATGATTCGGAGTCCGCCTATCTTGATGATAAAGGTGTGGAGAGTGGAGTAGAAGAAATCAAAATTTTGGGTAGTAATGAAACTCCCACTTTGGATTTCAAGGAATTCAATTATGATAGTTGCTCCTTGTTTGAATGCATAACTTTGATGCAATCCATTGCAAACTCCCCACATGCTTATAGCCAAAACAAAGCCTTTACCGCGCATATCGTAGATGCTATGATGAAATCTCTGGAAGTGAAGCTCGAACTAGAAGTCTCTATACCTAGAAAACTTCCAGATGAGTGGGAACCTACTATCAAAATCAAGATCAAAAACTATGAGTGCAATGCTTTGTGTGATTTGGGTGCTAGTGTTTCCGCGATTCCAAAGTCTTTATGTGATATTCTTGGTGTTCATGAGATTGAAGAGTGTTCTCTTAATTTGCATCTTGCGGATTCTACTATCAAGAAACCCATGGGAAGGATCGATGATGTTCTTATTGTTGCAAATAAGAACTATGTGCCTGTGGATTTCATTGTACTTGACATAGATTGCAATCCTTCATGTCCCATTATTCTTGGTAGACCTTTCCTAAGGACTATTCATGCTATCATCGATATGAAGGAAGGGAATATTAGATTTCAATTTCCTCTAAAGAAGAGCATGGAGCACTTTCCTAGAAAGAAAATAAGATTGCCTTATGAATCTATGATGAGGGCTACTTATGGTTTGAGCACCAAGGATGACTATACGTGATTCCATCACCTTATGCCTACCTAAGGGCGTTAAACAATAGCGCTTGTTGGGAGGCAACCCAACGAATCTATCATTTTTCTTTCTGTTTTGTGTTTTCCACACTTTCATAATTCTGTTACGATTGTGTTTTTTGTGTTTATTTTTGCGTCTGTGCCAAGCAAAACCGTTATGATTAGTCTTGGGGATGATCGTTTGCTCATGCTGGAAAAGACAGAAACTTTCTGCTCACGAAAAGAGTTTTAGTTTTGTTTCTGTAAGAGCTTTTGAGTTGATTATTTTTGCTGCTGATTGCTACCCAAATTCTTCAGACTGTCGTAATTTTTCAGAATTTTTGTAGTACCAGAAGTATACGAAGTATACAGATTGCTACAGACTGGTCTCCTGTTCACAGATTCTGTTTTTGTTGTGTTGGTTGCTTATTTTGATGAAACTATGGATAGTCTCGGGGGGTATTAGCCATGGAAGATTGAAAATACAGTAACCCAACATCAACATAAGTAGAATTTAAGTTTTCTACATTACCTAAGGAAGTGGTGGTTTGCTTTCTTATACTAATGTTATCACGAGTTTCTGTTTAAGTTCCGTGTTGTGAAGTTTTCAAGTTTTGGGTGAAGTTCTTATGGACAAAAAGATAAAGAGTGGAAAGAGCTCAAGCTTGGGGATGCCCAAGGCACCCCAAGATGATTCAAGGATGTCATAAAAGCCTAAGCTTGGGGATGCCCCGGGAAGGCATCCCCTCTTTCGTCTTCAATCCATCGGTAACGTTACTTGGGGCTATATTTTTATTCACCACATGTTATGTGTTTTGCTTGGAGCGTCTTCTATCGTAGGAGTCTTTTATTTTTGTTGTGTCATAATCATCCTTGCTGCACACCTAGAGAGAGACATGCACTCACCGTGATTTTGTCGAGCTTCACTTATATCCTTTAGTAGACAATTCAGCTCACATGTGCTTCACTTATATCTTTTGAGCTAGTTGCTTTTGCTCTATGTGCTTCACTTACATCTTTTAGAGCACGGTGGTGCGTGGCTTGGTAGTTGATCTATGCTATAAAAGTAGTCTCAAAAGGGGTAGTTATCCAAAGGGATATATAAACTCCCACCTTCATGTGCATTGAATAGTTAGAGAAGTTTGATTCATCTCAACTAGTTTTGAGTTGTGGTTATGGTAATATTGAAGTTATATTAGTAAGGTGTTGTGGATCTAGAAATACTTGTGTTGAAGTTATTGATTCCCGTAGCATGCATGTATGGTGAACCGCTATGTGATGAAGTCTGAGCATGATTAGTCTATTGATTGTCATCCTTTGTGTGGCAGTCGGGATCGCGCGATGGTTTATACCTACCAACCCTTCCCCTAGGAGTATGTGTTGAATGCTTTGTTTCGATTACTACTAAAACTTTTGCAACAAGTATATGAGTTCTTCATGACTAATGTTGAGTCCATGGTTTAGATGCACTTTCACCTTCCGCCATCACTATCTTCTTTAGTGCTGTGCAACTTTCGCCGGTGCACATAACCCACCATTAGCCTCCCTCAAAACAGCCACCATACCTACCTACTATGGCCTTTTCAAAGTCATTCCGAGATATATTGCCATGCAACTACCACCATGACATGTGCCACCACGTCTACATTGCCATTGCATGATCGTAAGATAGCTAGCATGATGTTTCCATTAATGTCCATGCCATGCTAGATCATTGTCACGGTACACTACCGAAGGCATTCCATATAGAGTCATCGTTGCTCTAAGTTTTCAGTTGTAAGTGTGATGATCATCATTGATGGAGCATTGTCCCATGTGAGGAAATAAAAGAGGCCAAAGATGCCCACCAAAATAAAAAAATAAAAAAAGAGGCCAAAGAGCCCATCCAAAAAAATGAGAGAAAAAGAGAGAAGGGACAATGCTACCACCTGTCCACACTTGTGCATATTAAGCACCATGATCTTCATGATTGAGAGTCTCTCGTTTTATCACCACCATATAGCTAGTGGGAAATTTTCATTATAGAACTTGGCTTGTATATTCCAATGATAGGCTTCCTCAAAATTGCCATAGGTCTTTGTGAGCAAGCAAGTTGGGTGCACACCCACTAGTTTTTCTTTAAGAGCTTTCACATACTCTTAGCTCTAGTGCATCATTTGTATGGCAATCCCTACTCATTCACATTGATGTCTATTGATGAGCATCTCCATAGCTCATTGATACGCCTAGTTAATGTGACCATCTTCTCCTTGTTTGTCTTGCAACCTCCACCACACTCCACATCACTTATAGTGCTAAAACCATGGCTCACGCTCATGTATTGCGTGAGAGTTGAAAATTTTGAGAAACTAAAAGTGTGAAAACAATTACTTGGCCAATACCGGGATTGTACATGATTTAAATTCGTTGTGCAATGATGATAGAGCATAGCCAGACTATATGATTTTGTAGGGATAACTTTCTTTGGCCTTGTTATTTTGAAAGTTCATGATTACTTTGCTAGTTTGCTTGAAGTATTATTGTTTCCACGTCAATAGCAAACTATTGTTTTGAATCTAATGGATCTGAACATTCACGTCACATAAGAGGAGTTACGGAGGACCTCTATGCTAGGTAGCATGAAAGCATCAAAAATTCATTCTTTATCACTTCCCTACTCGAGGACGAGCGGGAGTTAAGCTTGGGGATGCTTGATACGTCTCAAACATATCTATAATTTTTGATGATTTCACGCTGTTATCTTGTCAACTTTGGATGGTTTGCCGGTAAAAAAAACTTTGGACGGTTTGTTTACCTTTTATATCTTTTTTGGGACTAACTTATTAACTCAGTGCCAAGTGCCAGTTCCTGTTTTTTCTGTGTTTTTGACTCTTTTCAGATCTGATTTTGGAACGGAGTTCAAACAGAATAAAATCCCCAAAATGATTTTTTCCAGAACAGAAGAAGATCGGGAGGCTTGAGGGCCAAGCAAGTGGGTGCACAGGGAGCCCACAAGCCCTGTTTCCGCGGCCAGGGGGGAGGCCGCGGCAACCAAGCTTGTGGCCCCCCTGGCGCTCCCCTGCCCTAGGTCTTTGGCCTATAAATTCCCTCAAACCTAAGAAAAATCAGGGCATCCACGAAAAGACTTTTCCGCCGCCGCAAGATTCCGTTTCCGCGAGATCTCATATGGAGATCCTTCCCGGCCCTGCCGGAGGGGACTTTGGAGTTGGAGGGCTTCTTCATCAACATCATCGCCCCTCCAATGACTCATGAGTAGTTCACTTCAGACCTACTGGTCCGTAGTTAGTAGCTAGATGGCTTCTTCTCTCTCTTGGATCTTCAATACAAAGTTCTCCATGATCTTCATGGAGATCTATCCGATGTAATCCTCTTTGGCGGTGTGTTTATCGAGATCCGATGAATTGTGGATTTGTGATAAGATTATCTATGAATTATATTTGAGTCTTTGCTGATTTCTTATATTCATGATTTGATATCCTTGTAAGTCTCTCCGAGTCTTGGATTTTGTTTGGCCAACTGATGGCTGCTATGTATCCCTTGCAATGGCGCGAGAAATAGTTGTGTCGACGGCACCAGGAATCCTTCACCTGCGGCTACGCCTTAAGGGACTTCCTAGGCTAGTATGCAAAGGATTTCCCTCGTGGCCTTGGAGCCTTGTGTTGGTGTTCCCTCGAAGTGGAAAGGGTGATGTAGCACAGCGACGGTAAGTATTTCCCTCAATTTTAGAACCAAGGTATCAATCCGGCGGAAGAGTTTCTCAAGATCCTGCACAAACACAAAAAGCTTGCACCCAACGCTATGAAGGGGTTGTCAATCCCTTATAGATTGTTTGCGAAGTGAGAACTGAAAGCAACAAAGTAACAAAGCAAAGTAAACGCGGAGTTGTAAACGACGAATGTGAATAGACCCGGGGGCCGTAGTGTTTACTAGTGGCTTCTCTCATAAAAGCAAGTATACTGTGGGTGAACAAATTACTGTCGAGCAATTGATAGAACTGTGCAGAGTCATGACGATATTTATGCAATGATTATTTCAATAGGCATCACGTTCGAAACAAGTAGACCGATACTTTCTGCATCTACTACTATTACTCCACACGTCGACCGCTATCCAGCATGCATCTAGTGTATTAAGTCCATAAGAACAGAGTAACGCCTTAAGAAAGATGACATGATGTAGAGGGATAATCTCAAACCAATGATAAAAAACCCCATATTTATACCCTTGATGGCAACTACTTGATGTGTGCCTTGCTGCCCCTACTGTCACTGGGAAAGGTCACCACATGGCAAAACCCAAAACCAAGCACTTCTCCCATTGCAAGAATCATAGATCTAGTTGGCCAAACAAAACCCAAGACTCTGAGAGACTTACAAGTATATCAAATCATGCATATAAGAACTCAGCAAAGACTCAAATATAAATCATAGATAATCTGATCACAAGTCCACAATTCATCGGATCTTGACAAACACACTGCCAAAGAAGATTACATCAGATAGATCTCCATGAAGATCATGGAGAACTTTGTATTGAAGATCCAAGAGAGAGAAGAAGCCATCTAGCTACTAACTACGGACCCGTAGGTCTGAAGTGAACTACTCACGAGTCATTGGAGGGGCGATGATGATGATGAAGAAGCCCTCCACCTCCAAAGTCCCCTCCGGCAGGGCGCCGGGAAGGGTCTCCGGATGAGATCTCGCGGAAACGGAATCTTGCGGCGGCGGAAAAGTATTTTCGAGGCTCCCCTGATTTTTTGCGGAATATTTGGGAATATATAGGCACAAGACCTAGGTCAGGGGGTGGCCAGGGAGGCAACAAGCCTGCCCACCGCCACCTCCCCCTGGTGGCGGAGTGGGGGCTTGTGGGCTCCCTGGAGCCCACCTGTCTTGGCCCAAAAGCCCCCTGAACTTCTTCCGTTCGGGAAAAAATCATTTCGGGGTTTTTCTTGCGTTCGGACTCGTTCCAAAATCAGATCTGAAAAGAGTCAAAAACACGGAAAACTAGGAACTGGCACTTGGCACTGAATCAATAAGTTAGTCCCAAAAAAGATATAAAAAGGTACATAAAACATACAAAGAAGGCAATATAACAGCGTGAAACCATCAAAAATTATAGATACGTTTGAGGCGTATCACCAACTAGATCTATGATTCTTGCAATGGGAGAAGTGCTTGGTTTTGGGTTCATACCATATGGTGACCTTTCCCAGTGACAAAAAGGACAGCAAAGCATGCATCGTGTTGTTGCCATCCAGGGTAACAAGATGGGCTTTTATCGTAGATATGAGATTGTCCATCTACATCATCTCATCTTGCTTAAGGCGTTACTCTGTTCTTTGGACTTAATACACTAGATGCATGCTGGATAGCAGTCGACGTGTGGAGTAATAGTAGTAGATGCAGAAAGTATCGGTCTACTTGTTTTGGACGTGATGCCTATAGATATAATCATTGCCATAGATAACGTCACGACTTTGCGCGGTTCTATCAATTGCTCGACGGTAATTCATTCACCCACCGTCTACTTGCTTTCATGAGAGAAGCCACTAGTGAACACTACGGCCCCTGGTCTATTCACACCTATCGTTTCCACTTTCTCTTTTACTTTGCTTTGTTTCTTTGTTGCTTTCAGTTCTCACTTGACAAACAATCTATAAGGGATTGACAACCCCTTCATAGCGTTGGGAGCAAGCTCTTTGTGTTTGTGCAGGTAGTTGTGATATTCCTTCACTGGATCGATACCTTGGTTCTCAAAACTGAGGTAAATACTTACCACCGCTGTGCTACATCACCCTTTCCGCTTCGAGGGAACACCAATGCAAGGCTCCAAATCCACGGGGGAAATCCTTTGCATATTTGCCTAGGCAGTCCCTAAAGGCGTAGCCATAGCAGAAGGATTCCTGGTGCCGCTGCTGAGGAGTATCAAGACAAGAATACTCTCCCTTCAGCACGCTTGTTCTGGCACCGTTGGAAGGTCTTTTGTTGCAATAGCAGGTCTCACCGAGATTCAAAAGTTCACACCTTTGTGCTAATCGGTAGCTTCGAGTTTTCAACTTCGGTGTCACCAAGTTTGCCCTTTTGTGTGTAACGGTTGGATTTTGGTTGCTACCTATATATACCCCTTCACCCACCTCTCATTCCTGGGAGAAGCACTCAGAACACACACTTCACTGCCAGATCCATTTTCTGAGAGAGAACCACCTACTCATGTGTTGAGACCAAGATATTCCAATCCTATCATTTGAAACTTGATCTCTAGCCTCCCCAAACTGCTTTCCACCAAATCAACCTCTCTTGCCCATTCATATTCTATGAGGGAGTGATATGTGTTGAGGAGACTATGTTTAGAAGCACAAGAGCAAGGAGTTCATTGATGTACCACATCTATTACCTTTTGGAGGGTGGTGCCTCCTAGATTGGTTAGGTGTCGCTTGGGAGCCTCCTATTTCGTGTTGTGGAGCTGAACAAAGTTGTTTGTCACGGCAAGGAGATCGCCTACTTCATGAAGATATACTGCAAGAAAGGCTAGTCCTCCGTGGACGGAAGCTGTGGTGGAATAGACATGGTCGCTTCTTTGTGGGCCCTCCGTGGGTGGAGCCCTCCATGGACTCTCGCAGTCGTTACCCTCTGTGGGTTGAAGTCTCCAATAACATGGACATACGATAGGGCCACCTATCGGAACCATGCCAAAAATCGCCCTGTCAACCTCATGCATTGGATCTTCTTAACCTCTACTCCTTTACATGTGCAAAGTCATTACTTTTCCTCTCCCATATATGTTGACTAGCATGTGTAGGTTGCACTAGACTTGTTAGAACTGTTGAGTTTCTGCCCTCCTTGAAATTGGGAAAGGCTAGAAATTTTATATTGACAAGTAGTCTATTCACCCCCCCCCTAGACACATCTTCTATCAATTCCTCCATTGGTATCAAAGCAAGGTCTCCAAAACCTTGGTTTAGCTGCCATTGGAGGAAGATGAATGTGACTAGTTCCCAAGTTTTTAGTTGTAGATTGCCTATTCTTGATGGGGAGTATTTTAGACAATGGGAAGATGAAATGCTTGTTATATTTGATGAATTCCAATTGCGCAAGTATGTTGAATATCCCTATGCCCCTCCCATTGACCCCATACATCCTTCTCGTGGTTATGAAGTTAATATGCTTGGTAACCTGAAAACTTTCAATCCTATCATTAGAGGTTTACCAAGAAATGTGCTTAATCAGTTGCAAAACTTTGAGTGTGCTCATACCTTGTGGAAAGACTTAGAGAAAATATATCCAAATTATTCATTGAAAAATCTTGATATCATTTTCCACAAATGCATCGCTTTTCACAAAACGAAGCCAACCAATCCTAACTTCAATAAATGCCTATTTGAGCTTCTTTTCCTCATGCGTGCTAAAGGAGATGTCATTACTATTAACAATATCATTGTTGAAACCATTCGACTGCATAAACATGAACATTGTCATAGTGAAATTTTTGATGAAATTCTTGTTTCTTATGATGAAGGAACTTCATCCGATGATGACAATGTGGAGCATGGCTACTACAATGAATATGAAGAGTTTTAGATCAAATATGAGACTACATGGCCAATGGAAAGGAGTGGGTTCTCAACAGTGGATGCACCGATCACATGATCGGACATAAAGACATGTTCCTTGAGATTACACCAAACCGTGGACCTCGGAATTATGTGAATTTTGGAGACAACTCCAAAGGTAAGATACTTTGTCTTGGTAAGGTGATCGTATATCATGACAGTTAGATTCAGAATGTCATGCTTGTTCAATCCCTTGGCTACAATCTTCTTTCCGTATCTAGATTAGCATACTTTGGTTTCGATGTGATATTTATGAAAATTGAATGTAGCGTGTTTATTAGCGACAATCATAACATCGTCTTTACTGGTTTCCTTAGAGGTGATCAATACATTGTTGATTTCTCTAAGATATCCAAACCCCATACATGTCTTATCACAAAATCTTCTAAAGGTTGGTTATGGCATAGAAGGCTTGGACATGTTGGTATGTGTAATCTTGACAAACTTATCAAAGGAGGTCATATTCTTGGTGTTAAAGAAGTTATCTTTGGCAAAGATAGACTTTGTACTGCTTGTCAAGCAGGAACGCAAGTTGGTGGAAGTCATCCCGTGAAGAACATCATGACCACAAGAAGACACCTCGAGCTGCTTCACATGGATCTCTTTGGTCCCAATGCTTAAAAGAGTCTCGGTGGAAATTGTTATGGTTTAGTCATTGTGGATGATTTTTTCAGATTTACGTGGGTATTCTTTCTCAATGGTAAGTCGCAGGTACAAATGATTTTCAAGAACTTTGCTCGGAAAGCTCAAAACCAGTTCGAAGTGAAGATCAAGAAGGTTCAGAGCAACAATGGAATGGATTTCAAGAACACTAATGTGGATACTTTTCTTGACGAAGAAGGTATCTTACATGAGTTCTCGGCGACGTACACACCTCAACAAAATGGAGTTGTTGAGAGGAAGAATCGGACGCTCACAGAGATGGTGAGAACAAAGGTTGGCGCATACAAGACTCCAAGACACTTTTGGGCAGAAGCCGTGGAAACAGCTTGCAATGTCATAAACCGACTCTACATGCAAAAGCTTCTCGGTAAAACGGCATACGAGCTACTCACCGGTAACAAACCCCAAGTTGGATACTTTCAGGTATTTGGCACTAAGTGTTATATTCTTGATAAGCATCGTTGGTCTAAATTTGCACCTAAATCTTATGAATCTTTCCTTCTTGGTTACAGATCAAACTCTCATGCTTACCATGTCTACAACAACTTCACTCGATAAGTTGAAGAGACGGTAGATGTGAAGTTTGATGAGACTAACAGTTCGCAAGTTGAACAATTGCCAATTAATGTAGGAGATAAGGAACCTTCGGAAGCTATCAAAGATTTGTCTATTGCCAAGATTCGTCACATGGAAGTGAAGGAAATCACTGCATCAACTCAATTGGAAGCTCCCACTTAGCGTCAAGGCGAACCGCAAAATCACATGGAAGCATCCACAAGCGGTACACGACATGATGAAGAAGAGGAAGAAGTACATCGTGATGATTGCTACGGCAACAAAAGTCCTTCCCAAGCAATTGCGCCAGGAATCCTTCTTCTACTTCTCAAACAACAGCGCCAGAAATTGACACGTTGACGGAGACTTGCTTGCGTTGGTTTTTCCCTTGAAGAGGAAAGGGTGATGTAGCACAGGAGGAGTAAGTATTTCCCTCAGATTGAGAACCAAGGTATCAATCCAGTAGGAGAATCTCGTCTAGTCCAGAGTACCTGCGCAAACACAAACGAGCTTGCACCCAATGCTATAAAGGGGTTGTCAACCCCTTCAAGATTGATTGCAAAGTGAGATCTGAAGGCGGAAAGTGCAACGAAGAAAAAGTGTAAGTCTGGAAATATGGTGTGGAGTAGACCCGGGGGGCATAGTGTTCACTAGAGCTTCGCTCAAAATAGCAAATATCACGGTGGGTAAACAAATTACTGTCGAGCAATTGATAGAACCGTGCAAAGTCATGACGATATCTAAGGCAATGATCATACATATAGGCATCACGTCCGAGACAAGTAGACCGATACTTTCAGCATCTACTACTATTACTCCACACATCGACCGCTATCCAGCATGCATCTAGTGTATTGAGTTCATGACGAACAGAGTAACGCCTTAAGCAAGATGACATGATGTAGAGGGATAATCTCAAACCAATGATGAAAACCCCATCTTTTTACCCTTGATGACAACAACATGATGCGTGCCTCGCTACCCCTTCTGTCACTGGGTGAGGTCACCGCACGGTATGAACCCAAAACCAAGCACTTCTCCCATTGCAAGAATCATAGATCTAGTTGGCCAAACAAAACCCACAACTCGAAGAGAATTACAAGGATATGAAATCATGCATAAGAGAGATCAGAAGAAACTCAAATAATATTCATAGATAATTTGATCATAAATCCACAATTCATCGGATCTCGACAAACACACCGCAAAATAAGATTACATTGGATAGATCTCCATGAAGATCATGGAGAACTTTGTATTGAAGATCCAAGAGAGAGAAGAAGCCATCTAGCTACTAGCTATGGACCCATAGGTCTATGGTGAACTACTCACGCATCATCGGAGAGCTCATGGTGTTGATGAAGAAGTCCTCCATGTCCGAATGCCCTCTCCGGCAGGGCACCAGAACGTGCCCGAGATGGGATCTTGCGGAGACAGAAGCTTGCGGCGACGGAAAAGTACGTTCGATGATCTCCTGATTTTTTCTGGGATTTTAGGGAATATATAGGCGCAAAACCTAGGGCAGAGGAGATCCAGGGGGCCCACAAGCCTGTGAGGCCCGGCCTCCCCCCTGGCCAGGGCTAGAGGGCTTGTGGGGTCCCTGGGGACCCCCTACCTTGGTTCTCAAGTCTCCCGATCTTCTTCTGATTCGGAAAAAATATCTTTTCGGGGATTTTATTCCGTTTGGACTCCGTTTCAAATCTTCCTCTGAAAAGGGTCGAAACACGGAAAAAACAGGAACTAGCACTTGGCACTGAGTTAATAAGTTAGTCCCAAAAAAGATATAAAAGGCATATAAAACATCCAAAAGTTTGACAAGATAATAGCATGAAACCATCAAAAATTATAGATACGTTGGAGACGTATCAATGATCCACCTCAACCTTCCTCACCACCACCCCAAGGAGATGATGACATCAACGACAACACTCAAGATGATGAAGATGATGAAGAAGAAGCTTCTCCATGCAACAAGAAGAAGTTGTCAAGAATTAGAGCAGGAGTGGATAGAGATCACCCGTCGAAACAAATCTACGGTGACATAAAAAACGGGAGAATCACTCTCTCAAAATCTCGGTTAGCCAACTTTTGTGAGCATTATTCTTTCATCTCTAGTATTGAACTCTCGAAGGTAGAAGAAGCTCTTCAAGAACCGAATTGGGTGAAATCTATGCACGAAGAGCTACACAACTTCGAGAGTAACCAAGTATGGACACTTGCTGAAAAACTTGAAGGCGAGCAGAATATCATTGGTACAGGATGGGTGTTTCAGAATAAGCAAGATGAAGATGGACAAGTTGTATGCAACAAAGCACGTCTCGTAGCCCAAGTATACACGCAAGTCGAAGGTATGGACTATGGTGAGACTTATGCTCCTCATGCTAGACTTGAAGCCATTCGTATTCTTCTAGCTTATGCCAATCACCATGATATAACTCTTTACCAAGTGGATATTACAAGTGCCTTTCTCAATGGAGAAATTGAAGAGGAAGTTTATGTTAAACAACCTCCTGGTTTTGTGAACCCTAAGAAACCTGATCATGTTTACAAACTTCGTAAAGCTTTATATGGTCTTAAACAAGCACCTAGAGCTTGGCACAAATGCCTAATGAAGTTCCTCATTGAAAGGGGTTTTGAGATTGGTAAAATTGATGCAACCTTGTTCATTAAAAGGGTTGATGGAGAACTATTTGTTTGTAAAATATATGTGGATGATATTATCTCTGGTTCCACTAACCGACATTTTACTGAAAAGTTTGGAAAGCTGATGTCAAAGAAGTATGAGATGTCTATAATGAGTGAACTGAAGTTCTTCCTTGGATTGCAAATTAAACAATCGAGATATGGTACATTTATCTCTCAAACCAAGTACACCAAGGACTTGATCAGGAAGTTCAACATGCAAGAATGCAAAGGTATGATAACCCACATTCCTACTAGTGGACATCTTGACCTCACTAAGGAGGACAAACCCGTTGATCAAAAGGTTTATCGAACAATGGTTGGTTCATTGCTATATCTATGTGCATCCCGCCCTGACATCATGTTGAGTGTCTGCATGTGTGCCTGCTATCAAGCGGCACCTAAAGAGTGTCATCTATTGGCCGTGAAAAGGATAGTGAGATACCTTATACATACACCAAACTTTGGCATATGATATCCCAAGGGATCTTCTTTTAATCTTTCTGGCTATTCCGACTCGGACTATACTGGAGACAAGGTTGATAGAAAATCCACCTTGGGTACATGTCAATTTCTTGAGAGATCTCTTCTCTCTTGGACATCCAAGAAACAAAACTCGGTATCCTTATCCACTGCCGAAGCTGAATACATTGCCGTTGGATCATGTTGTGCTCAGTTACTATGGATGACTCAAACGCTTAAGTATTATGGCATTCATGTTAGAAAAGTTCCATTGTTGTGTGACAATGTAAGTGCTATTAAGACTGCCTATAATACTATGCAACATTCTAGAAGAAAACACATCCAAGTGCAACATCATTTCATTCGTGATCATGTTGCTAAAGGAGATATCGATCTCAAGCATGTTCGTACTCACAAACAACTAGCTGATATCTTTACCAAACCACTTGATGAGTAAGTGTTCTGTCATCTGAGGAGTGAGTTGAACATTATTGTTGCTTAAAACTTGAGCTAGACTCACTTGGATGCATGCAAGGGCATGAGCTTAACTCACTAATTCTTGATGCCATTGATTTGATTATCTTATATCTTGGAAACTATGCTCCCTTGTGTTGCATCTAACCTTTTGTAGGTACTTGGAAGAAATACATACCACAAGATTTCCATTAACTCAAATCAAAAGCAATCTTGACATGGCCAAGTATCAACAACCCATCTTCGAGGAAGAAGGAAGAAGACAACACAATCATATCCTTGACTATAGTTTGATGAAGTCATTCACTCTTGTCATTTGGATATATTATGGTCTTCCTTGCATGACTAACTATTTTAGGTGAAAAGTGAACCAAAATGACATGGATTTCTCCCAACTCAAGATGATCTTCATCAACTTTGAGCATCCACAACAAGTTCACCTACATGCCACGTCATCAACATCATTCGAAGGTGTATACTCATATCCTTTATAAAGCTCTACACCAATTCCTGGAGTAAAGCAACTCAAGTGATATGAAGACATTGAAAAGCTTAATCAGAAAATGGAAACCCCATTTCACGCGTAACGATGAGTATGACCTATGATCAAGCATCCTTGCTTGACACCTAAAGTCAAATACTCTAATATAGGTGCCCTTGTCACCGCCCCACATCTAGATGGAGATCATTGTATGGTTCACATTTGACCCTTCACTCTCTTAGAACCATTCAACTCTCATCTACATGTATGTATATAACTTATATCTTTAAAAAAATCTTTGTTTTTATTCTACTTTTGTTTCTATTTCTCAATTAGTACCTTCTTTTACAATTGAAATCTTGAAACTAATCTTCCGACCAGCCTATACTTTTGTTAAAGAGTTGACTATCATTGCAACTCGGTTTCACCAAATTGGGAAACTCGGTCCAACCAATTTCACCCAAGAGGCATGAATATCATACTCGGTTCTACAAAACCATTTAGCCTCGGTGACTCCGATTTTTCTAACAAAAATTATTGCTTTGAAAAATTCTTCTGAATGTATGTTTAAGGGGGAGAAAACTTCTCTAGGGGGAGAAACACCTGAGTGATCCCATGTTATATAAAAGGGAGAATCATCTAGGATCCCTAACATAGGAGGATATAATTCATGGAACTCTTATTGATTCCAAATGGGGAGAAAAGACAAATTCAAGGAGCTCTTGAAAAATTGACAAGTATCCAGGAGCTCTTTCACTCAATGAGCCAAAGGGGGAGACATATCAAAGTATCGAAGATTCCATTCAATGAACCTAGGTGAGAAATATCACCAAGAAGCTTCTACAAAAGAGGGAGAAACAACACTCAGGGCAGATATTTGTTCCTAAAGGGAGATGTATCAAACCTTACATGTTAAGGGGGAGAGAGATAAATATGGCTTTATTGATTTGAACCTTTTTCCCCTACCTACTCCCAATATCTACTTGTTATGATTCGGGGGAGAGGAATCCTTACATATTCATCTTTGGGGAGAAAAGTTCTTGTTCTTTGGAGACATGTACTTTCATCAAAGCCTATCTTCAATATGTCTTCAATATCTTATTATTTTTTAGGATCTTTGCATCTTTACAACAGAGTACTCTTGTGTTATCTAACATTTGTTTTCCCAAGTGTACTCCTATGTCAAGACGCTCAAGATCATCAAGGTAAGTATATGCATCATATCCTTGTTCATGATGGCCTCTTGTTTCTTGCACATACTATTTGCAAGCGGGAGTCTTGAACATGGAACTTCTTCATTTACATATGTTTGATGCATATAGCCAGGATGTCTATGACTTGTCTTGTCCTTCTACCTTGTGTGTGCCCATGCATTCCAAAGCAACTATCCTTTAAAAGGGATTGCACACATTTAGGGGGAGTTTGTACTAGACATGTTTCTTTCAAAGTTGTCATATCCCTATGATTATCTTTATTTGAAGCTTTGAATGTATGTTGTCATCAATTACCAAGAAGGGGGAGAATGAAAGCACATATGCTCCCGTGATGATTTTGATAATAAATGACAACATACATTGTCTCTTGGACTAACACTTTTACCTAGATATTTCGGGGAAAGTACAGGTAGAGCTATGGCTTAAGGTTTATGTGGAGATGCCCCTGGATGAAAGAAAGGAAAAATATTGGCTCAAGCTTCAAGCTAGAAGACTCTTCATTTTATATTTGCGAGAAATCACTTTTGAGTCTATAGGAAAGCCAATACTATAAAAAGGGGGTGAGGTAGTAAAATGAACTGATTGCTCAAATGCTCAAAGTTAGCCACCAAAACACTCAGTCATTTTTCCCACATATCCACTCTGTCAAGATCCAGATACACAAATTCGTTGTCACCAACATTTCCATATCGGACCCACCGAGTTTGACCTCAGACACAAACCCTAGCAATTCCCACCAAATCGGTGCAACCTAAACCAGGTCGATGCTACCGAGTTCAATGTGACCAACATTCTGTTGCCAAGATACACAAAATCGGAATTACCAAGTTTGAGTATCGGTGCCACCGAGTTTGGCCAACTAACCGGTAGTCACCTTTTCGGTGCCACAGAGTTTCATATATCGGTCTCACCGAGATTCAAAAGTTCGCACCCTTGTGCTAATCGGTACCACCGAGTTTTCAACTTCGGTGTCATCGAGTTTTCCCTTTTGTGTGTAACGGTTGTATTTCGGTTGCTGTCTATATATACCCCTTCATCCACCTCTCAGTCATGGGAGAAGTAGAACACACACTTCACTCCCAAGGCACCGCTGCCGACCACGTTCACATGCCCTTCCGCCTGGAGAACGCCGATGCTACCTTCCAAAGGTTGACACCACTCGTAATGGCATCTCACGTGGCGCCGGGACCTCGTGAGCCCCCAGCACATTGGGAGGCAACCGACCCCTTAGGGTTCATCCTTCATGACGTGCTTCATCAAGGAACTCGGAGCTCCCATGACAGCGCAATCACTAGGTGAATTTTAGTTTCATTTTGAGATCGAGGTCACCTGTTGGGCTACGTTATCCTCAGACGTGAGGTCCCACCATCAAGGATTTCTTTCTTTGTTGGTTGTGTGGTAAAGCTAGTTATTTCCCTTTAAAGCTTATGTCATTCGCTTGAAATGCATTACTATGAATTTTCCGCTTCGTCGCCTCTGGCATGATGTAGCGAATGATTTTCCTGTGATCATTCCATGATGGAACCTGACATGGCATCTGTGCTCAGGTTATCCCTACAGCATCGATATACTCGAGCCACTAAGCTCTGTGTGACGAGCTTACCCCCGTACACGTCACCTCCTAGGGTCCTTAGTGCCAAACCCCTTCGTGCAGTGGCCTCGCGACGATCACCAAGCGCATGTCGCCCCCATGTTGCAGGTTCCGTAAGTGCGCTGATGTGCAAAGAAGGAGGTGCAGCCCGCCTAAAGACTGAGACTAGGATCTCCTGAGCCTTGTGCTTGGGGTATCCGGCACCTTTGTAATCGCCGCCCATGACGTTCTCACGTAATAATGAGTTTGGGGCTGTACACGCCCCGGAGCCTCATAAGTGGAAGCCCACGACGAGCCGTGTCATGACCTTGGTGGAGGGCTCCCGCCCACGCCCAACTGGAAGTCCCCATGCTCCATGCAGGCGGAATTGCTGTCGAACCGCGACTATGCCCATGCCCAAGTGGAAGCCCCATGCATCACGCTCGGGAGGATCGTCAGAGCTCCATGCTCGACAGCTTCCCCTTGTACCTCGCGCGAGCGAGGGCTGGACATGGTGCCTGTGCTCGGGTTAGTCCGTGCAATGCTGAATAATCCAAGCGATCGAGCTCTGTCTTGCGGGCTTACCCCCATGCACGTCACCACCTGGGGTCCTTGGTGTCTAGTTTCCTCGCACGACACACAAGTGTGAACAGGAGGGCGCACGACGCTTCGACCAAGTCGTGTGTATGGGAGCCAGTTGGGCGTCACGGGGGGGGGGGGGGGGGGTTCTTGAGCATCGCACCGCAAGAACCTTCACTAGTTCTATAGTCTCTCACCCCCTGGTGTTCTAGTGGTGGCTAAAATACTTGCAGGGTTGGGCCCTGCCGATGCAGAGTACAAAGGCTCTCATCATGGAATATGAGCTTCTTGGGCGTCAAGGGAGAGTTGTTGAGCATCGCTTCTTAAGAACCTTCACTAGTCGTGTAGCCTCGCACCCCCTCGTGTTCCAATGATGGCTGAGATACGCGCAGGGTCGGGCCTTGCCGACACAGAGTACAAAAGGTCTCATCACGTAATGCGAGCTGCTTGGGCATCAGGGGGGGGGGGGGGCTTGAGCACCGCGTCTCAGGAACCTTCACTAGTCATGTAGCCTCTCACCCCCTAGTGTTCGAGTGGCAGCTGAGATACCAATAGGGTTGGGCCCTGCCGACGTAGAGTGCAAAGGCACCCAACGGCGAACACAAAGTCCCTCAAGTGAACCGCTTGCGCATCAAGGAGGATCTTGAGCATCGCGTCTCAGGAACCTTCACTAGACCTGTAGCCTCTAACCCCCTGGCGTTCCAGTGGTGGCTGAGATACGCGCAGGGTTAGGCCCTTTCGACGCAGACCACAAAGGTAAGAAATAGGGAAACCAAGCATGGAAAAAGAAGTTACAGATCGCAAATGGTTATTACAAAGTTTAAATTGTTCCATATGATATAATTGTCATGTGACGCCTCCTCGAGGCAAGAGCGATCTATTTTGGGACGACAACATGGTGCTCCTCGTTATAATCCTTGTCGGGCTCCTCACCATCGCTACAGAAGAACTTCCCTAGCAGTGTGTTCATGTGTCCCTCCATGGCGGCCGCCAAGTCGCCGCGAGATTCCTCAGGTACGGGGCCCATCACCTCCTCGAACAGAAAGCAAGGAGTAACTGAAGATGCCGCCACCACGGAGAAGAGGTCATGGCATTCCTCCTCCAGGATGCCGTCCACCTTCTTGGTTGTGCTGTCGAGCTCCTTCATGAGCTCGGAGGAAATCTCGGTGTAGATGGCGTCCTGAGGGATGATGGGAGACTCGAAATCCAGTTTACAGATAGAGCTGAGGGCCTGGCGGGCCGTGAATTCTAGAGAGGGGAGCGCGACACGGTCCGCTGCAGCCTTTGCATCGGCAGCGGCCTGAATCTCCTACTCCTGGGCGGCCTACATCGCGTTGGCCTCAGAGACTTGCTCGGCATGGGCGTCCTTGGCCTCAGCCACCTCGCGCTATAGGACCTCCATGCACCCGCGCTTCGTAGCCTGTTCAGCTTCCACTTTCGCGAGTTCGGAGTCCTAGTCTGCAAGCTGCGCCTCGTGGGCCCTTACGTCCTTCTCCCGTAGGTGGAGCTGTTCCGTTTCCTCAATCCGCTTCTAAAAAGCCTTCAAGCTGGCCTCCACTTCTCCATGGCGCTTGGCAAGCGCCTCCTTCTCGGTAAGAGCGCTTGCACGATCAACCTTCACCTCGACGGTCTCCCGCTGGCCCTCTGTGTTGAAGGCCTCGGCCTTGCCTTGGGCCTCCTTGGCGGATGCGTCAAGCTGGCACCACCTTGTGGATAACCTTGCGGGTTCTATGCCCAACATGCCTCAGCGTCTCGGAAATCCACCTCGAGTTGGGTGAGCATGTTCCGGTCGTTGGACAGGGCCCCACACCTGAGCAGTGCATCCTGGCCCATCGGAGAAGGGCCCTCCCAAGGGATAGCCATCCTGGTACTACCCGTTGTCGTAACCAGAGCGGCCTCGACGCCCTCCGCTTGAGGGGGATCTGGGTTCTCCCCCACATGTGGCATCTGCGGCGCACTTTTGGAGCCTGTCGGACCGTCCTCTGGGGGGGGCCAAGGGCGGCTGCAGTCTCGACAGATAGCGCCGGGGGCTAGACCATCGTGGCCTTAGCTGGTGGCGCTCGGGGTTGGACCGCCATGGCCTTGGCTGGTGGCATCGGAGGCTGGGCCATCGCGACCTCGATGCTCGCGCTCCCTCACCATATAGAGGGGACACTTGGAGCTGCAGCTGCACACGTACGCCCGAGCACGGCACCCGGCTGGTGCAAGCCGCCTCCGTGCCCGCCGAGACCTCGACCAAGGGATGAGGGCGCCCGATACGCCTCCGTCGTATCTACTCTTCCGAACTCTTTTGCCCTTGTTTTGGACTCTAATTTGCATGATTTGAATGGAACTAACCCGGACTAACACTGTTTTCAGCAGAATTGCCATCGTGTTGTTTTTGTCCAGAAATAAAAGTTCTCGGAATGACCTGAAAATTTCCCGAGAATTTTTCTGGAATTAATGAAAAATACCAGTGCAAAGATCCACCGGAGGAGGTGAGCTAGTGGGCCACAAGCCCAGGAGGCGCGGCCACCCCCTAGGCCGCGCCTACCAGGCTTGTGGGGCCCACGTTGCTCCACCGCCTCCAAACTCAGCTCTATTTAGTCCGTCTCGCCCGGAAAAAAAAAGAAGTAGAGTTCATCGCGTTTTACGATACGAAGGCGCCGCCACCTTCTGTTCTTCATCTGGAGGGCAGATCTGGAGTCCATTTTGGGCTCTGGAGAGGGGAAATCATCGCCATCGTCATCATCAACCTTCCTTCATCGCCAATTCCATGATGCTCTTCACCGTTCGTGAGTAATATCATCGTAGGCTTGCTGGACGGTGATGCGTTGGATGAGATCTATCATGTAATCGAGTTAGTTTTGACGGGGATTGATCCCTAGTATCCACTATGTTCTAAGATTGATGTTGCTACTACTTTGCCGTGCTTAATGCTTGTCACTAGGGCCCGAGTGCCATGATTTCATATCTGAACCTATCATGTTGTCGCTAATATATGTGTGTTTTAGATCCTATCTTGCAAGCTAAAGTCACCTACTATGTGTTATGACCCGGCAACCCCAGAGTGACAATAGCCGGAACCACTCCCGGAGATGACCATAGTATGACGAGTTCATGTATTCACCAAGTGTCAATGCATTGGTCCGGTTCTTTATTAAAAGGAGAACCTTAATATCCCGTTGTTTCCATTAGGACCCCGCTGCCACGGGAAGGATGGACAATAGATGTCATGCAAGTACTTTTCCCTAAGCACGTATGACTACATACGGAATACATGCCTACATTAGATTGACGAACGGGAGCTAGTTACTTATCTCTCCATCTTATAGCTGTCACATGATGAATCGCATCCGGGATAATCATCCATCACCGATCCAATGCCTACGAGTCTTTTACTACTAGTCCTTGCCATGTTACTTTGCTGCTGCTACTGTTACTCTGTCGCTACTGCTGTTACTCTGCTGCTACTGGTTACTGTTGCTACTGCTGCTATCATACCACCTTGCTACTGATACTTTGCTGCAGACACTAAATCTTTCAGGTGTGGTTGAATTGAAAACTCAGCTGCTAATACTTGAGAATATTCTTTCGCTTCCCCTTGAGTCGAATCAATAAATTTGGGTTGAATACTCTACCCTCGAAAACTTCCGCGATCCCCTATACTTGTGAGTTATCAAGACATTTTTCTGGCGCCGGTGCCTGAGAGGCACGGCTATATTCTCTGAGTCACCTGGGATTTATGTTTGCTGGTCACTATGAGGAATCCGGTAGATCCATGAACTAAAGTCTTGCCCTCAACTACGAGGACAGGTAAGGAACTGCCATCTAGCTCTGCACTTGATTCACCTTCAGTTATGAGTAAGTTTGCGACATCACCTCCTGCTAGAAATCTTGATATGTCGCCTGTGCTTGATGATGCTACTTCTGCTGCCCATGATGCTTATGATGATGCTATGCCTGATACTTCTTTGCCACTAGGTGCATTCCTTGATGCACAAATTGCTAGAGTTGCTGCTAGATGTGATGATACTTCTGAAACTGGTGATACTATTCAAGTAGAACCTGCTATTATGCCTGAATTGCGTGTTATGCCTGAGCATTATGTTATGGAGGGAGAGATAGCTGAGGACTTTCTTGCGTGTAAGGATAGCTATGATGTTGAAAAATTACTGCACAAGTGGAAAGAAAAATATTCACACGCTAGGATGAAATACGACCCGAAGTTTGCTACTTCGCCTATCTTTGTGACCGATAAGGATTATGAATTCTTTGTCGACCCTGAGTTAATCACTTTTGTCAAATCTGATCCTTTTCACAGTTATGAGTGTGAAATGGTTGTAGCCCATCTTACCAAACTGCACGATATAGCTACCCTATTCACTAGTGAGGAAAAGATCCGCCACTACTATATCCTCAAGTTGTTTCCTTTCTCGCTAAAGGATGATGCTAAGACCTGGTTCACTTCTCTTGCTCCTGGTTGTGTGCGTAGCCCCCAGGATATGGTCTACTACTTCTCTGAAAAATATTTCCCTGTCCATAAGAAGCAAGCTGCCTTGCAGGAAATATACAACTTTGCTCAAGCTGAAGAAGAGAGTCTCCCACAAGGTTGGGGAGGCTCGTCCAGCTGCTGAATGCTTTGCCCGATCACCCTCTTGAGAAGAATGAAATACTTTATATCTTCTATAATGGACTTACCGATGCTTCTAAAGACCACCTAGATAGTTGTGTTGGTTGTGTTTTTAGGGAACGAACTGTAGAACAAGCTGAGATTCTATTGAATAACATCTTGTGCAATGAGAATGCTTGGACTATTCCCGAACTACCTCCTAAACCAACTCCGAAGAAAAGAGGTATTCTATTCCTCAGTACAGAAGATATGCAAGAAGATAAGAAATCAATGCGAGAGAAAGGCATTAAATCTGAAGATGTCAAAAATCTACCACCTATCGAAGAGATCCATGGTCTTGATAACCCGATACAGGTAGTAGAAGTAAATTCTCTGAGTAGGTACGATGAGAGTGATATTCCTTTTGATAAACCTACTAGCCTATGCATGGATGAATTTGATAACTTTGTTGCCAAACAACAGAGTTTCAATGATTATGTTAGCAGACAATTGGAGCAGAATGCTCGTATGCTTAGTCATTTAAGTGCTTGTGTGGACTGAAATGTAAATGATCTTAAACTTCTGAGTAAGCATGCCTCTTTGGTTACTACTTAGGTAGAACAAGTACATAAATCTCAAAATGACTTGCTCAATGAGTTGAATGACAATTCCGTTAGAGTCGTCACTAGAGGCGGTAGAATGACTCAGGAACATTTGTATCCTGAGGGTCATCCGAAGAGAATGGAACAAGATTCTCAAGGAGTTAGCACTAATGCACCTAGTCATCCTAGGAAGAAGAAGAATGATGATAGGAATTTGCACGCTAGCAACCCTGTTGCTGCTACACCTGAGAGTCCAAACGATGCCTCTGTCTCTGATGCTGAAACACAATCTGGTGATGAACATGAGCCTAATGATAATATCAATAGTGATGTTCATGATGATGCTCAACCTAGCAATGATAAGGATGTGGAGATTGGACCTGTTGATCTTGATAACCCACAGCCTATGGCTAGGAGATACGATAATAATGACTTCGCTGCTATGAAGCATGGTAAAGAAAGGGAACCATGGGTTCAGAAACCCATGCCCTTTCCTCCCAAACCATCCAGGAAAAAGGATGATGAGGATTTTGAGAGCTTTGTTGAAATGATCAGACCTATCTTTCTGCAAATGCGTTTGACAGATATGCTCAAAATGTCTCGGTATGCTAAGTACATGAAGGATATTGTGACTAATAAGAGGAGGATACCTCAGGTTGAGATTTCCACCATGCTCGCTAATTATACCTTCAAGGGTGGAACTCCTAAGAAACTAGGTGATCCCGGTGTGCCCACTATACCTTGCTCCATTAAAGGCAACTACGTTAGAACTGTGTTATGCGACCTTGGAGCCGGTGTTAGTGTTATGCCTCTCTCTCTTTATCGTAGACTTGAACTGGATAAGTTGACACCCACTAAAATCTCTCTGCAAATGACCGACAAATCAACTACTTTCCCTATCGGCATTTGCGAGGATGTGCCTGTTGTGGTTGCTAACGTCACTATCTTAACAGACTTTGTTATCTTGGATATTCCCAAGGACGATACCATGGTGGTAATCCTCGGAAGACCCTTTTTAAACACTGCAGGGGCTGTTATAGATTGCAACAAAGGCAATGTCACTTTCCATGTCAACGATAACGAGCATACGGTGCACTTTCTGAAGAAACAATATCGAGTACATTGCATCAATGCTATCGAAAAAACTTCATCGATTCTTATTGGGAGCTTGGAATGCCCTATTCCTCATGTTAAGATGAAGTATGATTTGCTTGTTGGGGAGATACACATCCCCATTGAGATAACCTAGTGACTATTCGAAAATTCTCCGTTCTTTTTTGCGATTCGAGAAAGTTTGTCAAGGAGACTTCATCAACCTCAGTGACGGATTTCTTTCAATGACCATGAGATGGATGAATCGAGGAGTCACAAACCTCTGTTCCAAGTTTTCACCTCCGGTTGTTTAGAAGAAAAATGGTAGATTTAGTTTAGTTTTCCCTGTTTTCTGTTTTAGCGTCCGGTGGAAAAGTACCCCGAAAATAAAAGTTCTCCGAGCGTCCTGAAAATCAAGTATGATTTTTTCTGGAATTTTTGAAAAATACTAGGACGAAGAGCTAGCCTGGGGGCTGCACCAGTGGGCCACAAGCCCTGGAGGCACGGGCACCCCCTTGGCCGCGCCTACCAGGCTTGTGGGGCCCACGTGCACCCCCTCCACTCATTCTATCTCCCATCCACTTCTCCTACTTCCACAAAAAATCATTTCGCAGCTCAAACCTGTGTTCTTGCTCCTCTTGCTAGGATTTTCAATCTCTTTGCTCAAAGCACCATTCTCCAAACTGTTTTGGGGAAATTACTCCTTGGTAAGTGACTCCTCCATTGGTCCAATTAGTTTTTGCTCTAGTGCCTTATACTTCGCGTATTTTGCTGCCTTGGTGACCTTGTTCTTGAGCTTTACATGCTAATTTTAGATGGTCCCAAGTAGTTTTGTTGCGTAATATGGCCTCTAGGCACTTGTGGGAGTAGTTGCTACAAGTTTAGTTGAGCCTTGTTCACTTTTCCTCTGGGTCACTGAAAATTTCAGAAAAGGAAGATGTTCAGGAGAAACTATCATGGTGGTTCCTCAAGCAAGAGAGGTCCCCGTCTTGCGATTCGGGAACCCGATCCTTACCAACCAAGGAACGCACAGGTACAACCATGTGAATGGCCTTCTGATGAATTCATGATTGAGGCAGGTTTCAAAGACGAGTTTGATACACTTGTTCACAACGTCGGACTCGAAGAATTCATCTCCGATAAATGTGAACAGTATGTTTCTCTCACTGTCTCTTTTGTTCGTAGATTCAAATTTTCAGTTGGCCGTGACACATTCGTACTTTTTGATCTCTATGACAAATCGTATACAATGTATTTAGAGGATTTCAATAGAATTTGCAAGATACCTATTTGGGGTAGTCTCAATGATCCTCCTAAATCTTCGGTTAGAGATTTTTTTCTCTCGTATAACTGTCGGAGAAACTAAAGATATTACACAGGCTACCATGGGGAGCATTCATGTTCCTACCTTGCATTATTTTGCCCTCTTCATAGGCAGATGCATTAATGGCAAGATTGAGCATTGTCACCTCTGCGCTCCTGACCTTAGTATTCTTAAGAGCGCAGTAACGGGTGATAAAAGCTTCAACATGGGAGCTATTATAGCAAGGAGGTTGAATAATAATGCTAATGAAGGGGATTTCTTTGGTGGGATCTATGCCACTCGCATAGCAAATTTTCTTGGAGTACCCATCCGCGAAGGAGATCCCCCGCTTCATACAGCTTTCCTTGATCGCACCGCTTTGACATGCTATCAGTTTCTTGAGAGGGATGATGAATCCCTCCTATACCGTTTGATATTTAACCGGCAGCGTGTTTTCCATATTACCCTTCCTGCTCCTGCCTTCTTTGACTTTCAGGTAAAATGGAGATATTACATAACCAGAGGAGAGGCAGAAGAGTATGAGAGGGAGGCAAAGGGTGCTCGTCTCCATGATGCAGCTATTCAGGCAGTGGCTGCAGCGCTCCCGTACAATCCTCATTATGATTTTGGGTATTGCCCAGACCATCCTTGGGAGTAGACCAACTTAGGCCAAAAGCCTAAGCTTGGGGGAGTACGTGTTCTCACCGACTTTACATTCTTGCTTATGCTTTCACTTTGTTTGTCGGTGTTCACACTTTGCCACTGTATCATCCATGCTAGTTTATTTTCTTTTTCTCGTTTTCTTTTCGTGTGTCTGTCTAGTTTGAGAAAACCCAAAAAGATTTTATTTTTCTTCTTTTGCTTGTTGGAAGCTTTCCCGTGTAAATAGTTTTCTTTTTCTTTGGGTCAAGGTAGAAGATAATGGTTACAATGTTTAGTGGCTCTCGCATGCATACATGTTTAGTTGTCATAGAGCCATATTACTTTGTCTTCTCCTTTGTGTTTGCCTGCAGATTCCAGCTTTAGTCCAATGCATGAGCACTCTTATTATTGTTCACATCATTCGGTCGTGCAAGTGAAAGGCAATAATGACGTTATATGATGAAGTGAGTGAGCCTAGAAAAGCTGGTATGAACTCGATCTATTTTGTTTTTGTAAATATGACTAGCTCACTGTTCGTAGTTCGGCTTTGTTGTGAGAGAAACATGTTTGCAATGACAACTTAGAGATCATAGTTGCTTATGCCATGCTTAATTAGCTAGGAGCTTATAATGGTTTGCCTTGGTGGCCAACATGAATCTTGAGATGACTATGATGTAGTAAGATAGGATGGTATCCTCCTTTGAAAGATTCAAGTGGCTTGACTTGGCACATGTTCACGCATGTAGTTGAAACAAAATCAACATAACCTCTATGATATTCATGTTCATGGTGATTTATGTCCTACTCATGCTTGCATTCAATGTTAGTTAATCTCAATGCATTTTGATGACTGTTGCCGCTCTCTAGTTGGTCGCTTCCCAGTCTTTTGCTAGCCTTCACTTGTACTAAGCGGGAATACTTCTTGTGCATCCACTTCCATAAACCCAAAGTTTTTCCATATGAGCCCACCATACCTACCTATGTGCGGTATCTACCTGCCGTTCCAAGTAAATTTGCATGTGCCACTCTCTAAATCTTCAAGAAATAATCTGTTTTGCATG
Source organism: Hordeum vulgare subsp. vulgare (assembly GCF_904849725.1). Taxonomy (NCBI): domain Eukaryota; kingdom Viridiplantae; phylum Streptophyta; class Magnoliopsida; order Poales; family Poaceae; genus Hordeum; species Hordeum vulgare. Next base: position 458,949,920 of record NC_058519.1, on the reverse strand, counting down.
CCCGAACCGCTCATGTGGTGACAGGGGGCTATTAGTATCTTCCATGCTAGGCGTGTTATCCTCGATATGTGTTTATTCACTATCATTCACGAGAAAGGGGCCGGTAATTGGAATTCCTTGTTCCATGCTCAAATAGAAAAGATAATTGCAAACAAAACTACCCCTGGATTGATATTGGTATGGACGGTACCCGAGGATTCGGCTAGCCGTGGAGTGTGATTGATTGGTGGTGGGGGAGTCAAAACTTTACTTTTCTATTTGGGAACCGCCTATAGCATGTGTAGCGTGGAAGATGTTGAGAACTCTTAGTCACTGCGTTGACAATGAAAGCATGCCATCCAAAATTATTATATCTGTTTTCAAAGCTTGAGCTCTGGCACCTCTCCTAATCAATCTTTCCTTCTGCGAAGGGCCTATCTATTTATGTTCCTGTTGAGTCATCCTCCTCTTATAAAAGCACCAATTAGAGAGCACCTCTGTCATTTTTATGCTTTGCTTTTAACTGTGTTGAGTATGACTGTGACTGGATCTTCATTGCCATGAATTACAATGTTTAGTCACCCCTTGGTCTTTGAAGGTGCCCTGCATTTATGTTTTGCGGTCTCAGAAAGATCTAGCGAGATACCATCTGTTCGTACTGTTTCATGATTGTTTTGATTGAAGTGTTGACGTTCGAGACTTATTATTATTTGCTCGCTAGTTGATTACGCCATTCATATGAGTTTAACGTGAGACCTAGATGTCATTTGCTTATGTGGTTTGCTTGTGATCTTGCTGAAACTCTGGATATGAGTTAGACATAGTTGCAACAACAAGACCAAACAGAGATCGTCAAAGTTTTTCTTTTGTCTCTTTCAGTTTGTCAACTGAATTACTCGAGGACAAGCAAGGCTTTAATCTTGGGGGAGTTGATACGCCTCCGTCGTATCTACTTTTTCGAACTCTTTTGCATGATTTGAAAGGAACTAACCCGGACGAACGCTGTTTTCAGCAGAATTGCCATGGTGTTGTTTTTGTGCAGAAATAAAAGTTCTCGGAATGACCTGAAAATTTACGGAGAATTTTTCTGGAATTAATGAAAAATACCTGCGCAAAGATCCACCGGAGGAGGTGAGCCAGTGGGCCACAAGCCCAGGACGCGCGACCACCCCCTAGGACGTGCAGCCACCCCCCCCCCCCCAGGTTGCGCCTACCTGGCTTGTGCGCCCCACGTTGCTCCACCGCCTCCAAACTCAGCTCTATTTAGTCCGTCTCGCCCGGAAAAAATCAAGAAGAAGAGTTCATCGCGTTTTACGATACGGAGGCGCCGCCACCTCCTGTTCTTCATCTGGAGGGCAGATATGGAGTCCGTTTTGGGCTCCGAAGAGGGGAAATCGTCGCCATCGTCATCATCAACCTTCCTTCATCGCCAATTCCATAATGCACTTCACCATTCGTGAGTAATCTCATCATAGGCTTGCTGGACGGTGATGAGTTACATGAAATCTATCATGTAATCGAGTTAGTTTGGACGGGGATTGATCCCTAGTATCCAGTATGTTCTGAGATTGATGTTGCTACTACTTTTCCATGCTTAATGCTTGTCACTAGGGCCCGAGTGCCATGATTTCAGATCTGAACCTATTATGTTGTCGCCAATATATGCGTGTTTTAGATCCTGTCTTGCAAGTTGTAGTCACCTACTATGTGTTATGACCCGGCAACCCCGGAGTGACAATAGTCGGAACCACTCCCGGAGATGACCATAGTATAAGGAGTTCAGGTATTCACCAAGTGTTAATGCGTTGGTCCGGTTCTTTATTAAATGGAGAACCTTAATATCCCGTAGTTTCCATTAGGACCCCGCTGCCACGGGAGGGATGGACAATAGATGTCATGCAAGTTCTTTTCCCTAAGCACGTATGACTACATACGGAATACATGCCTACATTAGATTGACGAACGGGAGATAGTTGATTATCTCTCCGTGTTATAGCTGTTACATGATGAATCGCATCCGGCATAATCATCCATCATCGATCCAATGCCTACGAGTCTTTTACTACTCGTCCTTGCTACGTTACTTTGCTGCTGCTACTGTTACTCTGTCGCTACTGCTGTTACTCTGCTGCTACTGGTTACTATTGCTACTACTGCTATCATACCACCTTGCTACTGATACTTTGCTGCAGACACTAAATCTTTCACGTGTCGTTGAATTGACAACTCAGCTGCTAATACTTGAGAATATTCTTTCACTTCCCCTTGAGTCGAATCAATAAATTTGGGTTGAATACTCTAGCCTCGAAAACTGTCGCGATCCCCTATACTTGTGGGTTATCAGCGCCCTCGAGACATCCATCACCTTCGCCCCAATGGTGGCCCTCTTCTTCTTCTCCTTGCGCGCCTCTAGGGCTCTTGCACCGAAGAAGGGTTGGCGTGGGTAAACCAATCACGAGTGGACAACATGAGGATGGACAAAGGTACTTACTCGTCCCTAGCGCCCACTTCCTCTTCTTCTCGATGCAAGGCGGTGCACCCTCGCCACCTTCACGCGCCGCCCCACCCCCACCAGAGGGGCGTTCGATGCGGTCCCTGGCAAGTTTGCACTGGCCTCCCTCCTCTCTCGGGGCCTGAGGGTCCACTAGAGACGTACATCTGTCGCCAGGGCACGCACCGCACCATCGTCAGTGGCTCCCATCATCGACGCATCGGCGACCATGGGGTCGGACCTTGTTCCTCCTCCAGAGGCCACGGGCCTAGGGGGAATCGCCTCACGTCGCTCATCCGCGGCAACGTCGTCCCCGAGGTTGTGCAAGGACGGATGGAGAATGGGCGGTGGTATCCGGCCGATGTCCTCCTCTCCTTCTGTCGCCTCTGAGTCCTGGTCGCCGTCATCCTCACTCGAGGACGACACCAGAATGAGGCAACCCCTGTGCAAACCAACGAGCCCCCACTCGTCGAATACGGGCATCTCTGTGACCAGTTCTCCCACGTTTTCATAGTCATACAACGATGGCGTGGCATGCGGATGATCCTCGGGATTAGAGCCAAGGTTCCATCCAGCTCGTCGCGCGTCAAGTCGTTGACGTGTAGGCGCATCGGGTCCCTCCTGTTGGTGAACTCCCACAAGGGACGCGAGTGCGCCTGAAGCAACGCGGTGCGATGCCCATGAACTCCTTTATGATCATTGCCCCTCTCCGGGGGACTCTCCAAGAGAAGCGATTCGCTCCAAGGTAGGCCCCGCCCTCGGGCCGGTGAGCTTCTTGTAGCTCAACCCAAAGGTTTGCCCGGATGGACCCGTGAGGGTCGCGAGGAGCGGACTTTCCCTCTGCACATCCATGAAGACCCAGTGGTGTCGGTAGCCTTCCACCTTCTTCCCGGCCTTCAGGTGAGTGCCCGCGCCCGCGACACACATGCGGAGCACTGGTCCGGGCGATGAACCGCAAGCTAAAGAAATGCGGAGTGAGGAGGTGACTTGCACGGAGATTGGATCTAGCATGGTCGCGCACAAAGGAAGAAGATGCAAAAAGGTGGGTGTGGCATGAAGGTGCATAATGATGTCTCCATCCTGCGTGCTCACTTTATGTTAGCCAAGGCACATGCCAAGGTGTCCTGGAAAGGCGAGGCGCCCTGTACCCCGTCGCGCGCCACATATTTGGCCTGGCCCGCAAGCGGTTAGAGCCCGCATCATTTATAGGCCTCTGATTGGCCGGGTCATGCACGTCGCGGGCTCGGGGGCTACTGTCGGGGCTCTCGAACAGGGGGTACCGAGGCCCGCCTACTTGTGGCCCACGGCGCGGCGCGCGTTGTTGGCCTGGGAGCGCTCCCCGTCAAGGCCCAAGAATTCGACCCTTGCGAGGCCTCCTCCTCGCGAGGGGAGATCATCGTAGGTTTTCAAGAACCGACAGAGTGCCCCTCGAGGCCATTTCCCGGTGAGGTCCGCGTCGAGAAGCCGCCTCCTGACATTACCCTTGTGGGGCAGACTTAACAAGGGCAGCCAGGCAGGGTTGTGTGACCCTGCATCCTCACGTGGGTTACGTGAGCCGCAGGATGGCGCCAGGGTCGGTGCCAGCAGGCAGGGACAGAGAAGCTTTCCCCTTTGGTGTTAAGGGATCCGAGCCAACCCGCGGGTTCCCAAAGCACCCCCAAAGGTTTCATAATTGGGAAAGAGGTCCAAGGTTGGGGGCTCGTTAGGACGAAGGTCACCCAAAGCCCACCGGCACGTTATGGTGAAGAGCTTTAGCTAGCGAAGACCACCTTTGTCAGGGTAGGCTGCAGTCAAATCCCCTTTCCAAATGGCCGTTGTGGCAACCCTTCCCGTCAAGTGTTTGTTTTTGGGGGGAAGAGGACCAAGGCCGGTATAAAAGCGAGGCCCGACCTACATAGGAGGAGATCCACCAAGTACACTAGGAAAGACCCCCGCCTTTGTACTCATCTTCCACCTCAAGCAATCAAGACAAGCAGGAGTAGGGTTTTACTCCGCAAGGTGGCCTCAACCTGGGTAAACAACGCTTGTGTTCTTGTTCGTTTTCCTTAGCTCGAGCCATCGGAGAGTCGTCGTGAGGTTGAGAAGAAGTACAGGGTATGAGAGCGAGCACATCCGAGAGTTCGAACCTTTCTAGGTCTGCGGAGCCCCGATTCTCACAAATGTATGTGGCAGATTTGTTGTGTGTCGCAAATGTACAATGCTCTAAACTTTTAGTTAAGAATCTTTGAGCACGTGGATATAAGGATTGAATGTCAATAATATTTCGAATTTATTTTTCGGCATTCTTTGTGGTTCTTACCACCCCCTAATGCTGAAGAATATCCTTAATGCTGATGCAATCAGCATACGGACTATGAATAATTTTGATTGACGAATAAATTGTTATGCCTCACAAAGATCCCTAATTTTCTATGAGGGCCCATTGATATACGTTGGAGTGGTTATATTTGTATGTAACCAAATTATGGCATATGAGAAATAGTTTGTTGATTTACACATAGTTACTACCACGGGAAACTAGTATGACATGCAGTTGGTATGATTTAGATCATACTTCCGGTGTGTAAGGCCATATGTGTCCAGCAAGAGGCTCGTAAATTTACAATTCTTCAAAAGTGGTAATGTCATTCATTTTATTATCTTTGATAAGAAATTTAGTTGAACCATTATGGGTATGTACATGTAGTACTAAATGCAATAAAAAATGCACCTGAAATGAGTTGATTGACATTATCGAGTCGAATGGGTTTATCCTATGTTCAGGAAAAATTGCTCCTACTTTGATAAGTTAAGCAATTTATTAGGTAAGATCATGGTTGTGTGTGATAAGAGTAGGACACATTTAAAAACATTTTATGAATGTGTACATGAGTACCATGAAGTATCTAAATGACCCCAGATAATGGTTCAACAATCCACGTATATTTTGGGAATGTGCTCAATGAATAATAAGTGGCTTGCTTAGAATTTGAAGGTGAGAGTTCCTTCAAACATATTTCCCCTATATGGGGCACACACAGTGCCCACAAAACCTAATGATGTGGGGGAATTTTGCAAATTGTTAAGTTGCGACCAACAAAATTGTTAATAAGTTTCTAATCATCCCCAAACTAGGATGAATAAGTGTACCAAGAGATATATTTAATCTATTAATAGTTAGAAAATTATTTTGTACGCAAAAATATTGAGCATGAATTGATTCATAAAACCAAATTTATCGAGTATTGTATCCGAGGGATAGGGTACTAAACATCCTAGTAGATGTAGTAGTACAAGTATAGCCTAGTGATATTTTTCGGATAATTAGGAGATTACATGAGGTCTCCAACATTAATGGAAATTTATTATGCAAACATATCATCGGTGCAAAGGAATTCACCATATTTTTATGGCACTATATTTTTTGTTCTCTCCTTCTCATGAAGATTTGAGAACAATTATTTATCAGGATATTTTCTGGTTGTAAGTTTGCAACTTTTCAATTTTATCCCAATTTTGTGGTGTGGTTTGCTTGAGGGTTTGGAAATCATAGGTCGGATATTTGTATAACCAGAGAAACTTGGAAGTTGTTTTTGTGATCATGCTGATAACGTGTGAAGAGGAAAAAACGAGAGAGAGAAGCGAATCTTCGAAATGATCAATCTCTTTCATTGATGAAATTTGGGTATATACCCTTGATACAAAGGCCGTTAGAAAGAGGTGGTTATCAAAAGTGGGCACCGACATAGCAAGGATTAACCGTTAATTAATGTATTTAATTATTTCCTAACACAATTCAGCACTTAGTACTTCCTTTGTTCTAAAATAAGTTAAGATATTTATTTTGAAATGAAATGAGTATTTAAGTTGGGATGCTTATTTTGAAACAAAGAAAGTAGTTAACTAACCGGTTGTTAGAAAAAATGACTTATCCAATTTTAAATTCAGTCACCTTACCTTTAGGTTAGATAGAGTATAGCTAGTCCCTTCTCAAAAATAAAATACTACTCCCTCCTATCTTGTTTAGAGGGCTCAAATCTAAAATCTTATGGACCAAGGTGAATTGCGAGTGGATAACACTAGTTTAAACTAGCCAAAAAAATATTTTTTACATATTCAATTTTGGAGGCAATAAATGTAGCATCCTCCCTATTGAACGTGCATGATGGATGCAGAAAAAGATGCATGGATAACAATTAATATCCTTTCTCTAATCTCTATAAATTAAATATGTCGTGGGACTCAAAACACTTTAACTTAATTAGACTCAAAATGAACATAATATAGGAGTAATGGAAATCTGAAATTTTTAAGATGAGATCTATAAACCAAAAAAAAAAAGGAGTACCTAGTTTACTTACGGTGATGAGTACCTCTCAGTATGCCGTTTTGAATGGACAGTTGGAGAGTGGACCACAAAGTATGTACTCCCGTATAAGAGCTGATCTAAATGCTTTTATATTTCTTTAGAGAGATAAGAGTAAGATAATATGTTATGTGGACATGCACCATCACGAATCTTGCTGAAAAAAACAGTGTACCGACGTGCATTCATTAGGTGACCACAACAGGCACGGCCATGAGTGGGACAGCCATCACGTTGGCACTGGTAAATCTCTCGCTCACGTCCAATTCCGCGGCCGAAACGCCGTCCGGTAGCCGCCATTCGAACGCGTGCAGCAGCGAGGCCAGGATGAACGGCACGACGCGCTCCGCCATCGGCAGGCCGGGGCACAGCCTCCGGCCGGACCCGAACGGGATGAACTCGAAGGCCTTACCCCGGAAGTCCACCTGATCCGCCAAGTCCAGGAACCTCTCCGGCACGAATTCATCGGGCCTCTCCCACGCCTCGCGGTCCCGCATTATCGCCCACGCGTTGAAGATGACCGTCGAACCCTTCGGCACGGCGTAGCCGCCGATCTCCACGCCTTCCTCTACGGCCCGGTGCGGCAACAGTATCGGCGCCACCGGATGCAGCCGCATAGCCTCCTTCACCACGGCTTGGAGATACGGCAGTCTCGCCGCGTCGGTCTCGCCAATAGTTTCCTTGCCGCCATGAGCATTGTCTATCTCCTCGCGGACCTTTGCCATGACGCGTGGGTTCCGGAGCAGCTCGGCCATTGCCCACTCTACGGTGATGGACATCGTGTCGCTCCCGGCCGCGAAGACCTCGAACACTATGGTTGTCAGGCTGTCGCGAGTCATCTTGCCCGTGGAGAAGAGCTCGAGGAGCGAGTCCAAGAAGTCACCGTGCTTCTCCGTCGAGGCGTTGGCAGCTGCCATACGACGGTCAATTATGCCATCCAGTATGAGGAAGATTTTCTGGAACCGTATCTCCGTCCAGCGACGCCATCCTTGCAAGTCGAGCGGCCGGAGGAAAGGGACAAGGTCGGAGACGTTCGGCTTGGCGATCACCTCGACGAGGTCCTCAACGAGCTTCCGGAACCCCTGTGCCGACTCGCCGCCCATGTCGACCACATCGACGGAGCAGAACGCGTTTGACACGAGGTTGAGCACGCCGCCGTAGAGTGCCTGGCCGACGTCGATGTGTTTCCCGGCCCGGGCGCGGAGGTAACTCACCATGTCGCGCACCTTACGCTCACGGACGTCGAGCGCCATGGCGAGGCCGCGCGGGGAGAAGACGTTTGTGGCAACGACGCCGCGCAGGCTCTTCCAGAGCGGGTCGGAGCTGGGCAGCCATATTATGGACCGATCGGAAAAGCCGAGCGCGCGTGCGGCGTCCGGAATCGCACGCGCGGCCAGGCGCCTGTCGTGCTTGGTGAATGCCTCACAAGCCGCGTCGCGGGAGGAAACCACCACAGCGGTGGTGAGGCCAAGCTTGAGCGTCATGACGGGGCCGTGGGCGCGAGCGAGGCGCGCGAGCGTGTGGTGGAGGTTGCCGCCGAGGCTGAGCACGTTGCCGACGACAGGGAGCGGCGTGGGGCCCGGCGGCATCCGCCCGGTGCCCGTACGGCGTGTCGTGTTGGCCAGGTAGTAGAGGAGCGAGGCGAACGCAAGCGTCGCCCATAGCTGCCAGAGCTCGATCTCCATTGGTTCGTTCGTGGGTGTGGTGCGGGTTGTTGAGGTGGGAGTCCGTCGGCATTTGTAGTTGATTGCAGAGTTAATACCGGTGCAATTCATTGGTTGGACTTCGGGTTTCCATGTCTGTGTGCGAATCGAAGTCGTGGCACGATGAACTTTGTTCCACGCGGTCTCACACGGGCTACGAAACTTTAATCTAGAATAACGGCTAACTGCAAAAGTCGTACTACGTCTTAGAGAAATGTTCATTTTTACCGACTGCAGCGTCATTCGTACATACTGTAGCATGGGAATTTTCTTTTGAGTAAAATATACTAGAGGTCCTTCAAATATTTCAAGTGTGTTAAGTAGGTCCTAAAAATTTGAACTGGTTTACCGCGGGTCCTATATGTGTATTTTATTCGTGACTTTTAGGACTTATTTCACACACCTGGAATACTTTTAGGACCTGCAGTGAACGATTTACATATATTTAAGACCCGCGGTAAACGATTACAAATTTTTAAAACCTATTTGACACACTTGTAATACTTTTAGGACCTTTAGTGTATATTACCTTTTTTTCTAGACAGAGCACGAGCCATACCAAAGGGAAAAATTCGGTCTACATGGATACACATATGAATCCCACATAGCCTTTTCACCAACCATGCATTCAAACGGTATAAGTTTGGCTGTTGGGCTTGAATGCTAAACGATTGTCGTATGTTCTTTTTTTAGAAAACAGACTCTAGAAGCGCCCGACTTAGTAATAATATCCAAATAATAAGTGACACACGTGTGACATGAAGCAACATGGTTCAAACGCTTTTAGTATCATCCATCTTGACATATCAAACAAATGGTGTCAAATTTTTGTTTTGATTTTCGAACTTCAAAATGGGTTAACTCTTAAATAAAAAAATTGATTAAAAATCAATTTTATCACTAAATCCGTCTCGACGAGATCTTCAAAACTAGATCCCATATTGATATGTTTTGACTACTTTCTTTTCGGTCAAAAGTTACCATAATGTTTACACTAAAATTGCCATAGAGTTTAACTAAAGTTACCATGTTGTGTTTCATCTATTTCTTTCTTAAAGATTTAAAGCTATTGTCGTATTTTCAACTATTGTTCACGGCAAAATTTATTAATTGACCATGACAATTTTTAATACGTAACCACGATAAATTTAATTCATTGATCATGACTATTTTAGTAGTTTATCATGACAATTTTAGTTTATAGATCATGACAATTTCAGTATTTTGATCATGACAATTCTAGTAATTTCACCACGGTAATTATTTTTTATATGAACCATTGCAAATTTTAATGCATTTATCATGTCAAATTTAAATAATTCACCATGACAATTTTAGTTTGTGGTCCATGGCAAGTTTGAGTCATTGACCATGCATTTTTAAAGTAATTGACGACATGTTTATTTTTAACTATAAACCATGTTAAAATTATTTAATAGATCATGAGAAATTTTAGTAATTCATCATGACAAATTTAATTTCTTAATTCCCCTTCTCATATCAAAATTTACTTTAAACGTAGAAGAAAAGGTAGTTGAAACACATGATGACAAATTTAGTGTAAACACCGTGACAATTTAAGTGTAATAGACATGTCAACTTTTGACAAGAAAGAAAGTCGTATCGATATGAGTTCTAGTTTCTAAGATCTCGTCGCGACGGATTTAATGTTGACCATGGTTGTTTAATCTTATTTTTTGTTTAAGAGATCAAACATTTTCTGATGACATCATGTGTTTTGTTTTCTTTGCATGCATGAAGTGACCTGACGTGATCTATCATGATAAGGGCATTCGGTCCAAATTCCTTCCCATCATAAGTGTGGTGAATATCGACGTCCTAATAATAAAGCCAACATAGGCCAAATTCACAGTCTTATAACAGTGGCCCTAAGTTTGATATGTTGACCTAAATGGGCTTTGGTAGTAAATGGAGCAATTGGATTAAATATATCATTGTGCAAAGCTCATTTTGTGTTAGGATTAATGATACCATTGGCCCCTACTAGATAGGGGAAAAGGACTTAAACATGGTGATTTGATATCACGCCTGCTTTTCAATTTGGTTGCTGGTGTGTTTGCCAAAACGTTGTTTAAGGCTACTAGACATGCAATTATTTATGGGCTTCTGTTGCAAGTCATTCCTGGGAATGTGGTTAGCCTTCAATACGTCGATGACACTATTGTTCTTGCAGAACTCGGTGGATAAATCTTGGAATTTTAAATGGATTCTCTCCTGTTTTGAAAACCTTTCGGGGATGAGGATCAACTTTCATAAAAGTTATTTGTTAACCATTGGCATGGACGAAAGTGTGGCTAAGTCTTTTGAAGAAAATTTTTGTTGATACGTCTCCATCGTATCTACTTTTCCAAACTCTTTTGCCCTTGTTTTGGACTCTAATTTGCATGATTTGAATGGAACTAACGTGGACTGACGCTGTTTTCAGCAGATTTGCCTTGGTGTTATTTTTGTGCAGAAATCAAAGTTCTCCAAACGTCCTGAAAATTTACGGGGAGCAGTTTTGGAAAATAAGAAAAATATCTGCGCCAAGTTCCACCTGAGGGGGTGGGCCAGTGGGCCACAAGCCCTGGCTCCGCCACGACCCCCCTGGTGGCGGTGGGCAGGCTTGTGGGGCCCACACGGCTCTGCCGCCCCCAACCTCAGGTCTATAAGTTCCCTTTCGTTCCAGAAAAAATAAAAAGAGAAGTTTTCGTCGCGTTTACGATACAGAGCCGCCGCCACCACCTGTTCTTCATCGAGAGGGCAGATCTGGAGTCCGTCTTGGGCTCCGGAGAGGGGAAATCGTCGCCATCGTCATCATCAACCTTCTTCCCTCTCCAATTCCATGAAGCTCTTCGTCCTTCGTGAGTAATTTAATCGTAAGCTCGCTGGGCGGTGATGAGTAGGATGAGATCTATCATGTAATCGAGTTAGTTTTGATGGGGATTGATCCCTAGTATCCACTATGTTCTGAGATTGATGTTGCTACTACTTTGCCATGCTTAATGCTTGTCACTAGGGCCCGAGTGCTATGATTTCAGATCTGAAATTATTATATTGTCACCAATATATGTGTGTTTTAGATCCGATCTTGCAAGTTGTAGTTACCTACTATGTGTTATGATCCGGCAACCCCGGAGTGACAATAACCGGAACCACTCCCGGTGATGACCATAGTTTGAGGCGTTCATGTGTTCACCAAGTGCTAATGCGTTGGTCCGGTTCTTTATTAAAAGGAGAACCTTAATATCCCGTAGTTTCCTTTTGGACCCCGCTGCCATGGGAGGGATGAACAATAGATGTCATGCAAGTTCTTTTCCCTAAGCACGTATGACAACACACGGAATGCATGCCTACATCACATTGACGAACGGGAGCTAGCCACATATCTCTCCGTGTTATAACTGTTGCATGATGAATATCATCCAAAAAAATCACCGGCCCATTGCCTACGAGTTTGTCCTACTGCTGTTACTTGTCTTGCTCTGCTGCTGTTACTACTGTTGCTACTGTTGTTACTTGTCTTGTTCTGCTGCTGTTACTACTGTTGCCACTGATGTTACTTGTCTTGCTCTACTGCTACTGTTGCTTCTACTGTCACTTGCTACTGCTATCACTACTGTTGTTCCTTGCCACTGTCATTACTACTGTTGCTACTTGCTATGGCTGTCACTACTGCTGTTCCTTGCCACTGTCGTTACTCGTTACTTTGCTACTACTACTTTGCTTGCAGATACTAATCTTTCATGTGTGGTTGAATCTGATATATTCAGCTGCTAATACTTGAGAGTATTCTCTCACCTCCCGTCGTGCGAACCAACAAATTTGGGTTGAATACTCTACCCTCGAAAGCTGCTACGATCCCACGCGCTGGTGGGCCGTCAACAACATTCTTCTAGTTTCGATTGCCGGTGAGTGCTAGCAGCATTTTTCTGGTGTCGTTGCAAGGGGAAGAACACTTGAAATCAAGCATTCTTCTGGCATCATTGCCAGGAATTGCAATCAACATTTTTCTGGCGCCGTTGCCGGGTAGGTATTGCTATACTCTCGGAGTCACTTGGGATATATATCTGTTGATCACTATGAAGAATCTGAAGGATCCAAAAACCAAAGTCTTGCCCTCAACGACGAGGGGAGGTAAGGAATTTCCATCTAGCTCTGCACTTGATTCACCTTCAGTTATGAGTAAGTTTGCGACATCACCTCCTGCTAGAAATCTTGATATGTTGCCTCTGCTTGACGATGCTTATGATGCTACTGCTAGAGATGCTATGCTTGATACTATGCGTGATGATACTATGCTTGATGCTATGCCTGACACTGCTAGAGATGATATGGCTCATATTGCTATGCTTGATACTTCTAGAGATGCTATGCTTGATACTGCTTTGCCTGATGATGCTAGAGATGCTATTTTGCCTGATGATGCTATGCTTGATACTGCTAGAGATACCACTTTGCCTAATGTTCCACTAGGGGTATTCCTTGATGCTCATATTGCTAGAGTTACTGCCAATGCTCCTGATGCTTCTGAAACTAACGATACTATTGAGATAGAACCTGCTTTTGCTCCTGCTAGATCTAGCTCTCCTAGATATGAATTGCCTGATATACCTGAGGGTTACGTTATGGAGGGAGAGATAGCTGAGGATTTTCTTGCGTGTAAGGATGCCTATGACGCTGAGAAATTACTTCTCAAGTGGAAGGAAAAATCTCGGGAAGCTAAGATGAAATATGACCCGAAGTTTGCCACTTCACCTATCTTTATCACTGATAAGAATTATGAATTCTCTGTCGATCCTGAGATAATATCTGTAGTCGGATCTGATCCTTTTCACGCTTATGAGTCTGAGACGATCATAGCCCACCTTGCCAAACTACATGATATAGCCACCCTTTTCACTAATGAGGAGAAGATCCGCCACTACTATATCCTTAAGCTGTTTCCTTTTTCTCTAAAGGATGATGCTAAAGCTTGGTTCACCTCTCTTGCTCCTGGATGTGTGAGTAGTCCCCAGGAGATGGTCTATTACTTTTGTGAGAAATATTTCCCTGCCCATAAGAAGCAAGCTGCCTTGCAGGAAATATACAACTTTGCTCAACTCCAAGAAGAGAGTCTTCCACAAGCTTGTGGGAGGCTCGTCCAGCTACAGAATGCTTTGCCTGATCACCCTCTTAAGAAGAACGAGATACTTGATATCCTCTATAACGGACTTACCGATGCCTCTAGAGACCACCTAGATAGTTGTGCCCGTTGTGTTTTTAGGGAACGAACTGTAGAACAAGCTGAGACTCTACTGAATAACATCTTGATCAACAATAATGCTTGGACTATTCCCGAACCACCTCCTAAGCCAACTCCTAAGAAAAGAGGTATTCTATTCCTCAGTTCCGAAGATATGCAAGAAGCCAAGAAATCTATGCAAGAGAAAGGCATTAGATCTGGAGATGTCAAAAATCTACCACCTACCGAAGAGATCCATGGTCTCGATAACCCGATACAGGTAGTGGAAGTTAATTCTCTGCGTAGGTTTGATGCGAGTGATATTCCTTTTGATAAACCTGCTAGCCTATGCTTTGATGAATTTGACAACTTTGTTGCCAAACATCAGCGTTTCAATGATTATTTTAGCAGACATTTGGAACAAAGTACTCGTATGCTTAGCCATTTAAGTGCTTCTGTAGACAGAAATGTCAATGATCTGAAGATTCTGAGTAAACATGCCTCTATGATTACTACTCGGGTAGAACAAGTACTTATAGCTCAGAATGACTTGCTCAATGAATTAAATGACAACTCTGTGAGAGTCATTACTAGAGGAGGCAAAATGACTCAGGAACCTTTGTATCTTGAAGGTCATCCTAAGATAATTGATCAAGATTCTCAAGGAGTCAATGTTGATACACCTAGTCATCCTAAGGAGAAGAAGAAGGATGATAGAAGCCTACAGTTCACCAAATACTGTCACATCGGAAGAACCTAATGATATTTCTACGTCTGATGCAGAAACACAATCTGGTGATGGACATGAACCTGGTGACAATATGGACAGTGATGTTCATAATAATGCTCAACCTATCAATGATGAGGATGTGGAGATTGAACCTACGGTTAATCCTGATAACCCACAACCTAAGAAATACGACAAGAATGAGTTCACTACTAGGAAGCATGGTAAAGAAAGAGAGCCATGGGTTCAGAGACCTATGCCCTTTCCTCCTAAGCCATCCAAGAAAAAGGATGATGAGGATTTTGAGCGCTTCATTGAGATGATAAGACCCATCTTTCTGCAGATGCGGTTAATTGATATGCTCAAGATGTCTCCGTATGCCAAGTACATGAAAGATATCGTGACTAATAAACGGAATATACCAGATCTTGAGATCTCCATGATGCTTGCCAATTACACTTTTAAAGGTGGAACTCCTAAGAAACTTGGTGATCCCGGAGTGCCCACTATACCTTGCTCCATTAAAGGAAACTACGTAAGAACTGCCTTATGTGACCTTGGAGCCAGTGTTAGTGTTATGCCGCTCTCTATTTATCATAGACTTGAGTTGGATAAGTTGACACCCACTGAAATTTCTTTGCAAATGGCTGACAAATCAACTACTTTCCCTATCGACATTTGCGAGGATGTGCCTGTTGTGGTTGATAACACCACCATCTTAACAGACTTTGTTATCTTGGATATTCCCGAGGACGATGCCATGGCTATCATCCTCGGAAGACCCTTTTTAAACACTGCAGGGGCTGTTATAGATTGTAACAAATGCAATGTCACTTTCCATGTCAACACTAATGAGCACATAGTGCACTTTCCGAAGAAACGATATCAAGTACATTGCATCAATGCTATTGAAAAGACTTCATCGATTCTTATTGAAAGCTTTGAATGCCCTATTCCTCGTGTCAAGATGAAGTATGATTTGCTTGTTGGGGAGATACATATCCCCATTGAGGTGACTTAGTGGCTATTCAAAAATTCTCCGTTCTCTCTTGCGATTCGAGAAGTTTTTGTCATGAGGACTTGATCAACCCCATTGATGGATTTGTTTCGATGACCATGAAACGGATGAATCAAAGAGTCACATACCTCTGTTTTGAGCTTTCATTTTCTTTTGTTTAGAAGAAAAATGATAGAATTAGTTTAGCTTTTTCTGTTTTCTGCTTTAGCGTCCCGGAGAAAATACCTCGAAAATAAAAGTTCTCCGATGGTCCTGAAAATTTAGTATCATTTTTTCTAGAATTTTTGAAAATTACTTGGACTGAGAGCTGGCCTGGGGGCCAGACCAGTGGGCCACAAGCCTTGCCACCGCCACCTACCCCCCTGGTGGCAGAGTGCAAGCTTGTGGGGCCCACAGGCACCACCTCCACTCATTCCAGCTCCCAGCCTCTTCTTCCACCTCCAGAAAAAATTGTTTCGCAGCTCAAACCCGTGTTCTTGCTCATTTGGCTGTGATTTTCGATCTCCTTGCTCAAAGCACCATTCTACGAACCGTTTTGGGTAAATTACTCCTTGGTAAGTGACTCCTCCATTGGTCCAATTAGTTTTTTCTCTAGTGCTTTATCCTTCACGTATTCTTGCTACCTTGGTGACCCTGTTCTTGAGCTACAAATGTTGATTTTAGCTGGTCCCAAGTAGTTTTAGTGCGTGATACGGTCTCTAAGCACTAGTAGGAGTAGTTGCTACAAGTTGGATTAATCCTTATTCACTTTTCTTTCGAAGTCTCTAAAAAATTTCAGAATTTTTCAGAGCTAGAAAAGGGAAAAGATGAGGAGGTTCTTGAGAGGCTCTTCAAGCTGTAACCCCAAGGAGGATGAGAAGAACCACCCCAAGTACGTAGTCCCTCGAGTCACAGAAGTTCGAGGGTGCGAGTGGCCAAGTGATGAATTTTTGCGCGCCGCCGAACTTTATGAAGACTTTTATTACTTGGTGGAGAACGCAGGTCTTACTGCGTTCGTTGAACATAAGTGCTCACAATACCTCCTCCTCACCAACATTTTCGTTCAAAGCTTCAACTTTTATCCCAGGAAGAATCCTCCCATGGTTGAGTTCATGATATACGATGTCCCCCAGTGCATGACGCTGCAGGATTTTTGCAATGTATGCAAATTACCTTATGTTGGGGATATCCGTGACCCTCGTCCGCGGGACTTGGAGGATTTCATTTGTTCTATTGCTTTTGGAGAGGAGAGAGGAGTGTCTCGCGCTAGAATTGCTAGCATACATTTTCCTGTGCTTCGGTACTTCTCATTATTTGTGGGAAAAATGTTTGATTGGTCGTGGAGAGGCTGGATTACTTAGTTCTCCAGTCCTCGTAGTTCTGCGTGAAGGCCTTTATAACGATAAGACTTATAGCTTGGGCGCTATAGTAGCTCAACGGTTGAACCTGAACCGTTCTAAAGGTGTTGTCTATTGAGGTATCTATGCTACCCGTTGCTACTGCAACAAAAGACCTTCCAACGGCGCCAGAAATAGGAGTGTTGCTTGATACTCCTCAACAACGGCACCAGGAATCCTTCAGCTGTGGCTACGCCTTAAGGGACTTCCTAGGCAAGTATGCAAAGGATTTCCCCCGTGGCCTTGGAGGCTTGCGTTGGTGTTCCCTCGAAGCGGAAAGGGTAATGTAGCGTAGCGGTGGTAAGTACTTCCCTCAGTTTGAGAACCAAGGTATCAATCCAGTGGAGGAGTATCTCAAGATCCTGCACAAACACAAAAAATTGCTCCCAACGCTATGAAGGGGTTGTCAATCCCTTATAGATTGTTTTCCAAGTGAGAACTGAAAGCAGGAAAGTAACAAAGCAAAGTAAAAGCGGAGGTGTAAACGATGGATGTGAATAGACCCGGGGGCCCTAGTGTTTACTAGTGGCTTCTCTCATGAAAGCAAGTAGACGGTGGGTGAACAAATTACTGTCGAGCAATTGATAGAACCGCGCAAAGTCGTGACGATATCTATGCAATGATTGTTTCTATAGGCATCACGTCCGAAACAAGTAGACCGATACTTTCTGCATCTACTACTATTACTCCACACGTCGACCACTATCCAGCATGCATCTAGTGTATTAAGTCCATAAGAACAGAGTAATGCCTTAAGCAAGATGACATGATGTAGAGGGATAATCTCAAACAAATGATAAAAACCCCATCTTTTTACCCTTGATGGCAACTACTTGATGTGTGCCTTGCTGCCCCTAGTGTCACTCGGAAAGGTCACCACATGGTAGAACCCAAAACCAAGAACTTCTCCCATTGCAAGAATCATAGATCTAGTTGGCCAAACAAAACCCAAGACTCGGAGAGACTTACAAGGATATCAAATCATGCATATAAGAAATCAACAAAGACTCAAATATATATCATAGATAATCTTATCACACATCCAGAATTCATCGGATCTCGACAAACACACCGCCAAAGAAGATTACATCGGATAGATCTCCATGAAGATCATGGAGAACTTTGTATTGAAGATCCAAGAGAGAGAAGAAGCCATCTAGCTACTAACTACGGACCTGTAGGTCTGAAGTGAACTACTCACGAGTCATTGGAGGGGCGATGATGATGATGAAGAAGCCCTCCGACTCCAAAGTCCCCTCCGGCAGGGTGCCGGGAAGGGTCTCCAGATGAGATCTCACGAAGACGGAAGCTTGCGGCGGCGGAAAAGTATTTTCGAGGCTCCCCTGATTTTTTGCGGAATATTTGGGAATTTATAGGCCAAAGACCTAGGTCAGGGGGCGGCCAGGGAGGCCACAAGCATGCCCACCGCCGCCTCCCCTTGGTGGCAGAGTGGGGCTTGTGGGCTCCCTGGAGCCCACCTTGCTTGGCCCAAATGCCCCTGGTCTTCTTCCGTTCGGGAAAAAATCATTTCGGGGTTTTTCTTCCATTTGGACTCTGTTCCAGAATCAGATCTGAAAAGAGTCAAAAACACGGAAAAAACAGGAACTAGCACTTGGCACTGAATTAATAAGTTAGTCCCAAAAAATATATAAAAGGTACATAAACAACCAAAGAAGACAAGATAACTGCGTGAAACCATCAAAAATTATAGATATGTTTGAGACGTATCAAGCATCCCCAAGCTTAACTCCTGCTCGTCCTCGAGTAGGGAAGTGATAAGAATGAATTTTTTATGCTTTCATGCTACCTAGCATAGGTGTCCTTTGTAATTCCTCTTATGTGACGTGAATGTTCAGATCCATTAGATTCAAAACAATAGTTTTCTATTTGCGTGGAAACAATAATAATTCAAGCAAACTAGCAAAGTAATCATGAACTTTCAAAATAATAAGGCCAAAAGAAAGTTATCCCTACAAAAGCATATAGTCTGGCTATGCTCTATAATCATTCCACAACGAATTTAAATCATGCACAACCCCGGTATTGGCCAAGTAATTGTTTCACACCTTTACTTTCTCAACCATTTTCAACTCTCATGCAATACATGAGCGTGAGCCATGGTTATAGCACTATAGATGGTGTGGAATGTAGTGGAGGTTGCAAGACAAAAAAAGGAGAAGATAGTCACACTAACTAGGCATATCAATGAGCTGTGGAGATGCTCATCAACAGATATCAATGTGAATGAGTAGGGATTGCCATACAAATGATGCACTAGAGCTACGAGTATGTGAAAGCTCTTAAAGAAAACTAGTGGGTGTGCATCCAACTTGCTTGCTCACGAAGACCTAAGGCAATTTTGAGGAAGCCTATCATAGGAATATACAAGCCAAGTTATATAATGAAAATTTCCCACTAGCGATATGGAGGTGACAAAACGAGAGACTCTCAATCATGAAGATCATGGTGCTTAATATGCACAAGTGTGGAAAAAGTGGTAGCATTGTCCCTTCTCTCTTTTTCTCTCATTTTTTTTATTTGGTGGGTTCTTTGGCCTATTTTTTTGGTGGGCTTCTTTGGCCTCTTTTATTTCCTCACATGGGACAATGCTCCACTAATTATGCTCATCACACTTTCAACTCAAAACTTAGAGTAACGATGACTCTATATGGAATGCCTTCGGTAGTGTACCGTGGCAATGATCTAGCATGGCATACACATCAATGGAAACATCATGCTAGCTATCTTACGATCGTGCAAAGGCAAAGTAGACGTGGTGGCACATGTCATGGTGGTAGTTGCATGGCAATATATCTCGGAATGACTTCGAAAAAGCCATAATAGGTAGGTATGGTGGCTGTTTTGAGCGAGGCTAATGGTGGGTTTTGTGCACCGGCGCAAGTTGCACGGCACTAAGAAGATAGTGATGGTGGAAGGTGAAAGTGCATCTAAAGCATGGACTCAACATTAGTCATGAAGAACTCATATACTTGTTGCGAAAGTTTTATTAGTAATCGAAACAAAGCATTCAACGCATACTCCTAGGGGAAGGGTTGGTAGGTATAAACCATCGCGTGATCCCGACCGCCACGCAAAGGATGACAATCAATATACTAATCATGCTTAGATTTCATCACATAGCGGTTCACCATACGTGCATGCTACGGGAATCACTAACTTCAACACAAGTATTTCTAGATCCACAACACCTTACTAGCATGACTTCAATATTACCATAACCACAACTCAAAA
The DNA here is from genome assembly GCF_904849725.1 of Hordeum vulgare subsp. vulgare. Taxonomy (NCBI): domain Eukaryota; kingdom Viridiplantae; phylum Streptophyta; class Magnoliopsida; order Poales; family Poaceae; genus Hordeum; species Hordeum vulgare. The sequence goes on along the minus strand of NC_058519.1, from coordinate 458,929,805 downwards.
CTAATTGAGATGAATCAAACTTCTCTAACTATTCAATGCACATGAAGGTGGTTGTTTTCGTATCCCTTTGGATAACTACCCCTTTTGAGACTACTTTCAAAGCATAGATCAACTACCAAGCCACGCACCTCCGTGATCTAAAAGATATAAGTGAAGCACATAGAGCAAAAGTATCTAGCTCAAAAGATATAAGTGTAGCACATGTGAGATGAATTGTCTACCAAAAGATATAAGTGAAGCTCGACAAAATACGGTGTGTGCATGTCTCTCTCTCTAGGTTTGCAGCAAGGATGATTGTGACACAACAAAAATAAAAGACTCCTACGATACAAGACGCTCCAAGCAAAAACACATAACATGTGGTGAATAAAAATATAGTCCCAAGTAACGTTACCGATGGATTGAAGACGAGAGAGGGGATGCCTTCCCGGGGCTTCCCCAAGCTTAGGCTTTTACGACATCCTTGAATCTCTTGGGGTGCCTTGGGCATCCCCAAGCTTGAGCTCTTGCCACTCTTTATCTCTTTGTCCAGAAGAAATTCACCCAAAACTTGAAAACTTCACAACACGAAACTTAAACAGAAACTCGTGATATCATTAGTACAAGAAAGCAAACCACCACTTCCTTTGGTACTGTAGCAAACTTAAATTCTACTTGTGCTGATGTTGGGTTACTGTACTTTCAATCTTACATGGCTAATACCCCCCGATACTATCCATAGTTTCATCAAAATAAGCAACCAACACAACAAAAACAAAATCTGTTAACAGCAGACCAGTCTGTAGCAATCTGTATATTTCGTATACCTCTGGTACTTCAGAAATTCTGAAAACTTACGACAGTCTGACGAATTTGCGTAGCAATCAACAGCAAAAATAATCAACTCAAAAGCTCTTACAGAAAAAATGACAATTCTTTTCGTGAGCAGAAAGTTTCTGTCTTTTCCATCATGACCAAACGATCATCCCCAAGACTAATCATAACGGTTTTGCTTGGCACAAACGCAAAAAGAAACACAAAAAACACAATCATAAGAAAATTATGAAAGTGTGGAAATCACAAAACATAAAGAAAAATGATAGATTCGTTGGGTTGCCTCCCAACAAGCGCTTTTGTTTAACGCCCTTAGCTAGGCATTCAATGATGCTCTCACAAAAGACAAAAATTGAAGCACAACGAGAGCATCCTAAAGCATGTGAAAATCACATTTAAGTCTAACATACTTCCTATGCATAGACATTTTATAGGAAAACAAATTTGGTAACATGAAAGTTTCTACCAAAACATTTTCCTCTCTCATAGCAATTACATGTGGGATCATATTCAAATTCAACAATATAGCTATCCCATAGGATATTCTTTTCATGATCTACATGCATGCAAAGTTGACGCTCTTCGAAAATAGTGGGATTATCATCAAATAAAGTCATGACTTCTCCAATCCCACTTTCAATATTGTTGCAAATATCATATTCATCATGAGGTTTAAACAAATTTTCAAGATCATAAGAAAGATCATCACCCCAATCATGATTATTGCAACAAGTAGTGGTCATAGCAAGACTAGCATCCCCAAGCTTAGGGTTTTGCATAATTTTAGCATGATTTTCACTAATAGGATTTATAGTGAAATCATTGCAATCATGCTTTTCATCCAAGGAGCCCTCGTGAATCACTTCATGAATATCCTTCTCACAATTTTCAGATTCACGCATCTTAAGCAAAACTCCATAGAAATAGTCAATTGTCCTCAACTCACTAGCAATTCGTTCAACAATAGTGGGTCTCTTAAAGAGACTAGCTAGTGGATGAGGATCCATATCAAAGGATTTTTAGCAAGCAAAGATGCAAGCTAAAAGAAGGCACATGGTAACACAAGCAAATAGAAAGCGAGCGGAAGAAGGGCGAACGGAAAAAGGCAAATGGAAACGGCAAATGTAAGTGGGGGAGAGGAAAATGAGAGGCAACTGGCAACAAAAGTAAATGCTAGAGAAGAGTTTGTGAGACCTACTAGGATAGATCTTGATTTCTCCTCCCCGGCAACGGCGCCAGAAATAGGCACGTTGTCGGGAAGTTATCTTGACGTGCTCCTCCCCAGCAACGGCACCAGAAATACTTTTGCTACTGCAACAAAAGACCTTCCAACGGCGCTAGAAATAGGATTGTTGCTTGATACTCCTCAGCAACGGCACCAGGAATCCTTCAGCTGCGGCTACGCCTTAAGCGACTTCCTAGGCAAGTATGCAAAGGATTTCCCCCATGGCCTTGGAGGCTTGCGTTGGTGTTCCCTCGAAGCGGAAAGGGTGATGTAGCGTAGCGGTGGTAAGTACTTCCCTCAGTTTGAGAACCAAGGTATCAATCCAGTGGAGGAGTATCTCAAGATCCTGCACAAACACAAAAACTTGCTCCCAACGCTATGAAGGGGTTGTCAATCCCTTATAGATTGTTTGCCAAGTGAGAACTGAAAGCAACAAAGTAACAAGGCAAATTAAAAGCGGAGGTGTAAACGATGGATGTGAATAGACCCGGGGGACGTAGTGTTTACTAGTGGATTCTCTCATGAAAGCAAGTAGACGGTGGGTGGACAAATTACTGTCGAGCAATTGATAGAACCGCGCAAAGTCATGACGATATCTATGCAATGATTGTTTCTATAGGCATCACGTCCGAAACAAGTAGACCGATACTTTCTGCATCTACTACTATTACTCCACACGTCGACCGCTATCCAGCATGCATCTAGTGTATTAAGTCCATAAGAACAGAGTAACGCCTTAAGCAAGATGACATGATGTAGAGGGCTAATCTCAAACCAATGATAAAAACCCCATCTTTTTTACCCTTGATGGCAACTACTTGATGTGTGCCTTGCTGCCCCTAGTGTCACTCAGAAAGGTCACCACATGGTAGAACCCAAAACCAAGAACTTCTCCCATTTCAAGAATCATAGATCTAGTTGGCCAAACAAAACCCATGACACGGAGAGACTTACAAGGATATCAAATCATGCATATAAGAAATCAGGAAAGACTCAAATATATATCATAGATAATCTGATCACAAATCGACAATTCATCGGATCTCGACAAACACACCACCAAAGAAGATTACATCGGATAGATCTCCATGAAGATCCAAGAGAGAGAAGAAGCCATCTAGCTACTCACTACGGACCCGTAGGTCTGAAGTGAACTACTCATGAGTCATTGGAGGGGCGATGATGATGATGAAGAAGCCCTCCAACTCCAAAGTCGCCTCCGGCAGGGTGCCGGGAAGGGTCTCCAGATGAGATCTCGTGGAAACGGAAGCTTGCGGCGGCGGAAAAGTATTTTCGAGGCTCCCCTGATTTTTTGCGGAATATTTGGGAATTTATAGGCCAAAGACCTAGGTCAGGGGGCGGCCAGGGAGGCCACAAGCCTGCCCATCGCCGCCCCCCTGGTGGCGGAGTGGGGGCTTGTGGGCTCCCTGGAGCCCACCTGGCTTGGCCCAAAAGCCCCCTGGTCTTCTTCCGTTTGGGAAAAAATCATTTCGGGGTTTTTCTTCCGTTTGGACTCCGTTCCAAAATCAGATCTGAAAATAGTCAAAAACACGGAAATAACAGGAACCCGCACTTGGCACTGAATTAATAAGTTAGTCCCAAAAAATATATAAAAGGTACATAAAACAACCAAAGAAGACAAGATAACAACATGAAACCATCAAAAATTATAGATACGTTTGAGACGTATCACCCGTCTTGCCAGACACTTTGAGATACCCATTAGACTGGGAGAGGAAGGAGAGATGCTTCTCCCTGAGAAATATCTGGATTATGACAGCATGGTTCGCCATGATTTTCTGGATAGAGATGCTAGTAGACGGATGATTTATAACCTGGTATTTAGTCTGGGTACTCGAGAGACTATTACTTTGCCTGCTCCTTCTTTGTTTGATCTTCATGCAGGCAGGTACACTATTATGCCCGCGGACATCTACGCATATTGGGGCTTGGCCCAACCACAGGCGCCCGTGCCCGAGCCGCCAGTCGAGTACCAGACGCCAGTTTATCAGTGGGAGCCAGAGGAGCTCACAAAACAGTGGCATCCACAGTCTGCTCCGGAGTATCCTGGAGCTGGTTATTTCCCACCTTGGGAGTAGACCAAGCTAGGACAAAAGCCTAAGCTTGGGGGAGTACGTGTTCTCACCGACTTTACATTCATGCCTATGCTTTCACTTTGTTAGACGGTGTTTACACTTTGCCACTGTATTATCCATGCTAGTTTATTTTCGTTTTCTTGTTTTCTTGTTTTGTGTCCTTTTGAGAAAACCCAAAAAGATTTTTCTTTCTTCTTTTGCTTGTTGGGATCTTTCCCGTGTAAATAGTTTTCTTTTTCTTTGTGTCAAGGTAGAAGTTATTGCTTACAATGTTTATTGGTTCTTGCATGCTTACCTGTTTAGCTTTCAAAAGAGCCATATTACTTTGTCTTCTCCTTTGTGTTTGCCTGCAGATTCAGCTTAGTCCAATGCTCTTATTATCATTCACATCGTTCGATCGTGCAAATGAAAGGCAATAATGATGATATATGGTGAAGTGACTGAGACTGAAAAGCTGGTATGAACTCTATCTATTTTGTTTTTGTAAATATGACTAGGTTGTCGACCCAGATTTAGCTATGTTGTGAGAGAACCATGTTTGCAATGACAACTTAGAGATCATAGTTTCTGATGCCATGCTTATTTAGCTGAGAGCTTATAATGGTTTGTCTTGAATGCCAACATAGATTTTGAAATGACTATGATGTAGTATGATAGGATGGTATTCTCCTTTGAATGTTTCAAGTGGCTTGACTTGGCGCATGTTCATGCATGTAGTTGAAACAAAATCAACACATCCTCTATGATGTTCGTCTTCATGGTGATTTATATCCTGTTCATGCTTGCATTTAATGTTAGTCAAACTCATTGCATCTTGATGACTGTTGTCGCTCTCTAGTTGGTCGCTTCCCAGTCTTTTGCTAGCCTTCACTTGTACTAAGCGGAATACTGCTTGTGCATCCACTTCCATAAACCGAAAAGTTTTTCCATGAGAGTCCACCATACCTACCTAGTTGCGGTATCTATCTGCCGTTCCAAGTAAATTTGCATGTGCCATTCTCTAAACCGTCAAGAAATAATCTGTTTTGCATGCCCGAACTGCTCATGTGGTGACAGGGGACTATTGATATCTTCCATGCTAGGAGTGTTATCCTCGATGTGTGTTTTCACTGTCATCCACGAGAAAGGAGCCGGTAATTGGAATTCCCAGTTCCACGCTTAAATCGAAAACATAACTGTAAAACAAGACTCCCCCGGATTGATGTTAGTATGGACGGTACCCGAGGATTCGGCTAGCCGTGGAGTGTGATTGATTGGTGGTGGGGGAGTTAAAACTTTACTTTTATGTTTGCGAACCGCCTATAGCATGAGTAGCATAGAAGATATTGAGAACTCTTGGTCATTGCGTTGACAATGAAAGCATGCCACCCAAAATTATTATCTCTATTTTCAAAGCTTGAGCTCTGGCACCTCTGCAAATCAATGCTTCCCTCTGCGAACGGCCTATCTATTTATTTTCCTGTTGAGTCATCCTATTCTTTTATAAGCACCAATTAGAGAGCACCTCTGTCATTTTTATGCTTTGGTTTTGATTGATATTGAGTATGACTATGACTAGATCTTCGTTGCTATGAATTAAAATGTTTAGTCAGCCCTTGTTCTTTGAAAGTGCTGTGCATTTATGTTTTGCGGTCTCAGAAAGAGCTAGCAAGATGCCACCTATTCATATTGCTTCATGCTTGTTTTGATTGAAGTGTTGGTATTTGAAACTCATTATTATTTGCTCATTAGCTGATTATGCCATTGATATTAGTTTACCGTGAGACCTTTGTGTCATTTGCTTATGTGGTTAACTTGCGATCTTGCTGAAATTCTCGTTATGAGTTAGACATAGTTGCAATAACAAGATCAAACAGAGTTTGTCAAAGTTTTTCTTTCTCTCTCAGTTTGTCAACTGAGTTTCTTGAGGACAAGCAAGGTTTTAAGCTTGGGGGAGTTGATACGTTTCCATCGTATCTACTTTTCCAAACTCTTTTGCCCTTGTTTTGGACTCTAATTTGCATGATTTGAATGGAACTAACCAGGACTGACGTTGTTTTCAGCAGATTTGCCTTGGTGTTATTTTTTTGCAGAAATCAAAGTTCTCCAAATGTCCTGAAAATTTACGGGGAGCAGTTTTGGAAAATAAGAAAAATATGTGCGCCAATTTCCACCTGAGGGGGCGGGCGAGTGGGCCACAAGCCCTGGCTCCGCCACTACCCCCCTGGTGGCGGTGGGCAGGCTTGTGGGGCCCACATGGCTCAGCCGCCCCAACCTCAGGTCTATAAGTTCCCTTTCGTCCCAGAAAAAATAAAAAGAGAAGTTTTTGTCGCGTTTACGATATGGAGCCGCCGCCACGACCTGTTCTTCATCTCGAGGGCTGATCTGGAGTCCGTCTTGGGCTCCGGAGAGGGGAAATCGTCGCCATCATCATCATCAACCTTCTTCCCTCTCCAATTCCATGAAGCTCTTCATCGTTCGTGAGTAATCTATTCGTAGGCTCACTGGGCGGTGATGAGTAGGATGAGATCTATCATGTAATCGAGTTAGTTTTGATGGGGATTGATCCCTAGTATCCACTATGTTCTAAGATTGATGTTGCTACTACTTTGCCATTCTTAATGCTTGTCACTAGGGCCCGAGTGCCATGATTTCAGATCTGAAATTATTATGTTGTCACCAATATATGTGTGTTTTAGAACCGATCTTGCAAGTTGTAGTTACCTACTATGTGTTATGATCCGGCAACCCCGGAGTGACAATAACCGGAACCACTCCCGGTGATGACCATAGTTTGAGGAGTTCATGTGTTCACCAAGTGCTAATGCGTTGGTCCGGTTCTTTATTAAAAGGAGAACCTTAATATCCCGTAGTTTCCTTTTGGACCCCGCTGCCACGGGAGGGATGGACAATAGATGTCATGCAAGTTCTTTTCCCTAAGCACGTATGAGGACACACGGAATGCATGCCTACATCACATTGACGAACGGGAGCTAGCCACATATCTCTCCGTGTTATAACTGTTGCATGATGAATATCATCCAAACAAATCACCCACCCATTGCCTACGAGTTTGTCCTACTGCTGCTGTTGCTACTGTTGCAACTGCTGTTACTTGTCTTGCTCTGCTGCTGTTACTACAGTTGCTACTGCTGTTACTTGTCTTGCTCTGCTGCTGTTACTACTGTTGCCACTGCTATTACTTGTCTTGCTCTGCTGCTACTGTTGCTGCTACTGTCGCTTGCTACTATTGCTACTTGCTACTGCTGTCACTACTGTTGTTCATTGCCACTACCGTTACTCGCTACTTTGCTACTACTACTTTGCTTGCAGATACTAATCTTTCAGGTGTGGTTGAATTTGACATATTTAGCTGCTAATACTTGAGAGTATTCTCTCACCTCCCGTCGTGCGAACCAACAAATTTGGGTTGAATACTCTACCCTCGAAAACTGCTACGATCCCACGCGCCGGTGGGCTGTCAACAACATTCTTCTAGTTCCGATTGCCAGAGAGTGCTAGCAGCATTCTTCTGGTGCCGTTGCAAGTGGAAGAACAATTGACATCAAGCATTCTTCTGGCGTCATTGTCGGGGATTGCAATCAACATTTTAGTTGGGATCTTTCTACATTAAGTACCTATTTATGCCGTTTCATCTCTACTATTAAAGGGGGATCTGCCGTCGTCGTGATGGTTCAACCTGGTTGGATCTCCCACCCTCCTATCGATACCTTCCCCACCCACATCCTTTGATCGATTTTTTTTAATCCCTCCAAAAACCAGTGGCGAGTAAACGAGTGAACCGGGCGGACCAGAGATAATAAACCACCTCCTTCGTTCGTGACCAACTCCTACGATCTCCAACAAAAAAATTGCCCGAAACAAAGCAAGCTCATGCATGAACACAGGGATCGTTCCCCACCCACGACTCCATCTGTACGCCACCAAAATCAACCGACGATCTCTTTAGCGCTGCGTCGTTCGCGTCGCGCTTCTTCCTCTGTCCATCGATGATCCGCCCCCACCGCTACATCGCCCCCTCAAGCCAGATTCGCCGCTCCTGGCCCCTAGTACTCAGCCGCGACCCCCCCTCCCCTGTGCTTAGGGTTTGGGCCAGACATCTTCTCGAACACCAACGCGACTCCAGCGACCTTGGTCGGTCCTTTCTATCGCTTACAACGGCATCTCGCACCTCCAAGTTCTCGGCCGCGACTGTGTGGACCATGACGGCGGCTACGACTCTGAGCTGAACACCACCTCGCACTGCGTTCGCGAACCGGTGGATGCCGCGGTGCCTAGATCCATCATGACCACATTGTTGCTTCGGCCGTCATGAAGGGCCTCAAGGAGGTTCTCGAGGTCTGCCCTCCTCTCTCGCCATCTCTTACAATTTTGTGTTATTCTATGTCGATTCAGTTACAGTAGGTTATACCTGGTTGATGAACAAATGAATGCATAATAAGTGCTTAATTCAGTTAGAGAGAAAGCTAAATTAAATTGCAATTTAGATATATTCTCATTGTAAGGTCAACATTCAAATACATACTTGCCTGTAGTTCCTAATTTCTCCACGCACAAACATTGTTGGGTGTACCATCGACTGAAGCAATCCATCACATTAAACTTTTGAACCTATAATTTGTGACGTATTTTTATGGGATTGGTTACAACTCATCTAGCCGAGACATAACTATGGTCTCATTCACCTTGTATTTTTATAAGGGGCATGACGTCGATCCCTCTCGTGGCTACCAGTGGAGAGGGTCCGCTGTCATGTGTTCCTGTTGGTGGTTTGAATGGCGCCGCCAACACCGCCTGATGCTGGGTCAACAGATGTCGCCCCCCTGTGCATGTTGCCACCCCATGCTGGATTACCTCTACCAACGAAGCCACCCTCAAACTAGAGAAGTCAAGGCTGACCGGCCGCCCATGCCGTGGTGCTCACCGAGGTTCCAGTCCGCAACAAGGCCGGCTTGTTCTGAGAGACATGCCTCATGAACACCTATGAATGCACGACTCCTCGATCTTCCGCCACCAGAATTCTGGTACGTTTCATTGCATGATCTATCACTGTGGTTATTTTGTTTAGATTAGCTTAACCCATCGATTGGCCATGCCCTGCTTTATGGTAATCTCTCGATGTTATAAACTATCATTATTAAAGGAGGATCTGCTGTCGTGATGGTTCAACCTATTTATCCCCTTCAGTTCCCACGTATGAACGCTCTCACACCATCGCACTAGCCAGAAAAAAATCAACCCCACCTCTAACGCGAGAACCAACCCAAGTCAGATGGGAAAAAAACAAAGACGCTATTATGAACAAACTGCAGGCACGCACTATCACGCCCCCACGATCCCTCCCAGCTACTCCTCACAATCGCAGCAATCCCCTTCCTTTCGTTGTTTCCTCTGCCCCAATCACTCTCCTCGAGACGAGATCTCTGCAATCCCCCTCCTCCAGCTGCCTCCCCTTCTCGGATCACTCTCATCGGAGGGCCAAGCGAGGAGCTGAAGTATACAAGACCGTACGGGTGGAGTAGATGGCTGGCCAGCTCTGTCTAATGCGGCCTGCCTCCTTGAGTGTCTCACTGTTGACGACTATGCAGTGTAGATGGGGAACCGGGAGGGGTTGGAGGATGGGTGAAGTTGCCGTTGTAGTTGACCCGTGGCACCGTCGGTGAGATACGACCCACTGCTGGAGGGAAGGAAGGAGCCAAGGACGCCCAGCGCTGTCGCGAATCCCATCTTGATATTCTTCAGCACTGGCCAATTCTGGCCTGAAGCTTTCGCTGTCAAGTACATCCACCTGCAATTTCCAGAATCTGCTTTGCTCTTGTGCGCTTGAATTCTTATGGGCAGTTGCAAATTGTAACAAACTGAATCAGATGTTGTTTCTGATGAACTTAACTGAATTTAATTTTAGCTTTAATTTTGAATGGTGTGCTCATCAATTGAAGAGTTCTATGAAGAGGAGGACAACAATGACGAGGACGTCGAGCTGGTGGAACTACGTGGCTGTAGGGACACGCATCAGCTTTTTTGGTCAGTCAACTCAAAGTCTCGCATAATGTCTTCAGCTTATGTATATTAGTATGTAGCCTGTAGAACAAGGTATGCTTAATTTGTGAGAAGTTTGAAGCTAAGTTAGGTTCATATGTTTTTCGAATAACAGAATATATAGCTTTCCATCTTAGTTTCAGCAATTCAAGTTTTGGCTGACCTTTTTGCAAGCATAGCAGGTTGTTCGAATTTGGCCAGTAGTGAGGAGGGAAACTCCATATCCATCCACTCGTTGAAACATCATACTGCTAAGATTAGTATTGAACATTAAGGTTGATCTAACTTTTGCTAAGCAAACCATCATGCTTGAGGTTGAGGTTATTTTCCTATCTTTAGAAGTATGATTTAAGGATAGTGGGTACTCTTGTTACAAGCATATTCATCATTCTATTCTATGGTATTTTCTCTGTGTCGTTTTAGATTGGAGAACATTCAGAGAAATGATAGTCGTATTGGATTGGAGAAAATTCATAGAAATTATAGTTGTATTAAATTGGAGAACATTTAGAGAATGATAATCTTGGCAAGCGTTTGCTTTTTCTGTTCTGATTTACTACTCAACGCGATAAATAATAAATAAATAAAAATGAGACAAAAGTTCTACCGTAACATATTTTGTGATGGTACTAGCTATCCTTGAAACAATATTCACACAAAAGACACATTCCTTCAAGTTTTCTTGCTCATTGTACTATTGGCTGTTGACATGTTACAGTTGACTCATGTTCCGTTGTTACATGTCAATATGCCCCTATATTTGCAACATTGTTAGTAATATTTTATTTCTAGAGTTTATGTCATTTGGGCCTCATTTTATATTTTGACCAAATCATATTTTGAACTCAATTTATTTTATTTTAAAATTTCCGGTCAAATCTATTAATGTGCATGATGCCACTCAGAATTATTTTGTAATTACTCCTACGAATAAAGATTGGTGCTTCTATGATATTTTAACATGTTCTTGCCTCTCATAGGTCCACTCACACACAGACTACACTCAATAGTTTCCATGCGTGCACTTGCATATATGTGTGTATGCAATGCTAATTCTTTTATCAGGTTGGCAAAGCATCAGGATATACATCTGCCTTTCCCCACCTAGATGGTCTCTTCCTTGGAATAAATGTATGTTGTTGTGTTGGCCGACCGACAATAATTTTAATTAGTTGATCGCTCACTCAGAACTCAAATATCTTACAGTATTGTGCATTAGCATCATATGAAAACTGAACTTCAAGTTTGCACTGGCTAATTGGCAATCCCTTGTAGGATAAACCACACCACCCTTTGGACTGCCCGCCGTTGAGTTGGACCGGACTGGACAAACCAGTCGAACGGCCTGGATTTCGTTGACCAGACCAGCGGCGCTCTGGCCTGGGCGGCTCGCTGCCGTGTGCCGTGAACGACCGGCTGAGGGCACGAGCGGGAGGGAGGAATGGAAGATCACAAGGATGGCAATGGCGAGGTCAGCAAGGCTTGTGGAGGACGGGAGCATGGTCATGGAGCTCGGCAGCGGCTGCCAAAGTAATGAAGTATGGCGATGTTGGGAGCACGCTGGAGGAAGTGCTGCTCATCACGGACATGTCCTGCATCTTCTGGAGCACCGAAGGGAGCTTGATGGAGCAAGGAGAGATGTAGGGGCGTGGTGGCGGCGATGAGCTTGGTGAATTTTCCTCAGGTTTAGCATTTGATCAAATGTAATATTTTAAATTAAGCAATCTCTTAATATTGAAAATAAACTCGGCAGCGGCTGCCAAAGTAATGAAGTATGGCGATGTTGGGAGCACGCTGGAGGAAGTGCTGCTCATCACGGACATGTCCTGCAGCTTCTGGAGCACCGGAGGGAGCTTGATGGAGCGAGGAGAGATGTAGGGGCGTGGTGGCGGCGATGAGCTTGGTGAATTGTCCTCAGGTTTAGCATTTGATCAAATGTCATATTTTAAATTAAAGCATGTGTTGCGATTGTATTCTTCATGATTTTAAATTAAGCAATCTCTTAATATTGAAAATAACAAAACAATTTTAAGATAGTTCTTAATTTGGTTTAGGTTGCATTTTACAAGAAAAACAATTCTAAGATTTTTGATGTACGTGCACGTGTGCTACACCATATAATAGGCAACCTGCATTGCACATGGTCAATTAGGCCAATATATTTTATAGGACTAATATGCCATGTCGTTAAGGTGGTTTATAGGGCAAGTAAGTGATCTAAAATGTGACTCTGATGTCGTACTAATGTATAGTACCATGAGTCGCTTCTACTAGGATTCATTAACGGGTATACAGAAAAGGAAGGTTTTGGTTCTACAAGAGAAACATTTTCTTGTCGCGTGTGCACTCGATTATTTGTATAAGGCAGTTCTAAATGTTAGAGGTTAAAATTAATTTCTATATAATATGGTTATTTATTTATTTCTGATTAATTTCATCGTAGTTTAAAAATCATAAGTGTGCACAAAGGATTTGGAAAAGTAAACGAAAGGTATATTCCTCATTAGTTGTCGAATTATTACAAGAACGATGGATGAATCTATTCTTTTATTCTATGTAATTCTGTAGTTAGTCCTCCTAGATTATTACAAGAGTGTTTTCACTAACCCGTGAGACAACTAATTATCAATGATATTTCTACGAGATTGTAGCTGTGAAAATTTCATGCACATCTTCCTTTGGTACATGTCATATTGTTTAATTTGCGTCTATAACTTCTCATGAGTGATCAACTTAACTTTCTTCCTGACCTTTCATATTTATTTGTGTCGACTTTTTGTAATGCTTTCTTGTGTCACCACTGTAGTTGTTTAACATGGGCTCTGGACCATGCATTTCGAATTCAGAACATAGTTGAATTATTTGTTTTAATCTTATTCTTAGAAAAGAAGGGATCTCATGTGCTATGCGGTGTCGGATTGACAAGAAAGAGAGGAAAAATAAATTATGGAACTGGGTAGGTTACTACACTGATGATCTAAAGAAAGGCTCATCGATGGTTTAATTTTGTATACATGAATGTCTAAATTGTTCTTATGCTGAATAAAAATATTTTTAGTGCAATAATATAAAGAACCGGTGCTTATATCATAACTTTAAAATACCAGAGATGATTTGCCTATGTGCATAGGCTGCTCATGAGTTTGTAGAAAGTATCATAATGTTTAGACCTGAGCCTCTCTGAAAAGACTTGTTGTAATAAAATGCTTTAATAGTAGAGATATACGCCATATATGAAGAGAAGACAAAGAAATGAGGCATGGTTTTATATACATTCGCATGATTAAGAATTTAATAACTAGAAGAGGTCAAGCGCTATCCTCAATTTCAGTTTCCATGGGGCATGTATATTTCTATTTTCTTTTGTTGGAAATGCATGTTCTTGTTATTTTGTAAGAAATAAAGCCCGAAGATAATAATAACTCAGATACATATACTGAGCTGCTTGTTAGCTATTACCTTGTTTATAAACTTGGTGGAGAACCTATGTAAACAATATCATCTTAAAAACGTATTGATAACATTTGTTGCGAACAGGTTTATGTTCTAAAAAGAACGGACCCAACTAACTATTGATAAGATTTATCGGGATGCTTGGATTTTCAGGTTGCTTTAAGCTGTGATAAGTAGTAAAATGGAGCCGTCTTGGAAGAAAAGGTTTAACTAGAGAAGTTAAAACTTGTTATTCCACACAATGGCACTCGGTGGGGAGGAAGGGACATGGAAGGATCTGTTGCGGTGTGTAGATTGCGTGAAGAATTGTTGGGATCCTGTGTTTGACACAACACATTCACTGAGCGGATATAACGTAATTTCGTCAAATATGTATATGTCTTTGTTGTTCCATACCAATGGACCTACAGTAGTGTTCATACACCTACTCGCATACAATGACCATGAATGTGAAGCCAATACCTCTCAAGCTGTACAAGATTTTGTCAAGAGAATAAAACTATTTTTTCATGTATACCCATGATCTTAACTATGGTCACCTTGAGTTTGAGTATACTTTGTTTTCTATGAGTGAACAAGCACTACTTTGTTGTAACACAATCATAAGCAGCATGTTTTAATCAATGTCTTCATGTTCGAATTTGTTGTTCCGTGGAAACGTACGGGCATTCAACTAGTAATGATAAATTGCGGAGGGAGGACTTGCAACCTATCATTGATACAATTATGAAAAATATATCTGGGTGGCTGGGGAGAACTTTGTCTCCTCATGGTATGTTAATTCTGCTACGTGCTTGCATTGTCAGCATCCCTACCTACCCGATGGTCGTTGTTAAGTTCCCCAAGTGGGATATCAATGAAATTAATGCCTAGATGACTCACTTTAAGGGGGATATGGGGGACTATGACAAGTACAATCTGGCTAATTGGGGTCTGGTTTCCAGGAAGAAAACTTTTGGTGATTTTCGTGTTCCAAACATTAGAGACTTTAATATTGACTCTTTTGGCATCTTGGGGGAAGTGATACTTTCATAGGCAGGGAAAATATTGGAAAACAGTGGTTGACTATAAATATAACACTGGTAAACCCAATGTCCCATGGTCTAAAAGTGGGACTAGTTATCCTTTTTGGAAAGGAATTACCTGGGATTTGAATGCTTCCGAAAATTTCTATAGATGGAAGGCGGGGAATGGTAAAAGGATTAGCTTTTGGCATGACACTTGGCTGGGACATGCATCCCTTAAAACCAAACAATTGACTATATTTAACATATGTGATGAACAACTTTGTTCCATTGCTCAAGTCTTGGATGGTGTCAATGTCAAATTGACATTCAGGAGATGTGTAGATCAAGATGGGGTAGACATGTGGTTACAAGTTTTGAGTGAGATGGGAGTTGTGAGACTAACAAATGTCCTAGATGAACCCATTTGGATGTTGGAGCCAAATGGAAAATATTGTGTTGAATTCTTTTACAGGAAAATTAATTTTGGAGGTGTTGTTTCTGCTAGTGGTGATTGTTTCTGCATAATCAACTGCCCTCAAAATGTTCATCTATTTATTTGGTTGGTTGTTTATAATAATGTCATGACCAGAGATAATCTAGCTAAGAGGAGGCATGTGGACGATGCTACTTGTTTGTTTTGTGATGAACCTAAAAGTGTCAAACGCATTTTTCCAATGTACTGCGGCTTCTAGTATATGGGCTCTTGTTTATGAGGTTTTTAAAATCAATTCTCATGTTTCCTTAGACGATCTTATTGCTATTTTGCATATGCATAAAAGTAAACTAGTGTTGTGTATAGTTACGACGACCTTTTTTGGAGCTTATGAACACTGGGGAATGATTTTTCAATTCGGGGAATAACATGGAAGGACACACGATGTGTGCTTTCAAAACTAAGCGGGAGTGGGACATGCTCTGCAATGGCACACATGTTGTACTCCTACCAAATGACTTCTTTTGTTGGAGAAATGATGAGGGGTGTTATTGCACATTGCCTCGAGATGACATAGAGCTAAAGTGGGGCTAGATCCTCGGAGTTGTGCGTCACATTTGCTTTGTGCTACCTTCTTTTAGGATTTCTATTCCCTTTCTTTGGCAATGTAATATAAATTGAAAAAAGGTTCGAGACTAGCTTTTAGGTGGAAATCCGTTTGGTTGCGTGCCACCTCTTTAGTTCCCGGTCGTGGCAAATATGTCAGCCCCGTATGATGTGGGCCGTTTTATTTGCTTCATTTTATAAAAATGAAGCAAGGGGAGACTCCTCTCATTAAAAAATCAGCATCCCTAACTGGCCGGATGAGCTAATTGTTGAGTACAAAACAAGGTACTGATAGATCGAACTATATAAAAGACACAAAGACCAGCTTCATGAAGATGTGTTTATGTGGAAAGCATGAAGATGTTTGAACTTGCGCACGACTTCAATAGCCACTTCATTGTCCTTCCTATTTCCTAGAGGACACCACTGTTTAAAAATAGAGACCACTTAACAATATTGTTAGGAGGGTGAGATGGAAAAATTCCTTCAATAGCCATTTTATTATGAGTAGTTAAAATCACCCAAGCTAAAGCACTAAACTTACACCAGGCTAAAGGGCGAGGCTGCCCCCGGCATCACGAAGAAGCATAAGACCTTCTGTCATTGAATGTGGATTCCAACTATCACCGAAACATTCCCTGACACATCTCCATAGGAACTTGGCTAGAGATCATTGAAATATGATGTGATCCGCATTTTCTGGAGATCAGCAAAAAATGTACCACCCATTGCCGAGATGATTTCGCCTTTGGAGATTTAGAGGAGAAGGCAGGCGATCCAAAGTGGCTTGCCAGATGAAAATATGAACTTCAAGACGCATTTTGTAATCTGTACATTCATCATACTTTTGTAACTCTAAAAATTGTGAAGAATTAGGAAGAAATAAATATTTTTTATAAAAATACTATGTAAAAATTTCAGAAACTTTTGACATTCCATTAAAAAAATGTAAATTCACGCACTAGAGCCAAAGTTTCTGTTTTTGCACTACACATAGCAAACAAGCAATCTAATCATCCTAAAGGCAAATCTTGACACATTATTTTTATACTACAATGGATTTATACAAGGGGATAATTATTTTTGTTGAAAAGTTTCTGTAATAAAGATTCATAAGGTTTCCATGGGCATGAACAAAGTTCATGGCATGGTTCCATTTAACAATGCTCGTCTCTCTCACTTTCACTTTTCTTTTCAAAAATGTTTTAGGTTCCCCTCTTTATTTTTTTGTTTTTTTAATTATATAAAATCACACAACTTAATAAAATGACTCTCTAAAACTTTCGGGTTGTCTCCCTGGTTGCACTTTCTTTAAAGCCATTAAGCTAGGCATAAAGTTCTCAAGTAATTGATCCACCCGGATCCCAAGGTATATCAAATCCAATTTTCATTAACAATGATTTGTAATTTAGTAGTGAGCACAAATTATCATATATCACACAACAACGAAGTCTAACTCTCTTCATATGCATCGTCATGTCATAAAAGAACAATTCATGCACACAAAGTAAAGGCCAATGCATAGTATACACAATTTCTTATCATATTGGAAACATAGAGAGGCGGAGATGTAGTTCCTCTCTCATAATAATTGCAAGTAGGAGCAACAAGCACATGCATATTATATATATCAAAATCATCACGCGTAATAGTAAAAGGCAACCCATCTATATAATCCTTAATAAGTGCAAACATCTCCAATATAGTGTAGTTGGGAGAATTCAAAAAGATAATAGGACTATCATGTGTGGGTGCAATAGCAACAATTTCATTCTTAACATAAGGAACTATAGCAAGTTCATCTCCATAATCCTCATTCATATTGGCATCATGGCCACAAGCATAGAAAGCATCAAGTTCATCAAAAAGGGATATTTCAAATGAATCTAAGGGGTCATAAAAATTATCATAGCATTCATCCTTCGGTAAGCACGAAGGGAAATTAAACAACGTATGAGTTGAAGAGTTACTCTCATTAGAAGGTGGGCACGGCTAGCTAATCCCCTCTTCCTCCTTTTGTTCCTCACTATCCTCCTCATGTTTTTCATCCAATGAGCTTAGAGTGTCATCAATTTCTTCATCCATAGATTCCTGCAAAATATTAGTCTGCTCTTGGACACCGGAGGAGTCCTCAATTTATGTCTTAACATAAGGATTAGAAGCATAGTTTTCATAGCAATATTTAAGTATGGCAAACCTTTCAGATTTGTAAAGAGTAGCATCATACTTTTCAATAAAAGAAGCAATTTCATAGGGAACCTTAAAAGCAACAAATTCTTCAATTTTCTCAATATCATAGTAATTATAAACGCCCTTGCCATAAGAAGATACGATTCCATTATCCTTAAACTCACATTAATAGGGAAGGTGTTTTTTAGGGTCTTCAAAACAACAAGTAGAATCATAAATTTCGCATAAATTCCAAGCATAGCATTGCAAAGTATTAATATGATGCCAATAAATTTCACTTATTGAGATAAACGGTGTCGCACATAATAAGCATGCTCATTCAATGATTTCCCTCAACTAAGCTAGTTGGGGTTTCAGCATGAGCACAAATGGATCGAAGATGACCCAAGTAATATTCTTCGGTGGTACGAAACACTATTGGTTCCTCAACTTTTGGAGCAACAAGTACATCTAATGTTTTTGGTATATTGCATTTCGTACCCATAACTAAAGATAGAGAACAACTTAAACAACAAATAAAATCTACCTAGTGATAAAGCAAACAAGCACACACGAGAATATTCACCCCACATTATTGCTCCCCAGCAACGGAGCCAAAAATGTTCCTTGCGACCGCACGCGCTCGCATGAGCGGTCATTTGGCGGGCCACCACCTACGGGGGATCAGCTATTTTTACCCCATCAAAAATGATTGTGAAGGCACTACATGAATCTGAGACTTTGCCGTTTGTCATGGCGGATGGCAAAGGGGGTCACCCCGGACGGCAAAGGCCTTTGCCGTCCGTCAGCAGACGGCAAACTGTACGGCAAACAAAATTCCGGTGAAAGGCCTCTTTGCCATCTACATTGGGACAGCTGACGGCAAAGAATCTTTGCCGTGAGGGGGCTGACGGCAACGAATATGGGATGGCACATCTGCGGGTACCTCCGTCAAGTGCTAACGGCGGCCTGCTGGGCCGACAGATAGTTCGTCGTCCGCCATTGGCCCCTTTGCCGTCTACCGTGCTGGTGGACTGACTGCAAAGGCACCGCCAAAGCCCCTCTGGTTTGCACCTTTGCCATCTGCCCTTTGACCCTTTGCTGTCTGCCCTTTGACCCTTTGCCGTCTGCCCTTTGACCCTTTGCCGTCCGCCGTGCTAGTGGGCTGACGGCAAAGGTACCAGCAAAGCCCCTCTCACTTGCCCCTTTGTCGTTTGCCCTTTTAACCTTTGCCGTCCGCCCACGAGCACGATAAATGGCAAAGGGGGCACCCAATTTGATTCAACATGCCAGTTTGGGCCCTTTGTCATCTCCCGTAGCTCCTTTGCCGTCGGTGGGCACACGCCAAAGGCTCCAAACTACCACTGTTTATTTTATTTTTAATAATATCCAACAATTTTCACACAAATCAGGAATATATTTCGCACAAACTGCCCCAAATGACATAATATATTTCACATAAACTACCCATACTCATAACCATATTAAAATAAGTTTCATCCATAATCCATACATATTATGCAAATTTCATCCGTACCAAACCATATATTACAGTAGTTTCGTCCATACATACAAAGTTTCATATCCATTTACTACAATAGTTTCAATCCAAGCTTCTGTGAAGCCATTTTAGAAGAAACCATATTGAAGCACTCCATCAATATAATCCAAGCTTCCGTGAATTGAATGTAATCTGCAAAATGGGAAATAAGTAAGTTAGAAGAAGAAGACTAGATGAAGAGGAGAAGAAATAAGTATGTTTCATATCCATTTAGCTCCAAAAAGACATACTTAGATAATTTAGCTCCAAGAAGAGGAGAAGAGGAGAAATGAAAAGAAGGAAGAAGAAGAAGAAGAAGAGAAGGAGAAGGAGAAGGAGAAGGAGAAGGAGGAGAGGAGCCTTCTTCTCCTTCTTCTTCTTCTTCTCTTCTTCTTTTCGTTTCTCCTCTTCTCCTCTTCTTGTAGATAAATTGTCGAAGTAAGTCTTTTTGGAGCTAAAAGGGATAATTATGTCATTTTAGAGGAAAACAAGCTAAGTATATAATATTCATGAGCTAACCAAGGTTCTTATGCCATTATGAGCTTATTATGTCATTTTGGAGCTAAGTTAGTCATTTTAATGAGCTAACCAAGGTTCTTATTATGTTTTTACCTAACTAAGCTAATTATGTCATTTTGGAGGATAATTAGCTAAGTATGTCCATGTTGGGGAAAGTAAGCTACGTAGAAAATAAAGAGAAGAACAGGAGAAGAAAAATAAGAAGGAGGAGGAGGAGGAGGAGAAGGAGAAGGAGCAGGACGAGGAGAAGAAGAAGAAAAGAAGAATGAAAAGAAGGAGGAGAGAAGAAGAAGGAGGTCTCCTTCTCCTTCTTCTCCTTCTCCTTCTTCTTCTCTTCTTCTTCTCTTCTTTTTCTTCTTCCTTCTTTTCATTTTTTCTCTTTCTTCTCCTCTTGTCCCCTTCTTCGGGCTAAATTAGCTAATTATGCATTTTTGGAGCTAATTATGTCATTTTGAGGATAATTAGTTAAGTATAGGTCATGTTGTATTAAATAGACCATTTTGGACCTAACTAAGCTAATTATGTCATTTAGGTGGAAGCCTAGGTAACTATAGGTCATTTCGGAGCTAACTTGGGTAAAATATGTCATTCCGGAGCAAACTATGCTTATTAAGCCATTTTGGATCTAGCTAAGCTAATTATAGGCCATTTAATACCTAAGTTAGGGGGAATAGGTCATCTTGGAGCTAAGTTAGCCTTATTATGTCATTCAGGAGAGAACTTAGCTAAGTATAGATCATTTTTTATTAAATAGGTCATTTTGGAGCTAACTAACCTAATTATGTCATTTAGGTGGAAGCCAAGCTAACTATATGTCGTTTTGCAGCTAACTTGGGTTAAATATGTCGTTTTGGAGGATAATTAGCTAAGTATATGTCATTTTTATTAAATAGACCACTTTGGAGCTAACTAAGCTAATTATGTCATTTAGGTGGAAACCAAGCTAACTATATGTCGTTTTGGAGCTAACTTGGGTTAAATATGTCATTTTGGAGCTAACTATGCTTATTAAGCCATATTGGAGCCTAATTGGCTAATTATATCATTTAGGTCGAACCCAAGCTAAGTATATAATATTCATGAGCTAAGCAAGGTTCTTATGCCATTTTGAGATTATTATTTCAGTTTTGAGCTAAATTGGTCATTTTAATGAGCTAACCAAGGTTCTTATGACGTTTTCACCTAACTAAGCTAATTATGTCATTTTGTAGGTGTGACACCCTCGGTTTAATCGTTCGCTAATCGTACACGCAAATACGTACGATCAAACCCAAGGACTCACGGGAAGATATCACAACACTACTCTAGACACAAATAAAATAACATCAGCTTCATATTACAAGCCAAGGGCCTCGAGGGATAGAATACGGAAGCTTAATAAACACACGAGTCAGCGGAAGCAACAATATCTGAGTGTAGACATAAAACATGGGGTGCCTTAGAGAAGGCTAACACAAAAGATACAACGATCGAACGAGGCGAGGTCTCCTGTCTGGGAACCTCCTAACTACTCTTGATCATCAGCGGCCTCCATGTAGTAGTAGGCACAGTCGGGGTAGCAGTCGTCGTCGACGGGGACCTCCACCTTCTGGGCTCCATCATCTGGTCGCAACAAACGGACCAAGGGGACAAGGGGGGAGCAAAGCAACGGTGAGTACTCAGCCCAAGTACTCGCAAGTCTTACATCAGATCTATTCTAAGTATGCATCAGTATCAAAGAAGGGGGGTGATATGTGGACTGACTGCAGCAATGCAAGAATAGAGAGAGAAGGCCTAGTCCTATCGAAGACTATCATCTTCAGGGTCTTGCAGCAATAGACGAGAGTAGAACAGGGGTAAAATAATAATAGTCATATTGTTGCGGCAATATTAAAGTGAGGTCACGCCTAAAGATCCTTCTTCGACTCCCTGCGAGGAAGCATTCCCGAGGCAAACTAATTCCAGTTAAGTAACCATTGTAGTTGTATAAGATCGGGGCACAACTCCAAGTCGTCCTATAACCGTGGACACGGTTATCCGAATAGTTAATTTTCATCCCTGCAGGGGTGCACCACATGTCCCGTCACACTCGATAACACTCTGGCCGGACATACTTTTCTGGGTCTTGCCCGGCCTCGGAATATCGACACGTCGCAGCCCCACCTAAGACTAATCAGAGAGGTCAGCCTGCCGGTCTAAATCCTAAGCACAAAGGGTTCATGGGCCCAGTTCCCCTTCTCGCTCCTACACGATGCGAGGGTGGCCGACGTTAGTCCTAGCATCCATTAATCACAAGCGCAATGCATCTCGGGACCACTCGGGCGCGCGCCACTACGATTGCTGACATCTGAAAAGCTTCGACTGATACCGCGACGCCGAGTACCCATAATTCTTCCCGCGTAGCCGGTTAGTGCGAAAAGGTCTCCGACCAACCTAGATCAAATACCCAAATCCATTAACATTTTAATTAGGCCAACAACACAGTCTCACGGGAATCCACCTGTCTTACAACTAATCTCCAAAGATCCCAGTAACAAGGTTGGGTAACTGTGTGGTTGTAACATTGGGGGGAATCTGAGGTATCACCCTCGTTGGATTCATCAAAAACAGGACTGAAAGTAGCAGTTCATCAAAAACAGGCTATGCATCAGATATAGGAGCTAACTACAACAGTAGCAAAATACTAATGCAAGCAGTAGGAAGAAAGACATAGGCGATATAGGAATGATCAAGGGGGTTTGCTTGCCTTGCTGCTCTACGGCAAAGGACTGATCGGCAGGGTCGTAGATGTACCCGGCAGCAGCGTCAGTCTCGGGGTCTAACGGTAAGAAGAGGGGGAAGAAACAATAAATAATAGCAACGGTGCAACACAAAGCATGACATGGCAAGATGCAGGCTAGACATGAGCTAACGCAGCAACATCCGTCATAGACGGCTCGGAAGAATATCTGACGATATTTTTTGGGTCTCGGGCTACTACCGGTCATACTGGAAACGATGGAAATGTTCCATGTTTGCTATGCTAGGGACGTGCGACAAACGAATGGACCGTGTATCCGGGTTCGTCTCGTTCTGCTGATCAACTTTCATGTTTAAAATATTTTGATCTGACTTACGGATTATTTAATATTAATTTTTAAAGTTTTATTCAATAATTAGGAATAAAAAACAGATTTAAATAATTTAATAAAAAGCTATTATGACATGAGCATGATGTCATGCTGACATCAACATTTGACTGGTCAACTGACTAGCGGGTCCCGAACGTCATAGGCACAAGTTTTAATTTAGATTAAATATTGATTAATCAGATTAATTTAATGGGGGACCCACGTGACATACTCTAATTATTCTAATTATCCAATTAATTAATTAACTGATATATCTATTTACTTATTTAATAAAAACATTATTTTTATTTTTATATTTTAATTTCACTTTTCTTTAAAAGGGGTGTGGGGCCTCCCTGTCATAGACAGCGGGGTGCCATTGCCCCACCGGTAAGTGGCTTTAGGCCAAATACCTATATACGCAAATACATACATCGCATCTCATACATACATACATACATACATACATACATACATACATACATACATACGGAAATACAACGTTTATTTTTATTTCTTTCTCACATCTCACATCTCTCTCACAACTCTCTCTGTCAACTCTCTGTGTTAACACACAGAGAGAGAGTCTCTGTGCTAACTCAACATGGAAGAACCGAATATTCAATCCTTCCTACCGGTCACTACCGTCAACGGATCGGAGTCCCGTTTGCCGGAACGGAACCGGGACGGTGAGGGGAACGCGATGGTGGGAGGAGCCCGAGGAGGGGCTCACCGACGTTGATGAGAGGGCTCGGTGAAGCCGGAGTTCTCGTGAGGCGGAGTTGACGGCGGTGATGGTGCGGTGGTGACGGTGACGGTGAGGACGGTGGTGACGGCGGTGACGGTGTCGGCGAGGTCGGTCGGTGAGGAAGAGGCCCTCCCAGAGGGGGGCCGTTGAAGGAGGGGGCCGGCCGAGGTGAGGCCGGCCGGCGGGTTGGCTCGCCGGAGTTGGTGAGGCGAGGAGGGGGGCTTCGGGTTGGAGAGGGGGCCTCGGGTGGTGGCCTGTCGGGTGGGGAGTGGAGGCCGGTGGGGGAGAGGCTGCAGGGGAGGGCCGATGGAGGGAGAGGCCGGCGGTGGGGTGAGGAAGGAGCTCGCCGGCCGGGGAGGGCGCGAGGTGGAGAGGAGGGCCGGTGGGGAGAAGGGGATCTGAGGGAGAGATAGGTAGCGAGGGGATCTGGGATCTCTATCGGTAGGGGAGGGGAACTGAGAGGTGGGGAGGGGCTCGTGGGCATGGGTGGCTTCGTGGGGAAGGGAAGCCACGAGAGAGAGGGAGGGGGGCTCGGTGGGGTGGGGCCCCCACAAGGGGAGGGGTGATAGCAACAGGGGGGTGGGGATCGGTGGGGGGCAACGATGGGATGGTGGGTGGCGGCGCTAGTGGGAGGGGAGGGAGCGAGGCAGGTGGGGCTCCCTCGCCCTAGGGTTTCAGGGGCGTGGGTTGGGCCGGCTCGGCTGGGCCACTTTGGTCCAGTCAGCCACGGGGGTGGGGGGGGGGGGTTTCCTTTTTTTCTATTATTTCTTCTTTCTCTTTTTAGTACCTAATTTTATTTACTATCTCTTATAATTTATTTTATATACTTTTACTTCTTTCTTTATTTATTTTTCTTTTAATGTTTATCATGAATTTATAATAATACTTTACTTTTGTTTTCAAAATTTGAATCTGGATGGACTTGAATCAACGCGGGTCCGAGATGGGAATTCGATGACGTGGCATCATTACCGGATGATCACTGTAGCTTAATTACAATATTTACTGTAGCAAAAGTCGAGGATGTCACAGTAGGATAATTAGCCAATTTAGTCTTTGTTGGATGAGTCTAAGCTATGTAGAAGAAGAGAAAGAGAAGAAGCAAGAAGAGAAGAAGGAGAAGTAAAAGAAGGAGGAGGAGGATAAGGAGGAGGAGAAGGAGAAGGAAGAGGAGAAGAAGAAGAAAAGAAGAAGGACAAGAAGAAGGAGAAGAAGGAGGAGAAGAAGGAGAAGGAGCTTCTCTCCTCCTTCTCCTTCTTCTCCTTCTTCTTCCTCCTTCTCCTTCTCCTTCTCTTCTCCTTCTCTTCTTCTTCTTCTTCCTTCTTTTCATTTTTCCTCTTTCTTCTCCTCTTGTCCCCTTCTTTGGGCTAAATTAGCTAATTATGCCTTTTTGGAGCTAATTATGTCATTTTGGAGGATAATTAGCTAACTATATGTCATTTTTATGAAATGGACCATTTTGGAGCTAACTAAGCTAATTACGTCATTTAGGTGGAAGCCTAGCTAACTATAGGTCATTTCGGAGCTAACTTGGGTAAAATAGGTCATTCCGGAGCAAACTATGCTTATTGAGCCATTTTGGATCTAGCTAAGCTAATTATAGGCCATTTAATACCTAAGTTAGGGGGAATAGGTCATCTTGGAGCTACCTAAGCCTTATTATGTCATTTAGGAGAGAACTTAGCTAACTATATGTCATTTTTATTAAATAGACCATTTTGGAGCTAACTAAGCTAATTATGTCATTTAGGTGGAAGCCAAGCTAACTATATGTTGTTTTGGAGCTACCTTGGGTTAAATATGTCATTTTGTAGCTAACTATGCTTATTAAGCCATATTGGAGCTAAATTGGCTAATTATATCATTTAGGTGGAAGCCAAGCTAAGTATATAATATTCGTGAGCTAACCAAGGTTCTTATGCCATGTTGAGCTTATTATTTATTTTTGAGCTAAATGGGTCATTTTAATGAGCTAACCAGGGTTCTTATGATGTTTTCACCTAACTAAGCTAATTATGTCATTTTGTAGGATAATTAGCCAATTTAGTCTTTGTTGGATGAGTCTAAGCTACGTGGAAGAAGAGAAAGATAAGAAGCAAGAAGAGAAGAAGAAGGAGAAGTAAAAGAAGAAGAAGGAGGAGGAGAAGGAGAAGGAAGAGGAGAAGAAGAACAAAAGAAGAAGGGCAAGAAGAAGGAGAAGGAGCTTCTGTCCTCCTTCTCCTTCTTCTTCCTCCTTCTCCTTCTCCTTCTTCTTCTCTTCTCATTCTCTTCTTCTTCTTCTTCCTTCTTTTCATTTTTCCTCTTTCTTCTCCTCTTGTCCCCTTCTTCGGGCTAAATTAGCTAATTATGCCTTTTTGGAGATAATTATGTCATTTTGGAGGATAATTAGCTAAGTATATGTCATTTTTATTAAATAGACCATTTTGGAGCTAACTAAGCTAATTATGTCATTTAGGAGGAAGCCTAGCTAACTATAGGTCATTTCGGAGCTAACTTGGGTAAAATAGGTCATTCCGGAGCAAACTACGCTTATTAAGCCATTTTGGATCTAGCTAAGCTAATTATTGGCCATTTAATACCTAAGTTAGGGGGAATAGGTCATCTTGGAGCTACCTAAGCCTTATTATGTCATTTAGGAGAGAACTTAGCTAAGTATATGTCATTTTTATTAAATAGACCGTTTTGGAGCTAACTAAGCTAATTATGTCATTTAGGTGGAAGCCAAGCTAACTATATGTCGTTTTGGAGCTAACTTGGGTTAAATATGTAACTTTGGAGCTAACTATGCTTATAAAGACATATTGGACCATTATGAAGTTGTTCAACAAAACACTAGAAATAACATACCATTATCGTCATCACGACGGTGAAGTACGGTGGCTCTGGTTTGTTTCACCTGGAGAAGGCTGGCTTGGAGAAGGCTCCACTGTAGAACGGTCGTGCGATGCGTTTCGGGAGATATTCTGCACCAAACATCGTTTGCAATGTGTCGTTAGTATAAGGACACTCTTAAGATCATTGCACTGAAATGAAACTCACCGTCCCTGCCATGTTAATGACTCGCAACGCCGGAGGGACTTGGCCGGGTTTCTCTCGCACATAGACTGTACATTTGGTTTCGACAAATCAAACTTTTTAGTTATTAATGAAACGGACATTTAAATGCAAGATTTGAAATAATATGAAGAAGAAACTTACCACGAAGAGCTCGTATATGGCCCTGTTAGACGAATAATTTCGTGCCCTCTCCGCCTCCACCAATGCAGTCGTCCTCTCCTCAAGCTCCCTCATCTCCTTATCCTTCTCCGCCATAACCGCCTGCATTGCCTCTCTCTCTTTCAGAATAGCAGCCTGCAACACAACTCATTGTTAGCATTGTAATCATATTGGTTCCAACGCACAACATAATGCGGAAAGATAGTTGAGTCCATTAAACTAACCTCGATGGCGAGCTCGACTGGCCGCGGACGAGGTTTTTTCTCAGGACAAGAGCTCGTTTGGCGTGCCTTTATCTGCCGGAGAGTGCTAGGACAACGTATAAGGCCGTCTCCAATGGCGATCGAGCCATGGGGCCTCCTGTTGCCAGCTATCATCACCAGCTCTGGATCAATAGGCCCCTGGCTCGGGTTAAAGTCCTCCCCTTTCCTCGCCTTCCCGTGATCTTTGTACTTCACGAGCTTGTGGTGGGAGGAGATGTTGGTGAATTTTTCTGGATGCTCGAGGTCAGACTCAGAGAATGCCTTGACCTTCTTGTACGAGGCAGTATGGGCCATCACATACAGGTCGTACATCTGTGGCACCTCCGTCTTATTGTGACACGCCTAAAAGAGAGAGAGAGGAAAATTGTATTAGTAAAGGGCTCAAGATAGCATTAAGAATGAATTGCATGAGGCATGAAGAAAACCACATACCCAGTTCTCGCCAAATTGGATTAAGTTGACGCTCCCTTGATGGTGTTGCACACCAACCATTTTTCCACGCCTCTCCTTCGCGTTGTTGTGGCTGGCCTCCCACGTTTGGGAGCACCGCTGATCCACCAAGGCCTCCCAACAATCCATCTTATCCACACACCATCTCGGGGGCACCTAAGTTAATAAAGAGAAATTTGAGTGCATAAGAACCAAATCAAGGAAACTAACTACAAAGCCTTAATAATATGTAATTACCTTCATGTAATGCTCCTTCTCCATCTTAGAATCACGGCACTTTGCCTTGTCCTTCCTAATATGCCGTGTGGCATAGTAGTCTCAAACAGCCTGCACGTGAGCCTCATGCCGAAAGTTTTGAAGTAGGCGGCAACATTCGGTTTCGATAACCTTTGCCGCGTCCTCCTCGTATCCCTCCTCACACCTGTAGTAGGTCTGCAAACGAGACAACACTGATTAGTACAATAACTAGCTATGGTTGATTTATAATTGTGTGAAGGAGAAATTACCCAGAACGGTTGGATCACCATGTCGGCCCTCGTGTGGCACAAAACACCGTGGATCTCCACCTCCGGCGGGGCCGGGGCACCCAAGTAGTGCTCCCAGGTCATTCCTACCTCTGGATCCCGACCGGGCAACGTAACAAACCCTGGGAAGTTTTGACGGCAAAGCACACCAAGGACGCTGTTGGGCTTGCGGACACTCTTGGCAACAATCCAACCCCTGCGTATGACAAATTAAAGCCAAAACATTGATATTTGAGAAAACGTGACGGCAAAAGGTTAAATAAGAGTAAATTAACTTACTTGTCCCCATTTGGCTTAATCGACCACCTCTGCTCGCGGGTCGCCGGCACGAGCGGGAGCCCCAAACTACCATGCTGGTAGATGGTAACCCCCTCACCCAGCTCCTCGTCGCTACCAGGATGACCACTTGGCTCAGCCTAGGTATCCCACTGGGTCTCTGGGGACGTACCCTCATCCCTGCTTTGCTCCGGAGTCGCCTGGAATGAAGCCTCTGGGACATGAGTCTCATGGGTCGAAGGCTAGTTGACCTGAGGCTCGTCAACCCGAGGCTCATGAACCGGAGACCGTGTAGCCTCCACCTCAGACGAATCCACCCTAGAAGTCATGTGCTCAGGTGAATCAACTTCGGGTGGTGGCCGAGACCATGTAGCCTCCACCTCAAAAGGCGTGGCAGCCACCGCCCTACCTCTCCGGCGGCCACGTGTACCTTTAGTACAACATAAATACCAACATGAGTAATAAAATGTATATAAATACCTACATGCATACAACATGAGTACAACATAAATACCAACATGAATACGACGTGTACCTTCAGTACCTCTCGGCTTCGCGGGGGGTCGACCTCCTCTCACGGGGGGTGCTTCTTGCAGAGTAGAGAGCAACGCACTCCGAAGAGGCGAGGCAGGAATGGAAGTACCCATCCCACCACCCACCGACGAAGAAGGAGCTGCGGAGTGCTTTCGACCCTTTCCCACCATCTTTCAACACCTGTCATGACAAAGAGTAAATGAAATTAGTACAACATCAATACCAACATGAGTAATAAAATGTATATAATTTAAGTGTATCATCGTCATAAATACCAACATGACTAATAAAAATTGAATACCTAACATGAACTCAAAATTTATATATAGTAATAGTTGAATACCTGACATGAACTAATAACAATCGTGCTCGTCTATATATGCTTCGGGGTCAATAAATGCATCATGATCATCACTATCATCAATAAATGAATCATCATCATCACTATCAGGAAGAACATGTGGAAGGCCACCATTATGTAATCGGTCAAGAAGTGACAGGTCATCCGCAACAGTAACCTCTTCTTCTTCCAGCTCTTCCTGTTCGGGCTCAGGGGTTAAGACGGATTCACTGTCGCTGTCTACTTCAATGTTCTGGGGTGAAGTAGAGCAGTTATTGAAACGTTTCTTGGACATACGTGTTTCGTGGAAGAATTCTCCTTCATATGTGTCTGGGTTAATGTGAGGTTCGTAATCCTCTTCATTGAGGGTAGGTGGTCAAAAATGTGCTGGCACTTCATAAATGACATCCCAACCTTTGAGATTTGGATCAGTTTGGCAGGCCCACCGAAGATAGAAAACTTGTGTCGCGTGTTGAGCCGTAATATAGACATCGGGAACATCTAAGTGGGTGTTTTGGTTGATTTCGACTAGTCCTATATGTTCATGAGTCCTTCTAGTCTACCTCGGCTCAAATCAATAACATTTGAAGACTACGACGGTCGGTGGGTTTTCACCATAGAATAGAAGTTCATAAATTGCTTCAACTCTTCCATAATACTCGGTGCCTCCTTCGCCAATAGCAGAGACAGAACAATTTGTAGTCTTTAGGTCAGGCATAGATAGCTCTTTGCCAAAGGTACGAAAGTGATACCCGTTGATGTTGTATTTGTCAAATGAACGGACCTTATAGTCAAAACCATTAGCGACTTGTGTCAACTCGGCGTCCATAAACTCTGCATCAGCCTACAAGTTTAA
Organism: Hordeum vulgare subsp. vulgare; assembly: GCF_904849725.1. Taxonomy (NCBI): domain Eukaryota; kingdom Viridiplantae; phylum Streptophyta; class Magnoliopsida; order Poales; family Poaceae; genus Hordeum; species Hordeum vulgare. The sequence goes on along the minus strand of NC_058519.1, from coordinate 458,899,609 downwards.
TATGAAAGAATGGATGCATTAGCCGCAAATTAGACCAAGAAATCCAATGGGCCCTTAGTGGTAATTAATTACCCTTTGTTTGAACCAAGAGATGAAACCGGGATAGTCACCTCCATGCTTTGCGAGAAGCTCATACTCTTCGACGGAATCCTTTTCGATGACCGCTTCATCCGAGAATTCGGCAACGTATCGACTATATCTAATATCCGGGAATAAGAGTAGTTCAAAGGAATTAGAAGTTGCGGAACAATAATTTACCGACATGCAACCTACACGCTAATAGGTAAAGATAGGTTCTAATCCCACCCGAGTATGTGTAGATTGGGTTCGTTTTCCCATGCTCTGCTCCAGATGCGACGCAGAATTTTGGCAGCACCTCCCCACTGTTCTCCTGATACACGTCTCGGCAATAAGCAGAGAGGATGTCTACCCGGAGAACAACAGGGAGGCACTAACGAAATTTCGCATCGGATCCGGAGCACAGCATATGGGAAAACAAACCCAATCTACACATAATCAGGCTGTCCATGGATAACGTTGGACAATTCGAAAGGATGGCGGTTATAAATATTCAAAGACATGCATATTTATATATGTCACCCTTTCGAACGGGAGACGCATACTGGTCACGCATACTCATGATTTAACAAACCTATATCTAGCAAGTTTCATCGGCACGAAGACCGGACCAAAGAAAATTAATGGGGTAGGAGGAGAAGTCATTTGTGCTCACCAAAAAATGCAGGGGCGTAGCTCGTCCAACGCACGTGGAGGTCGTCGAACAACTGCACATTGAAATTCACACGATCAACACAAATATGATTTTTTTAAAACATAATCGGAAAATATGTGACCTAACTTATAATTTACAAAACTATGACCCCGCCGGTTTGTGGAAGGCCGAAAAGCACCTTCTCGTTCAACCGGAAGCAGAAGAGTTGTCGGGGGTCGGGGGTTAGTGGCGTCGGGAGTCAGTGCCGTCGAGGGTCGGTTGTGTCGGGTGTCGATGACGTCGGGGTTCGGGGGTTAGTGCCATCGGAGGTCGGGGGTCAGTGTCGTCGGGGGTTCCGGATCAGTGGCGTCACGGGTCGGTGGTCGGCGGACTTTTTGGTCAACAAGAGGCCCAAGAGGTGTCGGAGGTCGGGGGTTGGGGGTCAGTGGCGTCGGGGGCGGCGTATTCTGCTAGGGTGTCATCAGGATGTCGTGTCGGGGTTTCGGGCATCGTGTCGGGGTGTCAGGGTGTCATTTTCTTCTTCTTCATCTTCTTTTTTTCCTCCTCTTCCTTTTCTTCTTCTTCTTCTTCCTTCCTTTTCTTCTTCTTCTTCTTCTTCTTCTTCCTTCTTTTCCATTTCCCTCTTCTTCTTCTCCTTCTTCTTCTTCTTCCTTCTTTTCCTTTTCCGTCTTCTTTATTCTTCTCATCTGTCCTCTTTTTCTTCTTCTTCTTCTTCTTTTTATCCTCCTCCTCCTCCTCCTCCTCCTCTTCTTCTTATTCTTCTTCCCTTATCTACTTATTCTTCTTTTATTCTTCATCTTTTTTCTACTTATTTCAATTATGACTATGTAGAATCTAAACCTATCACTAAACCTATCGCTAAACCTATATAGCACTAAACTGCAAAAAAAAACAAAAACATAATCTACCAATCATTAACTAAAGAAGAATCTACCACTAATTAACAAAATAGAATCGACCTCTAAATTAACAAATAACAAACAACCTAGCACTAATTAACTAAACCTAGGACTAAATCTACTATTCAACTGAAACAACTAACTAAACTACCACTAAATCAAATAACTAAATCAACTAACTAAATCTAATTAAATAAAAAAACTCACCTATTAGGAGCAGGGTAGTGGGAAGCTGGGGCGGTGGGCAGCCGGGGAGGAGGGGCAGACGGAGCGATGGGAAGCCGGGGCGGTGGGCAGCTGGGGCGGTGGGCAGCCAGGGAGGAGGGGCGCGGGGAGGGGGTGGCGGGGAGGAGGGGGGGGACGGGAGGCGGCGTGCAGGCAGGAGGGGAGGCAGCGTGCCGGCGGGAGGGGAGGCGGCCGGCAGGCGGGAGGGGAGGCGGCTGGCGGGCGGGGAGGAGGAGTGTGGGGAGGAGGGCGCGGGGAGGAGGGGCGGGAGGGGAGGCGGCGGGCGGGCGAGGAGGAGGGGTGCCGGGGGAGGGGAGGAGGGGGCGGGGGAGGAGGCAGCCGACGGGAGGGGAGGAGGGGGTAGGAGGGGAGGCGGCCAGCGGCGGGGGACGAGAGGGTGAGAGAGACAGTGAATAGGAGACTATCGGAGCGGAGGAGACTGTGGGGTGGGGAGACGGCCGTTAGGGGGTGGCTCTCTTTGTCGTCCTCCCCCCGACGGCAAAGAGCTGGAGATAGGGGGACGAGGGGTGGGGAGACGGCCGTTAGGGGGGGCTCGCTTTGCCGTCCGCCCCCCAACGGCAAAGAGCAGGAGGGCAGACGGCAAAGGGAGCGCCCGTTATGGGGTGCGAGGGGGTGTGTGGTGGGCTGCCCCGTGCTCTTTACCGTCTGCCATCCTGCTCTTTGCCGTGCGCCAGCAGACGACAAAGACAAGACTTATGGCAAAGAGTATCTTTGCCATCCGTCTGCTCTTTGCCGTCAGTTTTCTGGTGACTGACGGCAAATAGGGTCTTTGTCATCAGCCAACGGATGGCAAAGAAGAGGCTGACGACAAATAACTGAATTCCAGTAGTGAGGGGACAAACAAAGACTCCAGGAACTCATCGAGAAGGTAGAACCCTAACCTCCAGAGCCGTTTTATAACCAAAAGTGTAGGGGATTGTTTGTAGCCTTTTTTGATAAGTAAGAGTGTCGAACTCAACGAGGAGCTAAAGGTAGAACAAATATTCCTTCAAGTTCTATCGACCACCGATACAACTCTACGCACGCTTAACGTTCGCTTTACCTAGAACAAGTATGAAACTAGAAGTACTTTGTAGGCGTGATAGGATAGCTTTAAAAGAAAATAAAGAACACGTAAATAAAAACTAGGGGCAGCTAAGATAAAGAAACAACTAAGTTGGTCTTAGTAAAGATCTTTTTGTCACAAGAAGGTTATTTGTCCCTAGGAAATCGGTAACTAGATCGGTAATCATTATTGCAATTTTATATGAGGGAAGGCATAAGCTAACATACTTTCTCTACTTGGATCATCTGCACTTATGATTGGAACTCTAGCAAGCATCCACAACTACTAAAGATCATTAAGGTAAAACCTAACCATAGCATTATAAGGTATCAAGTCCTCTTTACTCCCATATGCAACAACCCACCTACTCGGGTTTATGCTTCTATCACTCAAGCAACCCTCCATAGACAAATCATGAACACATTGCAACACCCTACAACGGGGATCCTTCATGCTTGCGTGACATGGAGACCACCATAGGACAACATCAATAATAAAACATGCAACTCAAACCAATCATGATAAATTTCAGCAAATGATGGCTGACCAGGTAGAAGACTTTGTGACCAACCTTGAAGAGGCCATGGAGAAGCTAGACGGTTTGGAGAAGACATTCGATTCCAAGATGGACGCCAAGTTCACTGAGGTGCTTGCCCATCTACCACCACCAGCTGCAGCTTCCGTCCCTCTCCAACAACAACAACAAGGCCTCAATTTTGAGGGATGAGGGCGACGTGTGCCTGCCGGCCAAGGCCAGAATTCTGGTGTTGTTTCTCCTGTTGCTACTACTGTGGTTTCTATGGCTGAGCAGAATGAGGATTGTGATGGTGATTATGATGACGAGCGAGAGGTTGCTCCAAATCTGCACCAGGGAAAACAACCACCACCACAAGCACCAGGTCGTCCACATGGATACAATCACAATGGTAGGGCCGCACCACCCCCTCAGGTATGGGATCATCACCATCTCCCTAAAATTATATTGAATATTCGTACATTTGACGGTAGATATGTTCCTGATATATATCATACTTGGGAGTTAGAAATGGAGCAACGTTTTACATGTTTACAATTTCCTGAGGATAGACGTGTTGGTGCTGATATTTGTTCTTTCACTAGTTTTGCTTCTGTTTGGTAGTCTGAACATTGTATAATACATCATGCTAATACTCCAACTACTTGGGCTGCTTTGAAAACTGCTATGCATACCCGTTGGGTTCCACCATATTATCAACGTGAATTACTTCAAGACAAGGAAAAATTTCGGAGAAGAATATTATCAGGAATTACAAACGGGCATGATTAGATGTGGTACCGTTGAGGACAATGAAGCTATGCTTGCATGTTTTATGGGTGGATTAAATAGATATATTGAGACTATTTTAGAGTATAAGGAGTATAACACTATCACTCATTTATTTCATCTTGCTTGCAAAGCTGAACGTGAAGTGTAGGATCGAGAGGCATTGGCCAGAACTAATTTTTGTGTAGGTCGCACTTCATCATGGATGCCACGAACCTCATATGCTTCCACACATCCTACTGCGGCACCACCTATTTCAGCCACTAAATCCAGCTGAGGTAAGCAGGAAACAAGCACCTGCCCCACCTTCCGCTAAGAGAACACCTTACGGTCCTGCACAGAGCGTGTATTCATCAGTTGCAGCTACATGGCGAACACATGAGGTTATATGTCGTCACTGCTAGGGTGGAGGTCACTATGCGAGAGACTTCCCATCCAAACGTGTGATGATTGTAACTCAGGATGGTGGATATGACTCCGCTAGTCATTATGATGAGGAGACTTTGGATCTTCTTGCGAGTGACGAACAGGGTGTCGACGATACTGAACAGGAAACACAATACATGGACGCTGACTATGCCAACGGGTATGAAAGTTCAGTTGCTCAACGTGTTTTGAGTGTGCACGTAATGCAGGTTGAGCAAAATCAGAGGCACAATTTGTTCCATACAAAGGAAGTCGTGAAGGAACGTTTTGTTTGCGTGATCATCGATGAAGGGAGTTGCAATAACTTGGCTAGCATGGAGATGGTGGAGAAGGTGTCTCTCACCACCAGACAACATCCTCATGCTTATTACATCCAATAGTTCAACAACAGTGGCATGGTTAACGTAACATATACTATTCGTGTGCATTTATCATTGCTACATATTCTGATTATGTTGATTGTGATGTGGTACCCATGCAAGCATGCTTTTTCTTACTTGGTAGACCATGGCAATTTGATAAAAAAATTCTGCACCATGGTAGGACAAATCAATATACTCTTGTTCATAAGGATCATAATATAACTTCACCTCCTATGTCTCCTGAACATATTAAGAAAGATGACGTTGCTAGAGCTTGTAAAGAAAAACACGAGCTAAATAAGAGTGAAAATCATATTGTGGCAAAGGAATTTGAGCAACACAATAAGCCTAATAAACCATCATCTAGCGTTGCATCTGAATTAAAATTAAAGAGTGGATGTTTACATGCTACTAAATCTGATATTATTGATCTCGATTTTACAACATCTATTTGCTATGCATTTGTGTGTAAAGAGGTATTATTTTCATTCGAGGATGTGCCTCCCTCTTTGCCTCCGGCTGTCACTAACATTTTGCAGGAGTTCGCTGACGTCTTTCCACAAGACGTGCCATCAGGATTACCACCTACTAGAGGGATTGAACATCAGATTGACTTAATTCCCGGGGCATTGCTACCCAACCGTGCTCCATACTGTACCAACCCAGAGGAGACGAAGGAGATTATGCGTCAAGTACACGACCTACTCAACAAAGGTTATATACGCGAATCCCTTAGTCCTTGTGTTGTTCCTATTACTCTAGTGCCGAAAAAGGATGGTACATCGCGAATGTGTGTTGATTGTAGAGGCGTCAATAACATTACAATTCGTTATCGTCATCCTATTCCTAGGCTAGATGATATGCTTGATAAATTAAGTGGCTCTACTATTTTTTCCAAAGTTGATTTGCATAGCGGATACCATCGAATTTGTATGAAATTCGGAGATGAATGGAAAACAAGATTTATAAAAAAGTTTGGATTATATGAGTGGTTACTCATGCCTTTTGGGTTAACTAATGCACCTAGCACTTTCATGAGATTAATCAAAGAGGTTTTACGTGCTTTCATTGGATGATTTATGGCAGTCTATTTTGATTATATACTGATTTATAGTAGATCTTTGGAGGAACATTTGGAACATTTGCGTGTTGTTTTTCTTGCTCTGCGTGATGCACGTTTGTTTGGTAACCTTGGGATGTGCACCTTTTGCACCAACCGAGTATCTTTTCTTGTCTATGTTGTTACTCAAGAGGGAATTGAAGTTGATAAAGCCAAGACTGAAGCTGTCGAGAGTCGGTTGTAGCCCAAAACGGTCATGCAAGTGAGGAGATTTTTTGTCCTCGCCGGTTTCTATACGCGTTTTGTGAGAGATTTCCGCACCATTGCTGCACCTCTTAATGATCTTACAAAGAAGGATGCCCCATTTTCTTGGGGTACCGCATAGGAACAAGCCTTCAAGGTATTGAAAGATAAGTTAGCACATGCTCCTTTACTCCAATTTCCTGATTTTAGTAAGACTTTCGAGCTTAAATGTGATACTAGTGGAATTGGATTAGGAGGTGTGTGATGACGAGATGATGTATATACTTCTCGCACCCCGTTGGTTACCCCAAGTGGAAGGTTGAGATGTAGTCAGCAAACAAGATTTCCCTCACACGGGAACTTTAAGGTTTATAGAACCAGGAGGACTCCTAGGATTAATAAGTAGGTGTCTTCCACCCTGGCGCTAGCAGAAGACGTGGACCTGCACACACAACAAATAACTTTGCTCCCAACGAGTACAGAGAGGTTGTCAATCTCTCCAGCCTTGTAGTTTGCAAAGGATCAAAACACAAGCGGGAAAGTAATAGTGATAGCAATGAAAAAGTAAATGAAAGCGGTAAATGATGGAGGTGTAAACAATGATGGTGATATGGACCGGAGTCACATGATGTTCACTAGCGATGTCTGATAACCCACAAGTATAGGGGATCGCAACAATTTTCGAGGGTAGAGTATTCAACCCAAATTTATCAATTCGACTCAAGGGAAAGCGAAAGAATATTCTCAAGTATTACGAGTTGAGTTGTCAATTCAACCACACCTGAAAGATTAGTGTATGCAAGCAAGGTATCAGTAGCAAAGTGGTATGACAACAACGGTGCTAGAAAAAGGTCTGTTGACGACAGACAATTCCTGACTTGTTGTATCAATGGCACCAGAAAATAGTCTTGCAGCAGGTAACAACAAAGAAGCAAGTAACAACAGTAGCAAGTAACAGCAGTAGTGATAGCTGTAGCAAGGACCAGTAGTAAAAGACTCGTAGGCATTGGATCGTCGATGGATGATTATGCCGAATGTGATTCATCATATAACAGCTATAACACGGAGAGATAAGTAATTAGCTCCCGTTCGTCAATCTAATGTAGGCATGTATTCCGTATGTAGTCATACGTGCTTAGGGAAAAGAACTTGCATGACATCTATTGTCCATCCCTCCCGTGGCTGCGGGGTCCTAATGGAAACTACGGGATATTAAGGTTCTCCTTTTAATAAAGAACTGGACGAACGCATTAACACTTGGTGAATACATGAACTCCGCATACTATGGTCATCTCCGGGAGTGGTTCCGGCTATTGTAACTCCGGGGTTGCCGGGTCATAACACATAGTAGGTGACTACAAATTGCAAGATAGGATCTAAAACACACATATATTCGCGACAACATAATAGGTTCAGATCTGAAATCACGGCACTCGGGCCCTAGTGAAAAGCATTAAGCATGGCAAAGTAGTAGCAACATCAATCTCAGAACATAGTGGATATTAGGGATCAATCCCCGTCAAAACTAACTCGATTACATGATAGATCTCATCCAACTCATCAACGTCCAGCATGCCTAGGATGAGATTACTCACGAACGGTGAAGAGCATCATGGAATTGACGATGGAGGAAGGTTGATGATGACGATGGCGACGATTTCTCCTCTCCGGAGCCTAGAACGGACTCCAGATCTACCCTCCAGATGGAGAACAGGAGGTGGTGGCGCCTCCGTATCGTAAAACGCGATGAATCCTTCTCTCTGATTTTTTTCTGGGCGAAGCAGAATATATAGAGCTGAGATTGGATGTGGTGGAGCCTCATGTGCCCCAAAAGCCCTTATGGAGCGGCCAGGGGGGTAGCCGCGCCACCTGGGCTTGTGGCCCACTGGCTCACCTCTTCCGGTGGATCTTTGCGCAGGTATTTTTCATTAATTCCAGAAAAATTCTCCGTAAATTTTCAGGTCATTCCGAGAACTTTAATTTCTGCACAAAAACAACACCATGGCAATTCTGCTGAAAACAACGTTAGTCCGGGGTAGTTCCATTCAAATCATGCAAGTTAGAGTCCAAAACAAGGGCATAAGAGTTCAGAAAAGTAGATACGACGGAGACGTATCAACTCCCCCAAGCTTAAAGCCTTGCTTGTCCTCAAGCAATTCAGTTGACAAACTGAAAGCGACAAAAGAAAAACTTTGACGAACTCTATTTGATCTTGTTGTTGCAACTATGTCTAACTCATAACCAGAATTTCAGCAAGATCACAAGCAAACCACATAAGCAAATGACATCTAGGTCTCACGGTAAACTCATATCAATGGCATAATCAACTAGCGAGCAAATAATAATAAGCCTCAAATGTCAACACTTCAATCAAAACAACATGAAGTAGTACGAACATGTGGTATCTGGCTAGCTCTTTCTGAGACCGCAAAACAAAAATACAGAGTACCTTTAAAGACCAAGGGCTGACTAAACATTGTAATTCATGGCAAAGAAGATCCAGTCATAGTCATACTCAACACAGTTAAAAGCAAAACATAGAAATGACAGAGGTGCTCTCTAATTGGTGCTTTTATAAGAGGAGGGTGACTCAACAGGAACATAAATGGACAGGCCCTTCGCATAGGGAAGCATTGATTTACAGAGGTGCCAGAGCTCAAGCTTTGAAAATAGAGATAATAATTTTGGGTGGAATGCTTTTCATTGTCAACGCAATGACTAAGTGTTTTCAACATCTTCCATGCTACACATGCTATAGGCGGTTCCCAAACAGAAAAGAAAAGTTTTCACTCCCCCACCACCAATCAATCACACTCCACGGCTAGCCGAATCCTCGGGTACCGTCCATACCAACATCAATCTTGGGGGAGTTTTGTTTGCAATTATCTTTTTGATTTGAGCATGGAACTGGGAATTCCAATTACCGGCCCCTTTCTCGTGAATGATAGTGAATAAACACATATCGAGGATAACACGCCTAGCACGGAAGATACTTATAGCCCCCTGTCACCACATTAGCAGTTCGGGCATGCAAAACAGATTATTTCTTGAAGGTTTAGAGAGTGGCACATGCATATTTTGCTTGGAACTAGATACCGCACATAGGTAGGTATGGTGGACTCATATGGAACAACTTTGGGTTTATGGGAGTGGATGCACAAGCCGTATTCCTGCTTAGTACAAGTGAAGGCTAGCAAAAGACTGGGAAGCGACCAACTAGAGAGCGACAACAGTCATTAAAATGCATTGTAAAGTCGGTGAGAACATGTACTCCCCCAAGCTTAGGCTTTTGGCCTAAGTTGGTCTACTCCCAAGGAGGGAAATAACCAGCTCCGGGGTACTCCAGAGTGGACTGAGGGAGCCACTGCTATGTGAGCTCCTCTAGCTCCCACTGATAAACTGGCATCTGGTACTCGACTGGTGGCTCGGGCACGAGAACCTATGGTTGGGCTAAGCCCCAATATGCGTAGATGTCCGAGGGCATAATAATGTACCTGCCTGCATGAAGATTGAACAAAGAAGGAGCAGGCAAAGTAACAGTCTCACGAGTACCCTGACTAAACAACAGGTTATAAATCATCCTTCTATTTATATCTCTATCAAGAAAGTCATGGCGAACCATGCTATCGTAATCTAGATATCTCTCGGGAAGAAGAATCTCTTCTTCCTCCTCCAGTCTAATAGGTATCTCAAAGTGTCTAGCAAGACGAGTAGCATAGATACCTCCATAGACAATGCCTTTAGAACGGTTCGTGTTCAACTGTTGAGCTACTATAGCACCCAGTCTATAAGTTTTGTCATTATAAAGGGCTTCGCGCAAGACGCAAGATCTGGGGAACTAAGTGACCCAGCTTTCCTACGGCCAATCAAATATTTTCCCACAAATAATAATAAGTACCGAAGCACGGGAAAATGAATGCTAGCAGCTCTAGCACAAGACACTCCTCTCTCCTCTCCTACAACAATTGTATCGATGAAAGCTTCCAAGTCCCGTAGACAACCTTCATGAATATCCCCAACGTAAGGTAATTTGCAAACATTGCAAAAAACCTGGAGTGACATGCGCTGGGGGATATCATAAAGTTTGAACTCAACCATAGGAGGATTCTTCCTCGGATATAATTTAAAGCTTTGTATGAAGATATTAGTGAGGAGGAGGTATTGCGGACACTTATCTTCAATGAAGCCGGTAAGGCCTGCATTTTCCACCAAGTGATAAAAGTCCTCATAAATTCTAGCGGCGCGTAAGAACACGTCGCTTGGCCACTCGCACGCTCGAACTTCTGCGACTCGAGGGACCAAATACTTGGGCTTCTTCTCCCTTCCATCATCCTTGGGGTCACGGCTTGAAGAACCTCTTAAGAACCTCCTCATCTTTTCCCTTTTCTATCTCTGAAAATTTCTAAAAATTTTAGTGACTCTAAGGAAAAGTGAACAAGGCTCAACTAAACTAGTAACAACTACTCCCACAAGTGCCTAGAGGCCATATTACGCATCAAAACTACTTGGGACCAGATAAAATTAGCATGGAAAGCTCAAGAACATGGTCACCAAGGCAGCACAAATACGCGGGGTATAAGGCACTAGAGCGAAAACTAATTGGACCAATGGAGGAGTCACTTACCAAGGAGTAATTTCCCCAAAACAGTTCGGAGAATGGTGCTTTGAGCAAAGAGATCGAAAATCCCAACAAGAGGAGCAAGAACACGGGTTTGAGCTGTGAAACGATTTTTTCAGGAGGTAGGAGAACTAGATGAGAGCAAGAACGAGTGGAGGTGGTGCTTGTGGGCCCCACAAGCATGGGTGGCGCGGCCAGGGGGGTGCCCGCGCCATCACGGCTTGTGGCCCACTGGTGCAGCACCCAGACAAGTTCTTCGTTTCAGTATTTTTCAAAAATCCAGAAAAAATCATACTTGATTTTAAGGACGTTCGGAGAACTCTGATTTCCGGGGTACTTTTTTACGGGACGCTAAAACAGAAAATAGGGAAAACTAAACTAAATCTATCATTTGTCTTCTAAGCAACCAAAGGTGAAAACTTGGAACAGAGGTTTGTGACTCCTCGATTCATCCATCTCATGGTCATCGAAAAAAATCAGTTAGTGAGATTGATCAAGCCTCTTTGACAAACTTTTTCGAATCGCAAAAGAGAACGGAGAATTTTCGAATAGTCACTAGGTCACCTCAATGGGGATGTGTATCTCCCCAACAAACAAATCATACTTCATCTTGACACGAGGAATAGGGCATTCAAAGCTCCCAATAAGAATCGATGAAGTTTTTTCGATAGCATTGATGCAATGTACTCGATATTGTTTCTTCGGAAAGTGCACCATATGCTCAATACCGTTGAGATGGAAAGTGACATTGCCTTTGTTGCAATCTATAACAGCCCCTGCAGTGTTTAAAAAGGGTCTTCCAAGGATGACCGCCATGGCATCGTCCTCGGGAATATCCAAGATAACAAAGTCTGTTAAGATAGTGAAATTGGCAACCACAATAGGCACGTCCTCGCAAATGCCTATAGGGAAAGCAGTTGATTTGTCGGCCATTTGCAGAGAGATTTCAGTGGGTGTCAACTTATCCAGTTCAAGTCTACGATAGAGAGAGAGATGCATAACACTAATACCGGCTCCAAGGTCGCATAACGCAGTTCTAATGTAGTTGCCTTTAATGGAGCAAGGTATACTGGGCACACCTGGATCACCTAGTTTCTTAGGAGTTCCACCCTTGAAGGTATAATTAGCAAGCATGGTGGAAATCTCAACCTCAGGTATCCTCCTCTTATTTGTCACAATATCTTTCATGTACTTAGCATACAGAGACATTTTGAGCATATCTGTCAAACGCATTTGCAGAAAGACAGGTCTGATCGTTTCAACGAATCGCTCAAAATCCTCATCATCCCTTTTCTTGGATGGTTTGGGAGGAAAGGGCATGGGTTTCTGAACCCATGGTTCCCTTTCTTTACCATGCTTCCTAGCGGCGAAGTCACTCTTATCGTATCTCTTAGTCTTAGGCTGTGAGTTATCAAGATCAACAGGTTCAATCTCCACATCCTTATCGTTGCTAGGTTGAGCATCAACATGAACATCATTATTGAGATTATCATTAGGCTCATGTTCATCACCAGATTGTGTTTCAGCATCAGAGATGGAGGCATCATTTAGACTCTCAGGGGTAGCAGCAACAGGGTTGCTAGCGTGCAGGTTCCTATCATCTTTCTTCTTCTTTCTCGGATGACTAGGCGCATCAGTGCTAACTCCTTGAGAATCTTGTTCAATTCTCTTCGGATCACCCTCAGGATACAAAGGTTCCTGGGTCATTCTACCTCCTCTAGTAACGACTCTAATGGAATTGTCATTCAACTCATCGAGCAAGTTATTTTGAGCTTTAAGTACTTGTTCCACCTGAGTAGTAACCATAGAGGCATGTTTACTCAGAAGTTTAAGATCATTGACGTTTGTGTCCACACAAGCACATAGATGACTAAGCATACGGGCATTCTATTAAAATTGTCTGCTAACATAATCACTGAAACTCTGTTGTTTGGCAACAAAGTTATCAAATTCATCCAGGCATAAGCTAGAAGGTTTATCAAAAGGAATATCACTCATCAAACCTGCGCAGAGAATTTACTTCTACTACATGTATCGGGTTATCGAGACCATGGATCTCTTCGATAGGTGGTAGATTTTTGACATCTTCAGATTTAATGCCTTTCTCTTGCATAGATTTCTTGGCTTCTTGCATATCTTCAAGACTGAGGAATAGAATACCTCTTTTTCGGAGTTGGCTTAGGAGGTGGTTCGAGAATAGTCCAAGCATTCTCATTGCAAAAGATGTTATTTAGTAGAATCTCGGCTTGTTCTACAGTTCGTTCCCTAAAGACACAACCATCACAACTATCTAGGTGGTCTTTGGAAGCATCGGTAAGTCCATTATAGAAGATATCAAGTATTTCATTCTTCTAAAGAGGGTGATCAGGCAAAGCATTCAATAGCTGGATGAGCCTCCCCCAAGCTTGTGGGAGACTCTCTTCCTCAACTTGAACCAAAGTTGTATATTTCCTGCAAGGCAGCTTGCTTCTTATGGGCAAGGAAATATTTTTGAGAGAAGTAGTAGACCATCTCCTGGGGGCTACGCACACAACTAGGAGCTAGAGAAGTGAACCAAGTCTTAGCATCATCCTTTAGCAAGAAAGGAAACATCTTGAGGATATAGTAGTGGCGGATCTTTTCCTCACTAGTGAATAGGGTGGCTATATCGTGTAGTTTGGTAAGATGGGCTACAACCGTTTCAGACTCATAACCGTGAAAAGGATCAGATTCGACCAGAGTGATTAACTCAGGGTCGACAGAGAATTCATAATCCTTATCGGTCACAAAGATAGGCGAAGTAGCAAACTTCGGATCGTATTTCATCCTAGCGTTCAGAGTTTTTTCTTTCCACTTGCGCAGTAGTTTCTCAACACGCAAGAAAGTCCTCACCTATCTCTCCCTCGATAACATAACGCTCAGGCATAACAGGCAATTTTGGCATAGTAGCACGTCCTACTTCAATAGTATCAACAGTTTCAGAAGTATCATCACATCTAGGAGCAACTCTAGCAATTTGTGCATCAAGGAATGCACCTAGTGGCAAAGCAGTATCAAGCATAGCATTATCAGGCGTAGTATCAAGCATAGCATCATCAGGCATAGTATCAAGCATAGCATCATCATAAGCATCATGGGTAGTAGAAGTAGCATCATCAAGCACAAGCGACATATCAAGATTTCTAGCAGGAGGTGATGTCGCAAACTTACTCATAACTGAAGGTGAATCAAGTGCAGAGCTAGATGGCAGTTCCTTACCTGTCCTCGTAGTTGAGGGCAAGACATTAGTTCTTGGATCTATCGGATTCCTCATAGTGACCAGCAGACGTAAATCCCAAGTGACTTAGAGAATATAGGTGTGCCTCCCCAGCAACGGCGCCAGAAAAATGTCTTGATAACCCACAAGTATAGGGGATTGCAACAATTTTCGAGGGTAGAGTATTCAACCCAAATTTATTGATTCGACTCAAGGGGAAGCGAAAAAATATTCTCAAGTATTAGCAGCTGAGTTGTCAATTCAACCACACCTGAAAGATTAGTGTCTGCAAGCAAAGTATCAGTAGCAAAGTGGTATTATAGCAATGGTGCCAGAAAAAGGTCTGTTGACGGCAGACTATTCCTGATGTGTTGTATCAATGGCGCCAGAAAATAGTCTTGCAGCAGGTAATAACAAAGTACCAAGTAACAACAGTAGTGACAACAGTAGCAAGTAACAGCAGTAGCAAGGACCAGTAGTAAAAGACTCGTAGGCATTGGATCGGTGATGGATGATTATGACGGATGTGATTCATTATGTAACAGCTATAACACGGAGAGATAAGTAACTAGCTCCCATTCGTCAATCTAATGTAGGCATGTATTCCGTATGTAGTCATACGTGCTTAGGGAAAATAACTTGCATGACATCTATTGTTCGTCCCTCCCGTGGCAGCGGGGTCCTTGTGGAAACTACGGGATATTAAGGTTCTCCTTCTAATAAAGAACCGGACCAACGCATTAACACTTGGTGAATACATGAACTCCTCATACTATGGTCATCTCCGGGAGTGGTTTCGGCCATTGTCACTCCAGGGTTGCCGAGTCATAACACATAGTAGGTGACAACAACTTGGAAGATAGGATCTAAAACACACATATATTGGCGATAACATAATAGGTTCCGATCTGAAATCATGGCACTCGGGCCCTAGTGACAAGCATTAAGCATGGCAAAGTAGTAACAACATCAATCTCAGAACATAGTGGATACTAGGGATCAATCCCCGTCAAAACTAACTCGATTACATGATAGATCTCATCCAACGCATCACCGTCCAGCAAGCCTACGATGAGATTACTCACGAACGGTGAAGAGCATCATGGAATTGGCGATGGAGGAAGGTTGATGATGACGATGGCGACGATTTCCCCTCTCTGGAGCCCAGAACGGACTCCAGATCTGCCCTCCAGATAAAGAACAGCAGGCGGCGGCGCCTTCGTATTGTAAAACGTGATGAATCCTTCTCTCTGATTTTTTTCCGGGCGAAACAAAATATATAGAGCTGAGATTGGAGGCGGTGGAGCCTCATGGGCCCCACAAACCCTCATGGCGCGACAAGGGCGGGTGGCCGCGCCGCCTGGGCTTGTGGCCCACTGGATCACCTCCTCTAGTGGATCTTTGCGCCGGTATTTTTCAATAATTCCAGAAAAATTCTCCATAAATTTTCAGGTCATTCCGAGAACTCTTATTTCTGCACAAAAACAACACCATGGCAATTCTGCTAAAAACAGCGTTAGTCCGGGTTAGTTCCATTCAAATCATGCAAGTTAGAGTCCCAAACAAGGGCAAAAGAGTTCGGAAAAGTAGATACGACACAGACGTATCAATGCCTCTATCCCAAAAGACGATAAAAAACTATGCTTGGGTAAAGAAATCACATTTGGGCAATTGACAGAATTATGAACGCACCGCAATGCTAATTATGCTACTTGATAGTTAGAGGTTCAATAGTAATGGACAGTACGCCAAGACAAGTAGACCATTTATTCATCAACATCTATTTACTAATCATCCACCTTGAAATATCTATCGAGAACATCTCACCGGTATTAAGTTACGAGCCCCACCCAAAGTGTAAACTCAAAGCAACGAACAACTACATTAACAAACTATGCGTAAGGTAAACAATCCTTGCAACCGTGGTCACAAGCACCGTTGTTTTCTCCCTGGTGGCAACAACACATCCCCTAGTCTCATGTTTTTGTCACTCAAGCTAGACATCGAAAGGCACGAACCCACAATCATGCATAACGCTCCCTCTTGGAGTTACAATCTACTAATCGGCCAAAGCAATAAATAGTAACGGAGAAGATGCATGAATCACTAAGGAACACAATAGAAAAGGATAATCAAATATATAACTCATAACAATCTGAACATAATCTCACAATCCATCGGATACCAACAAACCGAGCATAGCAATAGCAAGAGAATTACATAGATGCCTTGATCATGTAGGGTAGGTCACAAGGACTAACCATTGAAGCACAAGATTGGAGAGAAGACATCACATAGCTACTGGTCATGGAGTCATGGTCCAAGGAGGACTACTCATGGAACGTCCAGGAAGCGTCCATGGTGGTGGAGAAGCTCGCGGAGGTCAATCCTCCCTCCGACAGGGTGCCCGGAAGAGGTCTCCTGACGCTCCCAATCTTGGAAGCGCTGCGGCGGCGGAACGATCGAGAAATTCGCGATTCTGGAAGTTGTGGACGGGTTTCCTATCGGGACTATAAATATAGGCCAAAGGAGGGCACCGGAGGAGGTGGGGCCCACCCACGCGGCCTCCTGGCACGGCCTAGGGCCTGGCCACGCCAGCAGGTCGCCTGGGCAGCCCCTGGCCCCCCTCTGGCCCATCTTCGGTGATCTGGAAGCTTCTATTTCGCTGATTTTTATATATTTTTCCTGGAATTTTTCGGGCTTCGGAAAATTGGGTAAAATCCCTTGCAAAATAGACATCAGCAGACAGAAACTAGCACTAGGTGCACTGAGTTAGTAGGTTAGTCCAAATATGTGTAAAATGATATAAAAGTGTAGCAAAGCATATAACAATGTCACCCTAAAGATCATGGAACATCATAAATTATAGATGTGTTTGGGACGTATCAATGTGTTATTACAAGATGGTAAACCTGTTGCATACTTTCTGAAAATTTGAGTGGGCCTAGTGTGAATTATTCTACTTATAATAACGAATTATATGTTCTTGTTCGTACTTTGGAATCATGACAACATTATTTATGGCCCAAAGAATTTGTTACGAATTCTGACCACGAATCCTTATAAACATACTAAAAGTCAAGAAAAACTGAACCGTCGACATGCTAAATGGGTTGAATACATT